>NW_006159819.1:85835-106094 GCF_000334495.1 Tupaia belangeri chinensis | reverse complement strand
ATATGTATACAACTATTAGGTCATCAGAAAAGTGTAATGCATTTTTGCTTAGAAAAATACATACTTTTAATCTCTTCCTCAGTTTCCGTCTTTGTCTTTACCCTACATCCTCTTACCCATGAATTTACTCCTTCAATTACTTTCAAATCAGAAATGCATTTCCTAAACGTGGACAATCACTTTGTAAATCATTTACTAAATAATCAGGCTACTATTCTTCCATTTTTTGGCTTTCATTTCCTGTATTTTAGAAAAATAAAAAGTTTTCTGTCTAATAGTACATTCCAGTTTTTGAATATTAGCTAGAGCAAATTTACTTATCTACAACTGATACGCTTATTATAGACTGAGGTCACTCACTTGATACAAAATGTGACTATTAAGCATTCATTTTACTAATTCTATTGCTATAGAAGAGTAACTTTTGTTCTTTTTTTTTTTGAAAAATGCTGAAAGAGATTCTGACTAGCTTTGCTTGGTGGGGGCTAGGGGTTTGGAGATATGAGGGCTATTAAAAATGTTCATTGAAATGCATATCCTGAAAAATTTATGAGTAGATTCAAAAATTTATATACCAAAATAAAGTAACACTTTAATTCCATCTTTCCATGAACTTTTAAAGCCCCCTTGTATAATGAAAAATATTAGCTTTTATGACGAACAAATTTTTGTGGTAGAAGGGGTAGAAATTCTCCACAGAATTGGAAAATATCTGCTTCTGTGAGCATGGTTGAATGCAGAACAGAAAATAGAGTTTATTGTTTATTAACGATAGACTATTTCAATAAATACCTTTTGTACAGGCCTTATAATTAGGATACAGAGATTTGAATCACAACTTTACCACTTATAAACTTTGTGTCTTTGGTCATCAGGTGGTGTAGTGGTTAAGGTAGCTGGACTCACAGATGACTGACCATGGTTCAAATCCTGGACCTGGTGACTTGAAAATCATGCCCAGTGTATGTGCATGTATCTCCAAAATCTCAGGAGGAGAAGGATTGGAGGCATGGCCATCCTCTCTAGGGGATGATTTCTCACTTTCCTTCTCACTGTCTCTCCCTGGTGAACACACACGCTCTAAAGCAAAATCCTTTAAAATAATTTTTTAAACCTTTTTATCTTTGGGCAAGATACTGAATTGCTCTTATCTTCAACTTTCCAATATATGAAGTAGCGATAATAGCTAACTCACAACATTGTTGTGAATAATAGAAAGCATGTATATGTTAGACAGAGAAGACTGTGAGGAATGTTCTTGGTTTCATGAACAATTGGAAGCAGGACAAAACTTACCACATATAGACACATTCACAATTTAGTATTCAACTGTTACTTGGATTTTATGGTGTGATAAGGCTTAAAGAAATAAACAAAAAAAACACATAGTTGTTGTATTTTTATGTGGTCAGTTATCTTACAGTTGAAATTTCTTCCCTTTCTTTTCCTTTGCTCCCCTTTTTTTAAATTTGTGATTGGTGCCTATGTTCACTGGTGAGAGACAGAAAAAGAGAGGGGGAAAGTGAGAAAATGCCCTTCAGCATGGCAAGGTCATACTGCAATCTCTTTTTCTCCTTCCTCCTTCCTTTGGAAATTTTGGGCATAAATGCACATATGTCCAGTGTGTTTTGCAAACCACCAAGTCTAAATCTTGAGCCATGCAGTCAGTCATGTGAGATCCAGCTGCCTTAACTACCATGCCACAAGCTGTCTGATAATAAAATTCTGAGGTTTATAGATTTCCTTAGTTTGGGTTTCCCGTAAGCAAAGCCTGAGACAGGGATTCAGCAGTTTTTAATTTATTAATGAGAGCTTCAAGAGACAGCGAGTAATGAAAGGCAGGGTAGGCAGGAGAGGAGGTTCTCAGCTGGAGTTCGGTTTCCGAAGATAAGCAGTTTAGTATTTGTTTGTGACCTGCTTTCTGGGGAGGAAGGAGTCATCATCTTGGTGAAGTAGTTCCTACTGAGTTGAGAATAACAAACTGAAAAAATTAGCAACCATGAGTGATGAAGCAGTCAATATTCACAGGAGCAAGGAGCAGGTGCACAGTTAGTTCTATAAAGTGATGTGGGAAGAACATCAAGGACATCCACTGCATTCTCTGTGTAGTTCTCTTAAAGCTTCTTGGCATTTTGGCTGAGATCAAATATATCATTAACTATCTTGATCCACTAAGACTTTTCTGTTCTAATTAGAATTTTCATAAAGACAAAACTTGTATTTTCTAAGGCTATTTTAATTTGAGGTATGAGACCTTTTTTAGCTCATCAAAAAATGTCAATCAGATAAAAATCATATGGCTTTAATTCTTTAAAACATTCATATACTTAAAAAAAAGATTTAGGATATATGTATAGAAACCAAATGTTCTTTAAAAAATTGTAGTAACATATTTCCTCCTTCCCTTACACTGCATTTATGAAAAAAGGAAGGAGAGAGTTGTACTCATATCAACTAGTCACTAGAAGATGCTTTGTAAATGGGACCAATCAGAGCTAAAGACTAGTATAGGAGGAAAAGAATGAAAGCAATGGTGGCAGGAGGTACTTTCTAGGTCTATTTCTTCTTATTTATCCATGGTTTCTCTTCTCAAACCTTTCATTTTAGCTACAAATTTATATGTAGGTACTATTGCAGGGAATAAATGTGAGCTATTCTTAAGACAAAGTTATGATCATCTGATGAAGAGAGGAGAAATCAATGAGAAGTTGGGATAGTAAATGCTTATAATGCTGTCCAAAGATAAGTTTATTGCAGGAAAATTACTGCATTTCAATAAACAAATACATTGACTCTCAAAGTTTGTATAGGACACTATTGAGTAATTTCCAAGAGATGAAAATTGTATTTAATATGCATAAACAAATTTTACTCCATTTTATCCTAACTAACTCATAATTTTATATTGTTATGACTTTTTCTATCTGCCAACTTTTTTCTCCCAAAGAAATATATATTGGTTGCATTATGGGGTCACCTAGAGACTTAATTATCAAAAGAATCTAGTGGCAAACTTAGAGAGGTATTAAGTAAACAGAAATTTTTTTTGAGAGTTTTTTTTTTTTCCTATAGGCTATGTGCGCTTGCCATACAGACGGAGAGAGACAGATAGAAAACGAGAAATCACCCCCTAGAGGGGATGGCCACGCCACAATCCCTTCTCCTCCATTCTCCTCTTGGGATCTTGGGCATGCACACACACGCGCCCAGCATGAGTTTTAAGCCACCAGGTCCAGGACGCAAACAGCGGTCCACTACATGGGAGTCCAGCGACACAGCCATTATGCTAACTGCTGGTCCCAAGTAAACAGGAATTTTTAAAAAATTCATAAACTAGATTAAGCAAAAGACCTGGGCTTAAAAATATATCTTAGAGAAGTTTGAAGTGCTGTTTTGACAGCTATTTTATCAAAAGACCTGAGCATTAGTGATACATATGAAACTTCTTGATTTCCCTGTCAAAAATAACTTCTCATATCCTGTGTGAGGGACTGTGAGGTTTAGAGATTAGGTTCTAACTTTACGGGTGGTAAAAAGGCGAAGAATACCACTTCGGATCTGCTTGGTCTTGACACTATAAATTATAGGATTCATTAATGGAGGAAAGAGAAAATAGACATAGCTCATGATGAGGTGAACAACATGTGGAACCTTCTTTCCAAACCTGTGAATCAAAGACAGCCCAATCACTGTGACATAAAATACCAGGACACAGCAGATATGGGAGACACAGGTGTTGAGGGCCTTGGCCCTCTCCTCTTTAGAGGCAATGCTCAGGACACTCTTGACTATCAATACATAGGAGATGAGGATAATCAGAGAATCCAGCACAAATATAAGAACTACAAGAACAACTGGGTATAGTCTATTGAAGGTGATATCAGCACAGGCCAATTTGATGACATCCTGGTGAAGACAGAATGCATGGGAAAGGACAAGAGAGTGACAATAGGGGAAAAAGTAGAGGGGCATGATGGGAGGGACAACAGAAACAAATCCTCTCAGCAGAACACCCAGCCCAATCTTAATCACTCGAGCATTGGTGAGAATAGAGGTATATCTAAGAGGGTTGCAAATGGCAATGAAACGATCATAAGCCATGGCAAGTAAAACCCCAGACTCAACAAAGGAAAGGGAGTGTATGAAGTAGGCTTGGGAAAAGCAGGCTGCATGCCTAATCTCTCTTTTATCCAGCCAGAGGACTCCCAGCACTGTGGGCATTGTGGTCAATGTCAGTCCCAAGTCTGTAAATGCCAGCATGGCCAGAAAATAGTACATGGGCGTGTGAAGAATGTGATCTTCCTTAATGAGAAGGAGGAGGGTGCCATTACCAAAAATGACAGAGATGTAAACAAAAAAGAAAGGTGTGGAAATCCAGTGGTGAGCTGCCTCCAAGCCTGGAAAACCAGTCAACAGGAAGGAACTGGAGCTGCTGTTGGGCCACATGATGATTTATCCAGAAGAAATGTCTTTCTCTCTTGGTTATTACTGTGCAAGTACAGCTTCCCTTTCACAGGCTCACTGTCTCATCTCGGAATTGTCTCTTAAAGGTAAAAATGACATCAATTTAAGTCATTTGTTTGTTGATAAATTTTTAGGGTAACCTGTATTATTTGTGTTGTAAACTGCATATTCCAAGGATCATCCTCTACCTACCTAACACAATTTTCAGAGACTTTTAACTGTTCCTATGAGTTTTATCATGCTACTGAGAAAGTTTGTTAAGCACACTGCAACCTGGAAATCATTTCCATCAACCACACAAATTTTACACACTGTCTTTATGGCAACAATCACTTTCTGCGTGTTAAGGGAATTTCAAGGAACCCAGCCCTAACTTTATTCCACTTTACAGTGGTGATTTTTAACCCACATTTTTTTCTGCATATGGATGACTTTTATTAATTATCAATAAAAGTCTGAGGAGTCTAAGATAAGAAAGTAGGGGAAGATAATCTCTGCTAGTACCACTGTTGCTCAAGTGCAGATATATATAAAGACACTGCCTCACAATTTCATGGATAACTGTTTGGGGAAAGATTTTATAATAAGAAATTATAAATTGCTTTCTGGACAATGCAGAACTAGTCTCTACTGATACAGTGGCTCAGACAAATAGTAAGTTAGATGATTATGGACCTTTGGATTGGAACAAATAATTAGATTAGCCAAAGGCATTGATCATAATAGTACTTCTCCTTCAGCTTGAAATTTTTATTTACTCCTATTGCCATGTAGTGTTTTTCTCTTTCCTAGAACCTGAGTTCCCTCATTTCAAATTCTTCATCCATATGTAAGCAACTGTCTTCCTAGTCTCCTTCCTTTTACCCCCAGATATAAGCTTCTGAATATATTCTCTGACAAATAAGGTTAAATCAATACTTCTTTTTTAAAAAATATTTCTCTTTCTCTGTTTAAACAGGACATGGCTGTTAGACGTCTATTAGTGTAGATGTCTGTTGAGAAGGCTTTGGGGTCTCTTTTGCCAATAGGCCAGTCTCCTTGCATACAGAAACCACCTTACATCTGCTTTGTTCATCACCTAGCAATTACCTAACATGTGACATATGTGCATTCATTAATTCATCCAGTATTTTTGGAGCACTCATCAGGTGATAGCCAAGACATTACAAGCTCTGGAAATCAGTGATAATAATACAAAGTCCCAAATATTATGAGCCATAAATTGAGTTGAAAATAAATTAAATTTTACATCAATTAAAGTTCAATTTTTAAATAAAGTAGCATTGTTTAATGGAGATTGATTCATATAAAGTTATACATATGTTAGTATTGGATTAATAGTTTAGCTAGTCTAGAGTTTCACTTATAAGGAGACAACATTTGAGTTGATACCATCGTAATGAAGAAGAGCTAACCATAAGAAGATCTAGAAGAAGATAGTTGCACTGAGAGGGAAATCATGTTCAATCAATAAACAGGAGGAAAAAAAAGTGATGTTCTCTAACGCAGAAAGTTGTCATTTTCATAAGGTCTTAGAGACCACAGTAGGATTTCTTTGTTGCTGTTTTTACTACAAATGTCATAAGAAGACATGAAGAGTTTTAAAAACTCACAAAAATGAAGGAGAGTGTGATGATATATTCCCTTTTTTTAGATGTAAATGGCTTTATTTTTAATTCTATAATCAGGCAATGCTTTTTGAATGTATAAAAAAATGAAATGAAAAAATAAATAAATAATACAAAAAGAAGGCAATGACAAAAAAATAGAATGTGTTCACTTTCAATTTCTTTGATAAGAGCACTATCTCATTCGTGAGGGCAGAGCTGACCTAATTATCTACTAAAGGTCCCACCTCTCAATAAGGTCATATTGTGGTATTTGATAAGAGCACTATCTCATTCATGAGGGCAGAGCTGACGGTCCCACCTCTCAATAAGGTCATATTGTGGTTAAGTTCTGATATGAATTTTGATGGTGGTGATATATTCTGATTTCCTTTCTAAATTATTCACTTGGATTTCCATGTGAAAAATAATCAAGCATAAAACAAGATACATTAGTTAGAAATCTATTAAAATAATTCAAATGTGGAGAAATGGTGTCTTTGACCAGGAAAAAGCTGTAGGGGAGGGGCAGAATTTACACAAATAAGGACTGACTGATAAATTGAAAATGGGAGTGAGAGGAAATGAAATAAAGTTGACCCTAGGTGTCTGGCTTGAGCAGATGACAGAATGGTGAAATTTCACTCAAGAGAAATTTGATACATATTTACTTTGGGGGAAATCAGGCATCATTTGTATATATAGGTGAAATAGAGCAAAGCCATGTCCTGATTTTTATTTTTTTCTTGTCTTATGGCAGACTCAGTTCCTTCAAGCTGTTTTCATCTTAAAATAAAATGATGATTTCATTCATTATGCCCTTAACAGTTATTTCGTCAGGGTAAGCCATCACATTTAAATTGCCACCCACAAAAGCAAATAAGAAACAAAAAAAGCCCACTGTCTTATTTTGTACCTATATAAGTGAACTCTGTCTGTAATTATTTCCAGCAATGAAGAGATGCCAAACATCTTGGTATGAGGTAATGACTCAACATTTTTGCCTTAATACTAAGGAATAGAAAATTGACATATCACTTCTCAGTCTCCTTATGCTGCCCGTAAGAGTGAGAGACACAAACCAAAATTTACAATCTATTGAAAATACAATGTGTGATGTTTCTCCTTAGTTACTGGGTGCAAAGATAGTCTGACCCAACTCATCTCCTGTGTTATGAATATAACTTGATTCTCCTGTTCTTACTCTTACTTATCTTACCATTCAGGAATAATTTTTAACCTAATGTCTTGCCAACTATAAGCTTGTGAGGAATTTCCTCATAAAAGACAGTTTAACAAAAGCAATGAATTACTACTTGGCAAGCTATCCAGTGGGGAGGAAATTTTTTTTTTCCTCCCAATAATATTCACCTTAGAATCTCCTTTTCTCTATTCCCAAGGATTCAATGCAGATCTACCCTGTTATGCAATTATCATAGGAAACTATAAGTCACTTTACCTTGTGCTACAAGATATGCAAGGATCCTCAGCTAGAATCTTCTCTTGGCTTCTTGAAAGAAAGCCCATGAGGGAAGAAACAAAAAGTGAGGAAAGATCATAAGGAAGCAACGAATAAATATTGAGAGCACAACCAAGAGAAAGAGCCTGTAATTAAAAATCAAACAAACTTTTTCTATTTGCTATAATTCTTCTCTGCCTCTAGGAAAAAAAAAAAAAAAGTCGGGAACCACAGATAGCATAAGGTTACACCACTGGACTCTCATGTATTTGACTACAGTTTGAGTCCCGGATCTAGTGGATTAAAATTCATGCTGGGCATGTATGTGTTTTTGTCCAATATCCCAAGAGGAGCACAGAGAAGAAAGGATTGCAACATGACCATCCCCCCAGCGGGATGATTTCTCGCTTTCTCTGTCTCTCTCTGCCTCTCTGGCGAGTGCATGAACCTATAGGAAAAAATAAAATAAAATAAAATAAAGTATAGTGGAGTAAGAGAAGCCTCTCAGGCCAACAGGTGGCATGGTAGTTAAGGCACTGGATTTCTATATGGCCAATTGTAGTTCAAGTCTTGAACCAAGCAACTTGAGACTTGTCAGGCACGTACAATGCAAGCCCAAAATCCCAAGAGAAGAATGGAGGAGAAGGTATTGCAACATGGCCATGCCCCTTGGGATCTGATTTCTTTCTTTCCCTCTGTCTCTGTCTCTCTCTAGCAAGTGCCACACTCTATGACAAAAGCAAAAACAACAAAAAACTTCCTTATTCCTCCCTAGAAAGGGAAGAGGGCTCTTGGGAGGGTCAATCGTATTGATCTCAATTGGCATGACAGGTCTTTGGTACTCATGCTCAAATTTCTTCCAAATTAATGTCAGCTTTGACCAGATCTGTGTACTCATCTAAAGCTGTGAGCTATTGAGATTCCTTCCTTATCCTTCCCCGTCTCTCTCTAGACAGCTTAGAGAGCAGTCTTCTAGTACTCCTTTCTCCATATGCTGGATATTGTCCCAGATTTACTTGCAACATAGCCTAGTTGTCGTTGGTGTGGCTAGAGTTGTTCTGTCTTACCTGAAGTCTCAGATTATGTCTCCTTCTCAGAGTCAGCTAAGAGATTCAGTAACCGAGGCTTTTAACAATGAAAATCTCTCCCCAGATATCTCCTTTGTATAGTTAATTAAGATCTTTAAAAACATTTTCTTTCTCTTAATCCCTTCTATGAATGAGATTGAACACTTAATTAATCTACCCAAGCTCTTAAATCATCTCCAGGTAAGGCATTGGGTTAGTCAAGCCACAACGGATACCTTATGTGTGGGGATTCAGAGAACTTGTCTTTATGGCCCCAGCAGACCTTGATATCACCTTTGGGAGGCCATTATCTTTTACATCATCTTCAGAGAAAAAATCTTTCCCAATTATTCTCAAGAGAAATGTGAATATCTCCTTAGTCTAATTCTTTGGAATTCCAATTATGTTTTCTGCTTGGTATTTCAGAGCCATTTGAGAGCGAAAAGTTAGATAATCCAGAGCTAATATGGTAAAAGCCAGGTAGCCTTCCTTGGTACCTAACATGAACCCACAATTCTCTGCCATTGTTAACTGTACCTTATTGGGTTTACCTTATTTTTTTTTTCTTTTCCAAAAATGCAGCACACATATTTATACTACAGTGCTTCAGTTACACATTATAACATCCCATCACTTTAGTTCTAGAGAAAATGGAAAAGAGACAAAATTGTTTTATTGAAGAGTATGTACAAATATCAAATATTAGTAGTATGTACAAATGTCAAATATTAGTAAGTACGTTAAAAGGTGTTGACATCTTTAATCTCTAGAACAATGAAGTTTAAAACAAAAGTGAAACATCACTCTAACATTTTGTAATGGCTATAATAAAAAGACTAATTGTGCTAAATGTTGAAAAAGATACAGAGAATCTGGATCACTCATACATTGGGCTGGTAGGAAAGAAATGTGGTTTAGCCACTCTGGCAAATGGTTGATGGTGTCTTATAAAACAAAATATGCATTTCTCAAATGGTCTAATAACTATACTTTTAGACATTTACTCAGAGGAATGAGTATTCGTGTTTATACAAAAGCATCATGTGAATGTTCATAAAGGTGTTTTCTTTTTCCTTTTAATTACTAAAAAATGAAAATGACCCAAAGTCTTTCAAAAGATGAATGAATAACAAACTATGATATATCCAAACAATGGATTACTGATTAGTAATAAAAAAGAAACTACTAATAAATGCACAAGTGGATATATCTCAAGGAAATATCAAGAACAGATTAGCAGTTGATAGTGATTAGTGGCAAAATGAAGGGGAAATGGGAGAAGAGTGAAAAAATATAAAGTAGTGTGAAGGAAACGTGCAGATGACTTGATCTTGTATCTTTTTTTCTTTTTTGAGGTTTTTGCTATAGGGCGCATGCGCTCGCCAGAGAGAGAGAGAGAGAGACAGAGAGACAGAAAGAGAGAAATCACCCCCCAGGGGGGATGGCCACACCACAAGCCCTTCTCATACATACAAGTGAGTGAATAGGAATTGCAAAATTTAAATAATCTCTGCATTATGCCAGTGTTAATTTGCTGAGTCTTTTCTTGTGCTGTAATTATTTTAGATATTGCCATGGCAGAAAACTGATTGAAAGATGCACAGGATCTCCTTGCTCTTTGATTGGTTTGGTATTTGTTTTGTTTCCAACTCCTTATGAACCTAAAATTATTAATCTTAAAAATAAAGTTTTGTTTGTTCATTTTTCAATATAGAAACTGTAGTGACACCATTCGTATGAGATATGAGTTTCTCTGAAAGTTAGGGGACCACATGTGTTCTTGGGAACCAGTGAAACCATGCAGATCTTATGAGACTCAGGATAATTTGTTGTAATTGTCCATCATTCTGTAAGAAATGAGAACTGAAATTTCATTGGAAACATAAATCTGAAAGGCCTTGAAAAATGGTCTCCAAATTTAGGGTATAAACTAGGAAAGAGATGAAGAATTGAGAAGTGCAGTCCAGATTCACCTTTAAGGAAATGAATGCCAGTCCAGCTGTGGAAGTGTGGTTAGCAGACAGCCTCAAACTCAGCTCATACAGGATCTTCCTCAGCTGCAGAGAACCACTTTCTCCAAGGTCATGACCTCCCTGGGGCAGTTCTTATCTGATGACTAAAGGAGGAAGGATTTTAGAGACCATGGGTGTCCAAAATCACAAGAGAATGGAGGAGAAGGGACTGCCATATGACTAATCCCCATGGGGGTAGTTTTTCACTTTTCCTCTTTCTAGCTCTCTGCAGCTCTATTTCAAAAACCTAAATATATACTATTTTGCAATGAAAGCAAACTCCTCTTTGGTTATTAGGGGCTTTCTGTCTTTTCTCAAAAGATTTGGGTATGTTAGTCAGTTCTTGGAGCTTTAAACTACTGAACTCAGAGGCATTGTATTTCTCTTTGAAGAGTTTTAGAAAGATGATAGGCCAGGATAACAATGTTATGTATTTGGAAAACTGCCCAGTTAACTTGGTATCTTTAATTAAAATTACAGACCCTTCACTTAATCCATTGAAGTAGAATTGAGAAGATATCATTTTGACGAAGTTGATAGTTTGCCTCTGTCATACTATTATAAAATACTGTTTAATGTTTTTATGGGACCAGCAGTTAGTGTAATGGCTATGTCGCCAAACTCCCATGTAACCTACCACAGTTTGAGTCCTGGACCCAGTGGCTTAAACTCACGCTGGGTGCATGTGCGTACGTGCCCAAGATCCCCAGAAGAGAATGGAGGAGAAGGAATTGTGGCATGCATCTCCCCTGGGGGGTGATTTCTCGCTTTCTGTCTCTCTGTCTCTCTCTGTCTTTCTGGCTAGCGCATGCAACCTATAGCAAAAATCCTCTCAAAAAAAAATACTATTTAATGTGGGTTTGTTTGTTTGTTTGTTTGTTTTTCAACCAGTCAAAATAACAAAAGATTCATCTGGCAAAAAAAAAAAGGGTTGGCTTTTGAAGCACAAAGTGGAGTAGTAATAAAATGTTGGATTATACTTGCTCCATTTTTCATGCTAGGTTGGCTGTGACATCCTGCATTTCTGTTTGATTTATTCTCCTGTATAATCTGCTTCTCTGTTTCAAAGATGTTGATCTCTAATAACACATGCTCCCCTGAACTCTGTCTTAGCATCTGCTTCTGAAAGGTCCAGTCTGTGACAGGAAGATAGTAGGTTAACACATGGCTTGTCATCTGTGAATATACAAATTTACAAGACAAGGGTTTTCAACAAAGAGCTAATATAGGGCAAAGTATGACATCACATAGGTGATATCATCAGTGTTTCTGCTAACGAGGTAATGTACATGTGAAACAGTACAGTAAAGTGTATGCAAATATGGTTAAATTTCCAGGATCACTATGGGATCAGAAAGGAATGCAGGCTAATCAAAGGCACAAAATTAATCTGAACATGAAAGTAATTCTGGATCCCAATGTCACACCATATACAAAATTTAATTTGTGGTGAAAGGTAAAAATAAACATATTGTAAAATAACAGAGGGATTTTTTGACATTGATTTTTGAATTTAAGATTAGTTAAATATTACACACAAATGAGAACCATAAATAAGTCTGTATTCAAATTAAAAATGTATTTTTACCAAAAATTATTAAGAAATTTAAAAGCTAAGAATAAATAGTAAAGATATTTGCTATACCTATATCTGAAAAAAAGATCACATCAATAATGTATAAGTAACACTTGAAAGTCAATGTAAAAATTTCCCAACAACCTGCTTTATATAATGGACAATATGGAACAGATAATTCACAAATGATAAAAGTCACCAATGAAGATATAAAAATGTGTGCAACATTATTCATTCAAAAATACACATTTAAATCACAATTACATATCAGTATATGCTCAGCAGAATGACTTTTATATAAACCTGAAAATACCTCTTGTTAAAGATGTAAACCAAGGGACCAGCAAATGGTGTAACGGTTATGTAGTTGGACTCTCATGTAGTTAATTAACCACAGTATGAGTTCCAGATCTGGCAGCCTAAAATTCATACTGGGCCATGTGCATGTGACTAAAATCCCAAGAGGAGAATGGAGGAGAAGGGTTTGCAGCGTGGCCATCCCTCTGTGGGATGATTTCTCACTTTCTGCCTTTTTGTCTCTCTGGTAAGTACACATTCCCTATGACAAAAATCTCTCTAAAAGGGGAAAAAAAGAAAAAAAGGAATGTACACTGAGATTCTCATGAACCTCAAGTGAAATATAAAATGATTAGAAGCTACTAGATAGTATCTACTGTAGAGGAGCATATGTTTATCTAAGGAATTGTATTATTGTGATTTGGCCCAACAGAACCTCATAACTTTGTTCATATAAATGTTACTAGGTTTTCAGGAAAGTCATGACATATTTTTTCTATGTTTTTGTATGCAAAAATATATCATGACTTTCCTGACAACCCAATAAATGAATATGTACTAGATGATCAGAATAGTACTATTTGTGATAGCCCCAACTATTATTGTTAACTATCAAGAGCAGAAGTATAAATATAGGGGGTAATCACACAATGGGAATATTGCATAGGAATCAAAATACACAAACTACTGTTACATGAAAATAAACGAATGTTTCTCAGAAACTTAGTTATTAACATAAGGCCAGAACCAGGGCCTAGTGGTTAAGAAAGCAAGATCTCACTTGGATGATTGCAGTTTGAATCCCAGTCCCAGTGGCTTGAAAAATATGTTGGCCATGAGTGCATATGTACCCAGAATTCCAATGATATAGAGAAACATAAAAGAACAGATTGAAAAGTGACCACACCCAGTAGAGGGTACTTTCTACCTGTGTGTGTGTATGTGTGTGTGTATGTGTGTGTCTAGAAATTAAATAAATGGTAAGCACAAATTCCAGATACAAAAGAAAACATAGACTAGGATGCTATTTATATCAAGTTCACAACTAGGTAAACTAACATAGGAGGTGGATACAGTAAGTATATAAAAGAACATGTGAGGTACTCGTAAAGTTCTTATTCTGGCTGGCAACTGCATAAGTGAATTTAATCTGTCACAAAATTCACTGAGCTAGATTTTATAAGTTTTTTCAAATTTCTTTATATAAATTAACTTCAATAAAATTTTTACTAAATTAAAAAAATGCTTATTCAAGCTTTTCCTGGTATAATTATAATATTCATTCTTAATACTGGCTTGTTTTTGTCTTTATTGTATCAATAATTAAATATGTTTCTATTATAGTTTACACCAATTAAATTAGATTGAATCTCATTATTTGCTTAAAAATAAATATATATACATGTTCATCCATATATATTCTTATGCACACATCTATAAATGACATATAGAGGACAATAAAAACTGCTTGCTCAGTAGAATGGTATTCATGAGATAGTGTTTTAATCTTGAAATAAAATTATTTTCTATTACTTAGAGGGGTGATATTAAATAACCTAACAAATCATCTACTTCTAGTAGCAAAAGTCAGAAACTATGATATTGATCCTATGGCCTAACCATTTGGATATCTACATGTCAAAAAATAATGATAGAATTTATTTCTCAAATAGTTCATTGTTCAGTGAGTGCAGATAGTCCAAAATACAAATGAGAATAAGTTTTATTATGGTATAGGTAACAATAAACTGACATGAATAAAGTATGCATTAAATGTTGAGTACTGGGGCCAGCGGGTGGCATGGTGATTAAAGGCACTGAACTCCCACATGGCCTGGTGGCTTGCTTTCTCACTTTCCCTTTCTTTCTCTCTCTCTGTCTGTGTCTAGGCAAATAAAAAAAAAAAAAAGAAAGAAAAAGAAAGTCTAGGCAAATTTTAAAAAAAAAAAAAAAAAAAAAAGATAATAATAGCAAATGGAATTAAATAAATAAATATTTTAAAAACATGAGTGCTTTGTATTTAAACTTTACAGTAACTTTAAGATGATAGTAGTTATTACATGTGTTTAAGAGATAAGAAATGTGAAACACACTGAGGTAAAATAATTTCCAAAATGGCACAAGGGCCAGAGTAACAATGTAAACAACGTCCTTTAGTTCCAACATTGACGTGTCTGAGCACATGGCACTGTGTTGACCCTTTTCTAGGGGAAGAGAGCGTATGCCCAAGATTCCTAGCCTCTAGACAATTGGCATTATGATTCCCGTCCTCCATACTCTTACTCACAGCTTGAAAATGACTCCTATCCTTTCCCTATTTTCTTATGGAGGACATGGAACTGAGTAATACAGAAAGAATTAAGGAAAAATCACACTAGAAAGGCAAGTCTTCTTTCTTGTGACTAAGCTCCATGAGACAGGGCTCTGGGTTCATATGGCTGCTGTCAGACATTAAGACTTGTGGTAAAGAGTGTTTGGGGGAACTCTTAGTATCATGAGAACTAACGTACTGCTTACCTCTGATTTCCTACATTCCTCATTCTAGGGACAGAAATTGGGAGTTCCAAAAAATAGCTGGGAAAAGTGTTTCTCAAGAACTATGTTTCAATCCAGATCACTAACTGGTCTACTTTTGCTTCTATATTCTGATTAAAAATTACTCTTCTAGCAGCAGCACTCAAGTGAAGCTAAGACACAGAGAGCAATCTAGGGGACTGCTATTCAAAGCCTGAAATCTCTAAGGTCAAAGGTGCAAATAAAGGAGAAAATGATGGAAGAAAGAAGGCAGAAAGGGAGGATAGGCAGGAGGACATAGAGGGAAATGTGATGAGTGACCTAAATGAGGATTGGTCTCTGGGGAGAAATTTCTAAAATAAATGTTTCCACCAATTGGCCCTTGATACAGATCATGAACAGATGATGTTTTGGCCAAATCCTTCAAAAGACTAAAGATTCAGTTTTCATAAACAGGTACTGGAGAAAGGAAAACAACATTTCAGGTTAGTAATGTTATCTAATGAAGTTTTCTCTTTGAGGTCTCCACAGCAGCACCTGGGCAGAATGAGGCAGGGAAATAGTGAGCTGGTTTCTTTGCAAAAGAAAAATAGTATATGATCTTCCAAGAGTACAGGGAAAGGATTGGGTCCTAAAGACTCTAAAACACCTCTAAAACATGGTTTTCATTTGTTACATCTTCAGAAATATAAAATAAGGCAAGGACGGATTTTCAAACATATAACACAAAGAAGAGTATAGAAGAAAATGAGAGAATGGGCAGGGTGGACTATGTGTTTTTAATCTCTTTTTCTTTTTCTAACTAAACTTTTACTCTCTCTTGTCTCTGTCCTAGATCTGTAATTTGTTCCTCAGGGTTTTTATCAGTAGAAATTCAGATGATCTCCAAGGATAGAATCTTGACCAAATTCTTTTTCTATTATTATTAATTTATTTTTTATATACATTCAATGTTTAGCTTATGAAGTGAACATTTCAATATGTGAACATTTCTCCCAGTCCAGTTGATCAAAATATCTTCAACAGATAACACCACACCTCCTCGTCCCATCAATGCTCTGCCTCCGTATACCTCCTCCAAATGTCCTTCCCCAGGTCCCTCTTCTCCACACTCGTCACATCTGACCTTCACACCCATGTCTTGTGTTTGTATATCTTTTAGTCAATCAGTTTTGGTCGTTGAGTGCAGATACTTGATATATATTAAGTGGGGACATACAATGTCTCAAATTCTTGAGGAGGTATAGTTCTATAATCATTAGAGTGGTTCAGAAACTTTTTAAGGAACAGTCATTATCTGATGCTGAATCTGGTAACCCAAGTTAAAATTAAGCTTGTTTGCAGCCTGGACTGTGTGTCTCTAGATCAAGGATAGTGACCAGTTGTTGTGTATGCTTCTGCATGTGAAGAAATTCACACCATGTAATATATCCGAGGCCTCCTAAATTGGAAATAGGATAGAGATAACTTTTCCGTATCTTTATAGGGACCTTGAAAGTCTTACCAAGTGCTGGGAGAAAATGCTCAAAACCAGTGAGTTAAAATGATTAGAAAATTAGTTTGTATATGTAGGCAAACCCATCAATAAATGACTGAAAAGAGCACAGATGACACGTTAGTTCATGTGTCAAAAACTAAGTATCAAGTGCAGGTGGATCCATGGAAACCCTTGCAGAAAAAAACAAACAAGAATGGATTACAAGTTCTAACTATCTAAAAAGGAGGGATAAAAGACACAGACCTAGGGTATTAAAAAAATTGAGGGAGCGATTGAATGCTTGACATAGAAGAGAGTGTCAGGAAGAGTGAAGGAAAAGAGCCAAGGAAAACAAGAAAATATGTAAAAATCTGAACTAGGGAGTAGAAAATAGGGAGTAGGAGAAAGGGGAACAGGGTAAAAACAATCCATCCATTTAATAGACACATAAATGAGAAGTTATCTTCTGATGACAATGTATATGGTAATGCCATTGACTAGACTAATATGCACTATATTTATGCTGAGAAAAAAACATTTTGTACACTGTAAAGATCTACAGGGATAGGACCAGCATAATGGCTATGTCGCTGAACTCCCATGCAGCTGACCACGGTTCGAGCCCGGGACCTGGTGGCTTAAACTAACGCCGGGCATGTGTGCATGCGTGCCCAAGATCCCGAGAGGAGAATGGAGGAGAAGGGATTGTGGCGTGGCCATTCCCCCTGGGGTGGGGAGTGATTTCTCGCTTTCTATCTCTCTGTCTCTATCTTTCTGGCAAGTGCACAAACCCTATAGCAAAAAAACTCTAAAAAAAAAAATGAAGATGTACAGGGATGAAATATAAATTAAAATAATAATAATAATAAACTAAAATTACAACATTTAAAAGAATCTGAACTTGATTTTTGGATACCTCTCTAGGGAATCTGCACTGAGCCCTCAGTTTATGCAGCAGAATTTGAGACTTTGGGAATTAGCTTCTGATTAATAATAATAAAAAATCAAGTCCATTCTAAATCAGAGACCCTGAGAAAGACCAGTGGCTACAAGGATGAGGAAAAGTCTGGAATTTTTAACCTCAGATCACAAATCATGTCATATAGCACAAACAACATTATTGAGGAATCAAGTAAAAGCACTCAGTTTTTTTAATATGATTAAAAAAAAAGTCAGACAGAGGAACGCTACACAGATCCCACCCATGTCTGAAGTCATACTAATTCACAATAGATAAAAGTACTCTGCCATTTCATTCATGAGTCACTTTACACACTTAGAGCTAATACGAACCTATAAATAGAATAAAATAGGCTACTGTGAGGACTCTGCCAAAAATTGAGATACACGCAATGCCCACTACTGGAGACAAGATGGAAAGCCAACCACCATTTTTTATTCCATACATTCACTTCTTAGCTTATCTTCCTTGTTCTCCGCCTGTTCCTCACACTCCCCCGCCTTTTTTTCTTCTTATTGATCTATTATGTGTTTATTTACTACTGATATAATACAATTACATAGACTAATGTCTGTGTTATCTTTTTTCCCAGCTTCATGGAGGTTTGCTTGAATTTTCTAAGAGAGTAGATCTGAAGTATGCTCAGTATATTAAAAAAAGAAGTCACTATTTGAGGTGATGGACATATTAATTAGCTTGATGGTGGTAATCATTTCACAATACATACTCACCTCAAAACATCATCTTGTATACCTTAAATATATACAATTTTTATCTAATTATATCACTTTTTAACATTTTTTATTTCATTTTCTCTTTTACATTTAATCACATTATTTAGCTTACAAACTGAATATTTCAACACGTGAACATGTCTCCCTAGTCCAGTTGATAAAACTATAAAAGTATCTTCAACAGATAATACTACATTTCTTTGTCCCATTAATGCTTTGCCTTTCTATTTTTCTTCCTTTTTAACTCTGTGTAAAATGAGTATTTTCTAAGCTTTTTACCTCCAGGCAGGAGTTAGCTATTCCTCCCTTTATCATCCCTCAAGGAGAGAGCTGTTTTTCCCCCAACCTCTTCTAATATCAATGCTCCTGGCTCAATGTCTTCCTCAGCTATATCAGCAACTCACACAGTTACCCACCACTCTCCTTTCTCTTTACTACCCAGATATCTCACCTTTTTTATCTGCTGTTCAGATGAACTGCAATTTAATATGTTCATCTACAAATACAGACTCCTCAAAAACCTCATCATCTCATAGCTGTTCTTCAAGCTTACTAAAAAATTTAGTAAGCATGACTTTTAATATTTGACATATCTCAGAGTGAATAATCCTGATGTGTACCACCAGATAAAGAGCAAGAAGGCTCTTCTCAATAACAATAACAGAAACTCAAAAGTAAAAAATGCTTTACTCCTCATGAAGCATTTCTCAGTAGCTTATCTATTATATCCTAGTACCTTGTGTCAAGAGCATAATTGAATACAATAGATCACTAGTTCCATTTACAGATGATTAAACCAAATGGTTAAGCAGCTTTTCCCAAATTGCTGCCGGTAGAAAGCAGGGGAGATGAATCTGCAACCGAGTTCTGGAGATAAAATTTGAGTAATCCTGGAGACTTTCTTTGTGGGCAAAAGGATTGAGTGAGTCATGTATAAATTTACACCAAGATGTTCTATTCATAGTTTATGAGATGTACTGCCCACAAGCTTGTAGAAGATGATTTCATGTTCTCTGGCTGATGTGACCAGCACACATTTTAATTATTTCCAGAAATTGGCTGCCAGCACCAGATGATACCTAAGAATTCTAACAAGTCACAAGAGTCTTCTCACTTTTGATAGATCCTGTCAAAATCCATAGCTTTTTAATTTAATTTTATTTTTCGCTTCTCAGTCATTTGTCTTCATCTTCTTGAGCTTATCTAAGTAACCAATTTCTATCTTTGCATCTCCAAAAGGTGATATACTATGGTAATTTATCTGAAGCTGTTATCAAATAATGCCCTCAAAAGTTTTTCATAACATTCACCTTTTATTGCTTGTTTTTTGCATCTATATTAAGAAATTTTAATTTATTTTTGAAACAGCATATCAGTAATTAGGATTAGATGTTAAGCCATTTAGAGGTTTATGTGTTTTGGAAATATACACAAGTCATTCTTATATTATTTTGTAGCCTCTCCAAAGACTAGATATTCTTAGTTGAATTTTCTCTCCAGTCACATTGAATACATCTCTCAAATTAGCCAATTTATTTTGTTTATATATTTATTGTTTATTCTTTGTTTTGCCATAGGATATTTATATCTGCTCTTCCTTCATCCCTTTGAACCATTTTCTAATGATTTTCTGTGTCTCCAATATTCTGGGAAACTTTAACATTCACGCTCAATACTACTAGTCAAGATGAAAAGCACTGTGAAAAGCATCCTGTAAGATCCCAATGATATTACAACACTACTCAAGTACAGTGATTTATTTTTTCATTTTGTCTTCATTTTTTGGGTTATAAGGTTTATAATAATATCAACCAGATTTATCCTGCATTCATTGCTGTAACACCAGTGTTTTATCCAATAATTTACATATGGTAATTCCTGAATAATTCAGCTATTTTTTTTAATACTCTCTATTCTCTGATACATAGGGATCTCCAAGGAATGACTAAATCACCATACTTCCTATCACTGAAGGTCAGAACTGGTGAACAATTTATTAACAGACAGCAAACTACTTTCTGTTGCATTGCCTGAAAGAAATATTTTCTCCTTTGCAAGGCCAGCAATGCGACTCAACATCACTGCTTCCCC
>NW_006159819.1:81488-85671 GCF_000334495.1 Tupaia belangeri chinensis | reverse complement strand
TCCTGCTTACTGGCTTTCCGGGCATGGAGAAGGCACACCACTGGATCTCCATCCCATTATTAGTTACCTATATCTCCATACTTCTTGGCAATGGCACTCTTCTCCTTCTCATTAGAAATGACCACAATCTCCATGAGCCCATGTACTACTTTTTAGCTATGTTGGCAACTACAGACCTTGGAGTGACATTGACCACAATGCCCACAGTGCTCCGTGTCCTGTGGTTAAATCATAGGGAGATTGGTCATGCAGCCTGCTTCTCTCAGGCCTACTTTATCCATACTCTTTCTATTGTGGAGTCAGGAGTCTTACTTGCCATGGCCTATGATCGTTTCATTGCCATCCGCAACCCCTTAAGATATACCTCCATCCTTACTAACACTCAGGTAATGAAGATTGGTTTGGGGGTGTTGACAAGGGCTGCTCTGTCAATTATGCCAATAATTATTCGCCTACACTGGTTTCCTTATTGTCGGTCTCATGTCCTCTCCCATGCTTTCTGTCTTCACCAAGACATCATCAAGCTAGCCTGTGCTGACATCACCTTTAATCGTCTCTATCCAGTTGTGGTTGTATTTGCAATGGTGCTGTTAGATTTTCTCATTATCTTTTTCTCCTATATTTTGATTCTTAAGACTGTCATGAGCATTGCTTCCAGAGAAGAAAGGGCCAAGGCCCTTAACACATGTGTCTCCCATATCTGCTGCATCCTGGTCTTCTATGTCACTGTAGTCGGTCTGACATTTATTCACAGGTTTGGAAAGCATGCTCCTCATGTGGTCCATATCACAATGAGTTATATATACTTCCTTTTTCCCCCTTTTATGAACCCTGTTATCTACAGCATTAAAACCAAGCAAATTCAAAGTGGTATCCTTCGCTTAGTCTCTCGGCCTCATTCTAGAGTGTGACTTTGACTCACTGCATTCTGAGGAGTAACTCTGAAACCTAGAAAGGCTGACAACTCTGTTGGCAGAAGCAAACAAAGGCATTACCACGGAAACTGTCTGATCCCTGTGCTACCGACAACATCTTATCTTGCCTACTTTTTGCTGATTTGTACATGACAGAATATATGTGCAATACTAAGTATGTGTCTCAAGTTAACTGTTTACCCCAAGTAATTCACACTGTGATTTAGTGAGTTTATATGGCACCTGATGTACCCACATACACACATAGATAAGTTGATAGATCTCAAGTCTATGGTATGGGTCACCAGTATTTCAGCTGAAGTTCATTGTTTTCTACATGGTCTTTACATATTGGTCCCAGTGTCCCTAGAATCAGGCATTATTATAATTTCCGTTTTGTAAAAAAATTTCTCTAAGAAAACAAATGAACCTTACCCTGTCCTCAATTCAAGACTACAACTCTAGGAAAAGTGTATCTCTGAGAAGTCTATTCAGTTAACATTTTGGTAAAGAAGTATTAGATAACTATATCAATAATTTTACATACACACACACATATAAACATATATATAATTTATTTTTAATTTTTACCATAGGGCATGTGTGTTCATCAGAGAGAGACAGAGAGAGGGAAAGTAAGAAATAACCCCCTGGGGGAATGATTATGCTGCAATCCCTTCTCCACCATCCTCCTATAAGAATTTTGGGCATTCACACACATGTGTCCAGTGTGATTTTCAAACCACCAGGTCTGAGACTTGAACCATGGTTGGCCATGTGGGAATTCAGCACCTTAATCACCACATCACTTGCTGGCCTGGACATATTTTTTAAAGACATTTCTAATCTAGATGACCATAATCTTAACAAGTTAGTCCCAGATCCTGCTTTTAACAGAGTTGTATTTTCATATAATAAAGTGGTATTAAAGGTCCAGTTTGGTAGTACATCATAGGTAAGGCTAGATGGGTATTCCTGATATGTGCAAAATATCACA
Source organism: Tupaia belangeri chinensis (assembly GCF_000334495.1). NCBI lineage: Eukaryota > Metazoa > Chordata > Mammalia > Scandentia > Tupaiidae > Tupaia > Tupaia belangeri. Next base: position 83,760 of record NW_006159819.1, on the reverse strand, counting down.
GTTGAAAAATAGTGGTCATATGTGTAGAGGTGGACGAAAGGGAGACGATGGAGATAATGTTTATGACAAGATGATGAACTGGAATGTTTTGCTCCAAATATCTTTTCAAGGATAAAAATTTTGTTCACAATCTAGGCTTGGGAGAGAGCTTAAGTTATAAGTTTTAACCTACTGAGGGCAAGAGCAATATTTCAGGCATCACTCCCACTTGAACCCACATTCTCTAGTACATTATAGGTTGTCAGTATACTCTGGCTTGATACCAAAATTAAATTTATGTCCCTAATCATTCTTAAAGGACCCCTGAGTGTTTCTCTTCTGAGGGCTCCAATTGTGATCAGTGAGGTATGCATATAAATTAGGGTGAGAAAGTTTTATATCAGCACCAGCACTAGGAACTAAGCAGTTGAGAGACTGCTACGTGCTAGATAGCAGAGGACTTAACTCAATCCACCATTGCCTTGGGATGGATCAATCACCTTGTGGTGCAGTAAGGAAATCAGCATGTCCGGGGGGCTAATTTGGTAATTCACAAAGACTTATAGGGCATGCAATACTGATCCAGTTTAGTGCTGAGGATTATGCGACATAGACGAAGCTGAAGTGAATAAATTAGTGTGTGAAGAGGTCATAACAAGCATTAAGTAGGAAGTTCCAAGGAAACAGAAGGAAATGAGTAAAGGAAATGTAGGAGACCATGGGCGAGGGTCAGAAAAACAGGAGTAAGGATCAGAGAACCAGGCCAAAAGAAAGATTCTTTGTTAAGTAGAATGTTAGAGAAAGGAGAATCAGGATGTCCCCCGGGGACGTAGCTTCTCTAGAAAGAAGTTTTAAATTCAAGAAAATAATTTTTCATTGGTGACTGGCTTCTCATCAACCTCAAACAATAATTTATGTGCTTGAAGGGTTGGGAGGGTTGAAGCAGGGGTGCTATCTGAGCCTTGAGACAACAGGCCCAAACTTTTAGCCCCTCCCAGGACCTGGCGTCTTATCTCTTGGACACATGCCTGTGGTCTCTAGCCATTTCCCTCCCACGGCTTACAGATACTGCCGCCTCCTCCTGCAGTCAACAAACCAGGATAAAGGCCTCTTGGAACAAGACAGAAGATAGTCTCTGAAGTCCCAGTGCCATTCTGAAAGAGAAGTCTTGCCACCCATATACATATGTGTGATCTTCTAATCACTTTGCTATATTAGGTTTCAGTTACTTTATTTTTATCTAGAACAGAAATCCTTCTGAACAAAGGGTTTTTTTTTTTTTTTGAGTAAGACATTTAAAAATTGATGTTTCTAGAAATGAAAAGTCATCTGCTGATGATAATGTACACGGTGATGTCTTTGACGTGACTAATATGCAGTGTATTTATGCTAGGGAATATCATGTGTACACTGTATAGATGTACAGTAAGTGTAAATTTTAAAGATGTTTTTAAAAATGATGCCAAAGTAAACTTAAGAAGAATAAAACAAAAAAAAAAAATGATGTTTACACTGTAAAGATGTACAGTGAGTAAGTGTAAATTTTAAAGATGTTTTTAAAAATGATGCCAAAGTAAACTTAAGAAGAATAAAACAAAAAAAAAAAAATGATGTTTCTGATGTGCTGGGACATGTGAATAGAGACACTGGAAAAAACATACATTCAAAAATATATATTTTCACCTATGCTTTCTGCCTATGTCTAGTTTCATTATTAGAAACTCATCCCATTTCTTGACCAAAGCTAAGCATCCCTCTGTCCTTAACCAGTAGTTAATGAGGAATCTGACATTCTTTGAAGTTTTACTCTTATAAGTAGAGCTATTCCTTTTCCAGTTACAATCTTACACTCCATAAGCTACCCAAGCTTTACACAGATCTCTGCTCCTATTTCATCCCTAACTCACTAAGAGCTATTTTTCTTCTGCCATTCAGATTTTTTGTATCTTCCTCCAATTACTTAAATATGATCCGGTATGAAGAATTGAGTCAAATCCCTCTCTAGATTTTAAAAAAGCCATTGTCTCAGGGTCAGCAGCAGGTGGCAAGCTGTGGTGGTTAAAGTATTGGACTCCCACATGGTCAAACATGGTTTGAGTCCCGTACCTGGAGGCTTGCTTTCCCACTTTCTCTCTTTCTGGTGAGTACATGTGCCCTATAGCAAATTTTAAAAAAAACAATAATAATAATAATAATAAATAAAATTAAACAAATAACTCTTTATTTTTAATTTTTTTATTTTATTAATTTTTTTTAATTTATTCATTTTCTACATTAATTCACTATACACCAT
>NW_006159819.1:33979-80643 GCF_000334495.1 Tupaia belangeri chinensis | reverse complement strand
ATCTGGCTTCCTTAAGAATGGTAGAGTAGTTCTTGTTTTTCCCTGAGGTAATGCAGGGCTGGTAACCATCATCTTCTCACTGTCCATAGGTAGAGAACATCCTCCCCGCGCAGTGGGGGGGGTCCACGCAGGCGCCGCTGCCGCGGGGCCCCGCACAGACTAACAAATAATTCTTTAAAATTAAAAAAAAAACATTGTTTCATGCTTCTCTATACAATGTAAAATGATTTTGGAATAAGCATGGTTTAGAAGCTCAGCTTCCTCTTCCTGGCTGTTACACTTTGTCAAGTCACTTCATTTTTCTGTGCTTTAATTGCTCAACTTTATTTTTTATTAATTTTTGAAAGGGCTATATTTTATTGTTATTTTATTAACAAAGTAATTGTACACATCTGTGGGAGTACAATGTAAGTTTTTAGTACAAGAATACAATGCACAATATAATGGTTAAACCAAGATAAATAACAAAGCCGTCATCTCGACTATTTGTCATTACTTGTGCTGGAAACATTTTTTAAAAAGTCTGTCTTTTACATTCCTTTGAAATATACAAGTTGTTGCCGTCTATATTCTTCCCACTCTATCTTATAACAGTAGAATTGTTCCCAACTATGTATTTAAATTGCTCTACTTTAAATGGGGTTATTAATATTACCTATATTATTGGATCTTTTTCTTTTTTTTCTTTTTAGTTTTACTATAAGGTGCATTCATTCACTAGAGAGAGACAGAGAGAAATAGAGAGAGAAAGTGAGAAGTCACCTTCCCCTTCCCCACCCTAAGAGAGGATGACCACACTGCAATCTCTTCTCCATTCTCCTCCCAGGATTTTGAGCATCTACCTACAAGCTCATGGTGAGCTTTTGAAGCTGCCAAGTCTAGGACTCGAACCACACAGCTGATCATGTGGGATCCAGGCACCTTAACCTCCACGCTATCTGCTAGCTATCTTGGGTCATTTAACTAATTAAATACATTTTATATGAAATGCATATGTTAATTCCTGGACAGTAGTAAATACTATGAAAGTTTTAGCAGCCATTATTGTTACCGTTATTGGATATTTTTTGAAAATGAGATCATTTGACTTTTGGAAAAAGAATGGATCTCGTCTGACTCTGACAAAGGAAGTCAGGACCTTGTAAAAATAAAATTCTCTCACAAGCATAATATTTGATCAGTATGCAAAATATGTTAACATAAAGACTTGCACCATATTCTTACAAGTACTCTGTGAAAAGGCAGAAGATAGTCTGAAAGTTTTAGCTCTGTCAAAGACTTTTGGGTTCTCAGGACTCAGTTATTCAAGATATTATGCTTAAAAATTGCAGGCACCAAAACTCCACAAAATGGAGTCTTCTGAAAGTAAATCTATAAAGCTGAGGGTACCTTCTTTTGTAGGCCAAAGTGCTCTTAGAAGTAAAATGTTGGCGTTTCCATCGTTCTCATGAGGATTCAGGGGGATTTTCTCCTGAGGTTATTAGAAATCTCTGTTCAGAGACTTTGAGTCTCCCACTTTGTGGTCCTCAAAGATTTGGTGCAAACCTCCAAGATGCCTAAATTGTGTATTGGTCATGATACTTTTTGGATTCCTTCAGAGATTGGACCTTCCATCACCAAAATGTATTGAGTGTCTTTACTGTAGCATCCGTGCTGTGGTGGTAAGGCGTACAACTCTCCATGCTCGGATCTGAACTTAGACATAGGAAGGATAATGTTTTACAGTAAATAATTACATATTTAAAGTACAGTAATTTAAAAATATTTCCATAAAATATCTTAAATATTTCTAAGGTATAAATATGAAGTATCAGGTATGCTCCATATATATTAAGTAGGAATTGATAAGACCTCTTTTCTTGCTTTCCTAGCCTCCCGATAGATAATCCCTTTTCCTAGTTTGATGTATATCCTTTTGCATCCTTTTTTACCCATTGACACATACTTATTTGAAAATATGCGAATGTATAGTCTGTCTCATTGGTTGGGGACAGGGGCTGTGTGTGCATTGCTCTTCTATCATGCTCTTTGTGTTGATCCTTAGTGCTGACTTGTCTTCATGTTTGCACTTACAGCTAATACAGACTCAGATCCCAAATAAGCCAACAGTTGTTCAAAGTAATGACCACATTGACTTTATTATCAACATGGGGAAAGGGGGAAATTTTTTTAGAAATTTCATTCAGGAAAGGCATCTTAATTTCTGTTTAACTTTTCTTTGTTCATAACTCCCTGTAGATGGCGCTAGTTGTGAAATTTGCTCCATAATCCACTCCTGCCATCTTGTGGCTAGTACAGCATCTACAGATGGAAGCTACTCTGCTGACTGGCCAGGATTAAAAACACTACAGTAAAATGAGGTCCACATTAGTATAGATTATCCACAAAGACTGAACCAAATATCTAGATTTTCAAAACAGAGATATTTATAGGGAAAATTGAATTCCAGTCCCAGAAGGAGCACTTTTCTTATCTCTTTTTCCCCATTGGTCAAACCTATTCCCAGTAGGTGATGATTCCAGGGCACCTCTTTGCTTAGTTACCAGATCCTTCCAGACAAATGTTAAGGAAGTGAGATCCCACTCCTTGTGGCATCTGAATCCAGAAGTACTAGAAGAATCAAGAATTGGTGGGTTAGGTTTAGGTGATGTTATTGTGGCTTTAGTAGACAAAATAGACCCCAAATGAAGTTTGGCCCTTACCCTGCTGGTAGCAAAGAGCAAGCAAAGTTAGAAAGTAAGGAAATAGGAGCTCTGCATTGAGCAAGTGGTAGAGATCCCAAACTGCAGGTATATGGAGGCTATGAAATCTGGAAAGGGACACTGAAGTAGGGACCGCTCTACACCATGAATTTTCAAGGGGTCCCATTCAAACCAGCAAATCTGATAAACCCACTCTGGGTGGTGTCAGCTTGACAGAGTTGCCAAACTGACACATTTTCATATTTGAACTCAAGACCATGAATGGTAAAGATTGACACATGACTCTACACCCATCCCTTTAGGGAAAAGAATAGGGCTCAATAAAATGTATTGTGTTATCTATATACAATCTCATAAATAAGACCAAGGCCCAATTTTCTAAAAAGAATTCCTGAACACCTGAAATGTCTCTGAAACCAGTTTGAAAAATGGGTATGGCAGTGAATACAGAACATGTTTTTTTAGAATTAGGATTCTGGGATTAATGTTTCCTTTCTTAAAGAAATAATTTTGTTGCTTGTTGCTTCATTGATAGAACTCTGGCCTCCAGGGAAGAAGTCAGGTAGACCTCATCATTGTATATCTTGAGGTCAGAATTGGACAATGTGATACCAACCAAATTAGGATGCCTTTTGAAATAATTGGACTGAGAGAGAAATGTAACTATCTCAACAAAACCTAGAAAGGCATAATAGAAACATTATTCTTATCACATCTTCTCAAACACTGTGATTCAGGGAGATGAGATTAAATGAAAAAGAAACTTTTTACAGAGAAAGTAGAAGGTAAAGCCAGAAGATAGTGTAGACCACAACTGAAACAGAATAGTGGGCTTAAAATTAGAAATACCAAGAACTAATGACAAGGGATAGATGAGAATTATTGTTAGATAAATATGATGAAGAACCAAAATATCGTGAATACATCTGAGCAAAGAAGAAAATGTATGAATTGTGGCATTGCGAACCTAAGCCTGCAAATATTTCAGTGTAAGCAAAGCAGCTATGTGGAGTGTAGGATACAGAACATCAGTTCTGTTTAGATTACAAATACAGGAAAGAAGGTACTATGTTCATCACCCATTCCTGTATCGTGATTCAAACACAGCTGAAAAATCACACTACAGCTTTCCCTGATTGTCTAATTTTGTTTTTATTTTTTAATATTTTAAGATATAATTGAAAAAATGGAACTACAGGTGGGAATGTAAATTAGTACAACCACTTTGGAGAATGATTCGGAGATGCTTCAGAAACTTACAAATAAAACTACCATATGACCCAGTAATTCCACTCTTAGATATTTCTCCAAATGATAGAACCATAAGTCGGAAAAACACTTGCATATCTGTGTTGACTGCAGCATTATTTACAATTGCTAGCAAATGGAATCAACCCAAATGTCCAAAAATAGATGATTTGACTGAAAAGAATGTGGCATATTTACTCTATAGACTACTACTCAACCATAAAAAAAAAATTGAAACCTTGACATTTGATACAAAGTGGACCAATATGGAAGACTTAATGCCAAGCAAAGCAAGCCAGACTAAGACTTGGTATATCTCCACTCGATATGTAATGATTGTCTGCACTCCACAGAAGAAACAAAGTTAGGAAAGTATAGAAGTAAGGAGGGCAATGATGGATACTCGAGAAAGTAAGGATAGGGGTAATATTGGGGAGGTTAAGGATAGGGGTAATACTGGGGTGGAGAGGGGAACAGGAGAAGGAAAAAAAGTATATTTAATTCACAAAAATTGAAAAGCTATTTTCTAATGATAATTTATAGTAAAGTCTTTATCTTGACTGATAGGCATGGTATTCATGCCAGAAAAAGCAATGTTGTACACTGTAAAGTTAAATGTGAGTAAATGTAAAATAAAATTTAAAAATTTTCAAAAAGTATATAAATATACACTGCACAATATGATGTTTTGAAATATGTATACATTGTGAAATAGTTAAATAACCCAAACATATTATGATCTGATTAGTCATTTTTTGCTGTGGTAACAAAGACCCTTCTCACCCACATCATATTACAATTATCTATGAGACAAAAGGTGAAAAATCCCTTGGCGGATTTGTTTGGTCTTAACACTATAGATAATGGGGTTTATTAAAGGGGGTGCCAGTAGATAGATGTTGGCCATAATGACATGTACAATTGGAGGGGCATGCTTGGCAAAACGGTGAGTCATGGACACTCCCACCATGGGTACATAGAGAACCAAGACAGCTAAAATGTGGGACATACAGTTATTGAGGGCGCGGAGTCTTTCGATGTGGGAGCCTAGTCTCAGCACACTTCTCAGGATGAATCCATAGGAGAGCATGATGAGCAAGGAGTCCAGTATATTAATAAACAACGCTAGTAAAAATCCATACCAATTGTTGATGGTGGTGTCAGCACACACCAGGTGAATCATGTCTTGATGGAGGCAGTAGGAGTGAGAAAGATTATGGGAGCCACAAAAGGGAAGTCGTTTCAGTAGGAACAAAGGGGAAAGGACAGCCAGAACACAGCGGCAGATGATGGCTAGTCCTATTCTTCTGATGACCTGGTTAGTGAGGATGGAGGCATAGTGGAGGGGCCGGCAGATGGCCACATAACGATCAAAGGACATGGCCAACAGCACAGAAGATTCCATGAAGGAAAATGCATGGATGAAGAAGAACTGAGCAAAACAAGCCTCAAAACTGATTTTTGAAGCATTTAACCACAGGATCCCCATGACTGTAGGCAGAGTGGTGAGGGTGAGCCCCAGATCTGTCAGGGCCAACATAGACAGGAACAGGTACATGGGCTCATGCAGGGAAGGTTCTGCTCTGATGACAGCCAGTATGGTGGTGTTGCCCATGATAGAAACAGTGTAGAAACAACAAAAAGGAATGGAGATCCAGGTATGGAAGACCTCAAAGCCAGGAATACCCATGAGAATGAAGTAGAAGGGGACTTCACTGGAGTTAGTGTCCAGAGTCATGACTGAAAGAAAGAGCCACAGAAAAGACTTCTTTGCAAAATCTGAAAAAAAAAAAATGGGAAACATAAAGACTTGAGTAAGTGTTCTATGACCACTTGAACTCATTACATGATATTGTCTAGAGGGAGAGAGAGAAGGGGTATCTAGAAAATTAGTTTTAATAATTTTTATTATTTTGGGGGGGTTTTTTTTTAGCTCATAACTTACCATCTCTTTTCAACCACTAAGTCCATAGCATGAAGTCGTCCTCTGTTTTACATCAAAACTCTTTACCAGTTCAGAAAACAGTTTTCTTTACAGCTAGGAAGTATAGGAGAGTTTTATCGCTGTAAAAAATAATAGCTGTAGAGTAGAAAAAACAGTGGAGCATTGTTTATTGCCATGAGGCAAGGGAAAAAAAAAAAAGAGTGAGCTACAACAAGCATATATAAAAAGCAATTATAAGACAGACATTTAATCTTTTAAGTCAACCAAACCTCGAAAAGAGAAATGAGCTGAGGCAAACAGGAGGAAAAATATATTTCCATTTTTCAGAAAACAGAAGTGTTTTGAAAGAACATTCAGAGATCAGAAGTTAGAGGACCTTATATTTGTTAGCAGAAGGACCAAAATTGTACCTTGTATGAGTCAAACATAGCATTGTATTGCTGAGATGTATGTTAAAAGGAATTATGTTAAAAGATTAATCTAGTGAACAATTTCTGGGAAAACCTGCAATTATGATTAGATACATGTCTGGATTGAATGCTGGAAACAGATCCTCTCAGTACATAAAGCCATTATATTTTTTAGATCAGTCAGTAGTTTGCTATGAAATTTTTAAGCTCGTTTTCACTGTAATTTGAATAGACTATTCCATGTATTTGATTTTATTATTGCTATTTGGTAAGACTTTCTTTAAGCTTGCAGTTAAAAAACTCAAAATATGTAAAATTTTCTATTCCTACCCAACAGCAGATAATCTAAATAAGTACTCAGTAACATTTGTATATTGAGGGCTGTCATCATTGTTATCATAACCACTGTGGAAGGGTAGATAAGGAAGCAGGAGAGGACAGAATGTGAGGAAATTCCGGGCTGTGCAAACCAGAATCCCTATATCTTGGCTAATCACTGACCAGCCTTGACCTCAGCTTTGAGAGTGAGTCCATCACTTTGAAAGTCTCTCTTGTTGCCCCTCATCCTGAATTATGTTACCCCAGAAAGTCCCCTTTGGTAATCTTGTTGGGGTTTTCCCACTAGGCACAACCCTAGTGGGTTTATGGAACATGATGTAAAATTGTAGGTCATGTCTCCCAAGGTCCTTCAGCCCCTCCCTTCCTTCCACAAGCTCTGAAGTGTTTTCTATCTGTATTCAGTTCCCAGGGATTCCTATTCAGCCTCACTTCCTATCTTATCTTTCTGGCCTATTTTGACCATGAACTTCACCTGTATCTGCTTTTCAGGAGTCCTCAGGTTTCTGTAGAACTTACCCTGCTGAATAAGAGCTTTTGTATAACATTTAGATCCTCAGGGGAGGGAGTAGAATCCTTTATAACAATTGCCCCAGGGAGAGAACCAAGACATATTTATGTAGGTTACACTTCTCTGTATCATTAACCAGAACAGAAAAGACCAGATATTCTGTGCTGTTTTTTTTTAAGTTATTTCCTTTATTTTTATTTATCATTATAGTTATTTTCAATTTGACCAGAGACACACACACACACTGAGAGAGAGAGAAAGAGAGAGGGAGGGAGAGAGCAAGCCATCAGGTCTGGGACTCAAGTCATGATTAGCCATGTAGGAGTCCAGTGCCCCTAACCAGCATGCCACCTGCTAGCCCCCTGATTTTTCAAAGATAACCTGAGAAAAATCAAATCCAAAAGTAATACAAAATCAAACTATTTAACAAAAAAAAAATTGTATTTACAGATGGTTTTTCGAACCTGAGAAAAATCAAACCCAAAAGTAATACAAAATCAAACCATTTAACAACAAAAAAAAAAAATTGTATTTACAGATGGTTTTTCCACATGTGTTTTAAAGTAGTTAATTTTTATCTCAGATTTAAACATGCTGTAGTGTAGTACCTATAGATAGGACAATCATTACTATTATAATACAGATTGACATACCTATTTCTCACATAGTGACTATTCTGTGACAGAGCAGCTATAAATTACTTCTTTAAAATAATCCCTAATACAACAATTTTTAACTTCAGTTCACATATTATACATTAGATGTCTAGACTTGTTCATCCTACTCATCCTTCTTAACTCAGATCTGCTCATTTCTTTTCTTTCCATTCCACAATCACAGGTAATCATTTTTTCCATTTCTGTTTTTATAAACATAAATGTTTTTTCTTTATTTTAATTTCCCATACATGAAATCATTCATTATCTTTCTTTCTGTATCTGACTTATTTCACATAGCAGATTGTCAACTAGGAATATTCATACTTTATTTTAAAGGGATTTTTGCTAAGAGTACGTGCCCTCACCAGAAAAAGAGAGAGAGAGAGAGACATTGACAGAGACAGTGAGAGGGAAAGTTAGAAATCACCCCACAGGGGGCCTGGTCATGCAGCAATCGCTTTGCCATTCTGTTCCAGGGATCTTGGGCATGTACACACTTACTTGTGTCTTGCATTATTTTTAAGACAGTGGGTCCAAGATTTAAACTCTGCTCATCCATGTGGGAATTCAGTGATGTAACCTCTATGGCAACTGCTGGTCCCTACATTCACACTTTTGAGAAATAGTTCTATAAGTTTAAACAATTTTTATAAAAGAGACATTGGGGATTTTTTTTTTAAGAGAGATGAAAAATATTTAAATGAACTATTTACAGGTGAGTGGGTAGTATTCTGTTTAAGACACTGGATCCCACATAGTCAACTCCTTGGTCCAATTCCTAGACTGGACATCTTGTAAAACATGCTGGGAATATGTGCATGTATACCAAAATCCCTAGAGGACAATGTAAGAGAAGGGAGGGTTGTGGTGTGACCACCCAACTGTGGGGATGATTTCTCACTTTCTTCCTTTCTGTCTTTCTCTGGCAAGTGCATATACCTTGTGAAGTAAGTCTAAAAATAAATTAAATGAAGTGAACTACTTATCATATGAAAGACTGGACCAGAAACATTCCATCACACATTTCTGTTACATGCTGTATTTGTTTTGTTTGGGTTTTATTTTGTTCCAATAGTTGCAACAATAAAAGTGAAATTATAAAGTAGAATAAAAAAGATAGGATTAAGGATCAGATTACTGTTAGTTTATTTCTTTTATAGTAGAACAAATTAGCTTTTTTCTTTTACAAATCTGAGTTATTTTCTTTTCAAAAAATCATGTCTTCTTTAATATAGTATATGATTCATTTTTTACAGACGCACAAATATTGAATTTTCTTATCAGAGTGATTTATGAGCACAAATATTGAATTTTCTTGTCATAGTGATTTATGTAAATAAGTATTTAAAACACAACATAGTGTTCAAGATGGTATATATACTTATTTGAGTGGTTTGAATATTATACACTGAATACATTATTTGAAAAACCACACTGTACCCAGCAAAGATGTACAATAGTTATATATGTAAATTTAAAATGTCAATAAAATTTTTTTAAAAGGAAGATGTACAGAAAATTCTACTGCATTTGTAATTTGAGATAAGTGGAGCATACTATTTATGTAGAAGTATTAATCTGAGGTATAGAAGATCTCACTTAGGCTTGAAATAATGTATTTCTTTTATGAGGTTGTAATAGGAAGTTGTGGATTAGGCACTCACTACAGGTATAAATGAATCCACCATATCTAAGTTATTTGTAAAAGATACTTGCAAGTGTAAATAAAATAATATGAAGTATGTTCTTAAAGTCTAATTAGAGGGGGGACCAGCAGGTGGCATGGTAGTTGGGGTGCTGGATGCTCCCACATAGTCGACCACAGTTCAAGTCCTGGACCTGGTGGCTTTCTCTCTCTCTCTCATCTCTCTCTGGTCAAATTAAAAATGAATGAATTAATAAATAAAGTTAAATAAATCATTCTTAAAAAAAAAAAGTCTAATTAGAGGGACCAGCAGATTGCATCATGGTTATGTCACAGTACTCCCATGTAGTCTATTGAGGTTGGATTCCTTGACCCAGTGGCTTAAACGCACACCAGGCACATTTGCATGTGTGCCCAATCTCAGGAGATGACTGGAGTAAAAGGGATTGCAGAATAGCTATTCCCCCTTTGGGTCATTTCTCATTTTCTGTCTCTCTGGCGAGTGCAAGCACCCTCCAGCCAGAAATGCCCCTCCCCTTAAAAAAATATAATTTGAAATCTCACTAATTATACAACTTGGGGCTGCCTTCTCTTGCCTCCACACCAGTTAAGTGGTGCAACATTCTCACTTTTCCCACTCCGGTATACTACCTTCGGGGATAGAGCCAAACAATCCCCTAAAGAGCAACATGGCTTTTCTATTGTAATGAAGTATATCAATGCAGGTTATCACAATTCAATGTTATTCTTGGAAATCCACTGAGCCTAAACAGGTCCAAAATAAGCACAATAAAAAAACTATAATTATCAAAATGTGAAATAGACAATTAGTAAAGGCCAGAATTAGTTTAGTCAAGGAAGACATGTCCACAAGTTTTATTAGAATAAGTACACAGGATTTGGACCCAGCACTGTTGCCTGTGTTTAGACAACTAGGTCTCACATGACTGACTATGGCTGGGCAGCATTATTGTGAAGATTTATATTAGGCAATCAGTGAAAGATCTTATTATAGTTAGTGGTATAGCCTAAAAAGTAGAACTCAGTAAGTGTTCCTGTAGGTGTGTATTTATAGACAGCACATAGTTGATTTAGTTTGGGATGAATAAGTAATAGATAAAAGTTTCTTTACATAACAAACATTAGTTTTCCTTAGCTTGTGCAAAAAGCTCTTTAATGTGAATAGTTCCAGACCTTTAACTGAATAGCTATTTAAATTACAAAATCACATAGGTTAGAATTATAAAGCTATTCTGCTTGATTAGAATATGCATGATTTAAATGTTTTCAGATTATATAAGATCTTTTTCACAGCATAGGCTTTCAATGTTTGTATGAATATTCTCATTAAATAATGGATTCAGCGAAATGTAAAATATTTAGGCCAACTATAGAATGGAACATTGTTTTATTTCTGTTTTCTTCTAATGTATTTCTTTTTTTATATTAGATCCTATGTTTATCCTCACAGTTTATATATTTATATCATTCATACTTTCCAAAATATTTACACCTATAATCCATAACTATATAATGTTATTTTGTTTAATTAGAACCTGCAAACTGAAATATAGACATCAACTGTAGACAACAGGAGAAGTTCCCACCATCAATACATCACATTCTGTACTATCAGCTCATGCTTTTCTCTTGGTATGAGTATTTGACAAGAATCCCACCTGTTGTCTCAATAATGCTTTCGAGTCTAAATGTCTTTAAAACTAAGCGAGAATATAACTATGCTTGAAATATGCAAGAGAAGAATTATGTTCAAATGTTCACCTCACTGTTTTGCAACTGTCTGTTCTGCCTATTTAATATTTCTCAGGTTTGTTTATTTCTTACTTCTGACTGTAATAGAGAGAGTGAGGCATCCCCAACAGGGCTTTCACACAACAAGCCACCAACAGACTTAGCCAGGCATCTTCAGAGCTTCCCTATAATCTTGTAATTCTGACCAATATGTACAGGGAGGCCCAAGATCAAAATCCAGGCACTCTTCATATGACCTCAGCATGGTGGAGCACTGCAATAGTGCTGCCCTATGGCAGCAGGCCCAGCAGCAATTATATTAACAGCTCCTTTTCACATGGTACTTTTAGATCATTTTACTGTATTAAAAACAATCAACATTTTATATCCCGGTTTCAGTTTAACAATGCTCTAAAATTAAATTCAGCAATTAAAGTAAAGAACAATAAATTGAAACCAGGAATTGGAGAAAGGATCAATAACCAACATGATCTGCTCTTCATAAGAACACATTTTACCAGTGAGACCATGAAGAACACAGGTCATTAAAGAGAAGCTTCCTAGTTCAGAGGGTTCCGCCTGCAGATGCCTCCACTTCTCTGTTTTATAGAGAGAACGAGCTGTGCTGATTAGTGTTCCCAGTCATCTCAATGGAAGGCATTGCCCAATGACCTCTTCTGTGTATATTCTGTGGTGTGGATACACAAGACTGCTAGAAATTAGGTGAAGGTATACCCTGTCTATGAAATAATTTGGTACCACTGCTACTCATTATCTCTATGACTGAAGAAAAAGAAATGTATGGAGAAACACCAAGTAACCTAATAGAAAATTCTGAGAAACCAACCCACAATGATGAAACCAGGAATTGGAGAAAGGATCAATAACCAACATGATCTGCTCTTCATAAGAACACATTTTACCAGTGAGACCATGAAGAACACAGGTCATTAAAGAGAAGCTTCCTAGTTCAGAGGGTTCCGCCTGCAGATGCCTCCACTTCTCTGTTTTATAGAGAGAACGAGCTGTGCTGATTAGTGTTCCCAGTCATCTCAATGGAAGGCATTGCCCAATGACCTCTTCTGTGTATATTCTGTGGTGTGGATACACAAGACTGCTAGAAATTAGGTGAAGGTATACCCTGTCTATGAAATAATTTGGTACCACTGCTACTCATTATCTCTATGACTGAAGAAAAAGAAATGTATGGAGAAACACCAAGTAACCTAAGTAATAGAAAATTCTGAGAAACCAACCCACAATGACTACTTTTTTCAGCCAGTAGAGGGCACCATATGGCACTAAGTGAATTCTGAACTCTGTGAAAGTTCCTGGAAGGTCTCTCTGGAGGCATACTGCTGAGATTTCCCTGTGAGAGAATGTGCTACAAGAAGTGAAGATGATGGTTGACCTCCAGCTGACCCATATTCAGGACCTGTCACAACAGTTATGTCAAGGTACGTTCACAGCCAGTGACTATACACAGCCATGATTCTAGAGTTTGGTTATTTCTGCCAGGCGGGAGTCCTCTCATCAACCATCCTTGTTCTGGGACTTCATGTCAGCATGACTGAAACATGCTCAGAGTTGTATTTTTTTTCAATACTCAAACCACCTTGTCCTCATTTCTACTCTCAGCTTTCACAGATGTCAGAAGGACAACTCAATGAGAAGTTTTCCCTGCCTATTCCAGTTTTCTCAAAACATTATCTGTCAGTAATGAGTGTTTATCCCATGATTCTAAGCAGGTTGTATTAGTTTCCTAGAGCTATACTAAATCCTAGGGTAGCTTTAAACAACATAAATTTATTCTCTCACAGTTGTGTAGTCTAGAAGTCCAATCTCAAAAGGTCAACAGAGTCATATTCAGCTAGAGATTCAAAGAAAAGATCTGCTAAATGTCTCTCTTTTCTAATTCCTGGTGGTTCCAACCAACTCTTGGACTTAGTTTCATAGCTCCAATTTTTGTCTTCATCTTCACATATTTGTCTTCCTCTCCATGGGACATTTTACAAATGGCACCTCTTTTAAGGATATCAGTGATTATACTTAGGAGCCTCTCTAATCCAGAATAGCCTAATCTGGACTCAACTACATTTACAAAGACACTATAAATAAAAATAAGTTCACAAATTCCAGGCAGTCATCAACTTCTAAGGGACACAATCTTACTCAGTACACATGATAAAGCCATTCTGGCTGTTATCATCTTGATATAGTTGATAAACTGACATATTGTATATCTGAGTTCTTCGACTGTGAATAGTGAAGACCGACACATGACTCCACAACCCAAACCCTCATGGAACAGAATAGGGGTGAAAAATGGGGACACGATAAGCAATGTCATGAACATGGCTCAGTTTCCTAGAAAGTATTCCTGAGTAACTAAAAAGTTACTAAATTGTGGATGACTAATGGTTTGTGTAATAATTGTAGAGCATAGTTTTTCAAATTGAAAACTTAATTCCTCCATTTTTGATAATAAATTACTAATTTTGTTACTTGTGGCTTTTTTTGAAACAGGTAATGCTCTGACTTCCAGTGGAAATATTACTTAAATCTAATTCTATTCTTCCCATGTCTTGAGCTCAGAATTCAAGAACCTGACCCCAAGTAAATTAGGATGTCCTCCTGAGATACTGTGGAAAAAAATAAACACAATGAGGACGGTTAGATGATGGCAGTGCTCTAGGGGGAAGAGGGTCCTGAACTTGCTGAATTGATGACCCCAATGTCCCTCTCAGTCCATTTATGCTTTTTCTTAGTTGAATTCCTAATTCTCAGAGTCCTGCTGACTTTTTATTTCTAGTTCTTACCCCTGAGGCTCATGTCTATTCTCTGAGGAACAAAAATCCCCAGTATAACTTTACCAACTCCTCTCTTCATCTTCTTCCTCTCCATTTGCTTATTTCAGACTGTGAGAAAAATTTTCAGTTCTCAAAGGAGTAGTTTCCTAAGTAATATAATATTTATGTTTCATGCCTTCAGGAAAAATTTGACTCCAACTCCAGGAAATGTATGTGTATACACATTCCTTCTGGATAGAAGACAGAAGAATGTAATTGGTGTTAGTGCACCTTTTTTTTTTTTTTCCTGATGGATTAACAGCTATACATATAGAAAGTACTAGGGGTCTGTCAAAACAAATCCATTGCTCAGTGAGAGGTCATGAGGAACACTCGTAACTGAATAAGAGAGAACATGAAATAAGTCAATTACTCGCTGAATAGAGGCTGTATCACTTATGACAGTTTTGTGCTAGAGATTTCAAGCAGAAACCAGGAACTTGGCAGATAAATCTGAAAGGAAGAATTGGCTTGAAAATGGGAAACACAGTAGCGCGCCCGAAACCTGACGTCCTTAACAGTCATACAGATTAAAAGGATGAAATGTATATTAACTTAGTGTTAGTAAAAGTTGTAGTACTTACGTTACATTGAAAATATTTACACCCTCATTGTAGATGATATGCTTCTATCACTTAAAAGTGAAAACAGAATGTTTAGGTATGAAAAAATAACCACAGTGCCCTGGCACCATAAGAGAAGCAAGGCTTCTGACTCTCCAAATGAAAATTTGGATTTCTTTTTTTAATTTTTTTTATTTATTATCATCATAATCATGTTTATATTACAATGAATCACATATAACTTTACAGTGTATTACATTTGTCTTTCCAGAAGGAATACCATGCATATCAGTCAATATAAAGACATTAAAATCCCCATCATCATCATCAAATAATTTCCCAGATCGTTATTATTATTACTCCAATTATTTTTTAAACATTCAATCAATATTTATCATTTTACTTATTAAAAAAAGCTTACCCAACATGAAATTCTTCTCAGACCAGTCCAGTTGCAAATACTATACATGTCATCATCAACAGATAATAAACCGTTTCTGTCCCACTAATGTCATGCTTCTCTATTTGTTCTCTTGCTATCCTTCTCCATACTTTTCTCTTCTCCCACCCCGCTTCACACTGTCTTCATCATAGCTATCTTCTCTCACCCCGCTTCACACTGTCTTCATCATAGCTATTTTCACTGCTTTTATGCCTTCCAATATTTTAATCTCTACCAAAAGTGCAGATAGTCAGTACATATTAAGGGGATACATACAGTATCTTTCTTTCATGTCCTGGCTTACTTCTCTCAACAATAAATCCTCCATATTCAACCACTTTCTATCAAGTATCAGGGTCTTATTGTTTTGTTTTGTTTTTTTATGGCTGAATAGTATTCAATACAACATATGTGCCACACTTTTTCAATCCATTCATCTGTTTATGAACATTTGGGTTTGTTCCATGTCTTAGTGATCATGAATAATGCTGCAATAAACATTGATGTGTAAGCACTTTTCCAATTGAGCATTCTCCTGTCCTTTGGGTAGATACCCAGAAGTGGAATTGCTGGATCAAATGGAAGTTTTATTTGTAGATCTTTAAGGAACTTCCATATTGCTCTCCACAATGACTGAACCAGTTTACATTCCCACCAACAGTGTAGTATTTCTTCATATGCTTTTGGGCTGTTCATAAGTCTTCCTTAGATTTTTGTTCAGCTCATTTTCCCATTTTTTATTTTATTTTATTTTTTTGAGAGGTTTTTGCTATAGGGCGCGTGCGCTCACCAGACAGACAGAGAGAGACATAGAGACAGAAAGCGAGAAATCACCCCCCAGGAGGGATGGTCACGCCACAATCCCTTCTCCTCCATTCTCCTCTCAGGATCTTGGGAACGCATGCACACGCGCCCGGCGTGAGTTTTATGCCACCGGGTCCGGGACGCAAACCGCAGTCGACTACGTGGTAGTCCAGCGACATAGCCATTACGCTAACTACTGGTTCCCGATTTTCCCATTTTTAAATTGAGTTGATCATTTTTTTTTTCAAGTAAGGCACTTGAGTTCCCTGTGTATTCTGGTTATCCGTCCCTTGTCTGAGGCATATTTTACAAAAATAGTCTCCCATTCTGAGCATTGTCAATTCACACTAGTTACTGTGTCCTTTGCTGTGCAGAGACTTCCTAGTCTGATATAGTCCCACTTGCCTATTTTAGGGACTATTTCCTGTGCTTTGGGAGTCTTATGTAAGAAGTCTTTGCCTACTCCAATGTCTCCTAGAGTTTCCCCAGCATTTTCCACATGTAGTTGTATAGTTTGAGGTCTTAAGTTCAGATCTTTGATCCATTTTGAGTTGACTTTTGTTAATGGTGAAAGACGGGGAAGGTTTAAATTTCTCACTGGTACACAGTTGGAGTATTTAGAATAGTGGAATAAATGTTATAATTCTCTTAAAACTTAATGCTGTAAAGACACAATTGGAACTATATAAATTGGGGAAAGTACTTGACTTCAAATCAAATACTGCTCATTTTTCTTCTGACTTATTCAAAATTCAGTAAGTTTGTGTTTTTAACTGCCTTGTTCCCATCAGGCATCAAAGCTAATTACTTATTGCTCTTATGACTCAATTGAGGTTAGAGGGAGGTTTAAGCAACTACCTCATTAAAACCTAGAAAGGCATAACAGGAGCATTCATCTTACTATCTCTTCCCAAACACTGTGATTTAGGTAGATTAGATAAACAAAAAAGGGAACTTTGCAGAGAAAGCAGAAGATAAAGCCGGAAGTCAGTGGAAACCATAACTAAAACAGAACAGTGTGTTTAATATTAGGAATACCAAGAACTAGTGATAACAGAAAGATAAGAATGGCTGCTAGCTAAATATGACCAAGAACCAAGATATCATAAATAAGTGCAAGCAAAGAGTAAAATGTATGAATCGTGGCACTGAAAACCTAGGCATGCAAAGATTTCTTTGTAAGTAAAGCAGCTATAGGATGTGTAGGATATTGAACACCACTCTGTTACAAATACAGGAAACAAATTGCTATGTTCATCTTTTATTCCTATCATGCGATTTAAACACAGCTGGAAAACCACATTGTTGCTTTTCCAGATTCTCAAAAACTGTTTTTAATTTTTAATAATTTAAGGTATTGGAGAGACGAGGAGATGGCGAAATTGTTATGTCGCTGGACTCACAGGTAATGGATTCCAGGAGCTAGAGGATGAAAACTAAGGTTGGGACCATGTGCACCCATGCCCAAAATCATGACAGAAGAAGGGAAGAGAGGGAATGCAACATGGTCATCCTCCTGGGTTGTGATTTGTCACATTCTGTCTATCTGTCTCTTTCTGTTTCTTTGATAAGTGTACATACTCTAAAAGCAAAATAATAATAATAATAATAATAATTAAAAATCTATTTTTTAAAAGTTTTTGCCAGAGAAAGACAAAGAGAGAAAAAACAGGTTGTCAGGTCCATGACTCGAACTGCAGTCAGCCATATGGGAATTCCTGCACTTTAAAACCACACCACCTGCTGGCCCCGCTAAAAAAAATAATTCTCTTAAACAAAAATGTACACATATGATTGAATAACATAAAGCATAAAGTATATAAACATACATCACACGATATGATATTCTGAAATACGTATACATTGTGAAATTGTTAAATAAGTCAAAATGTATTATGATCTTACTTGTCCTTTTTTGTTGTGGTAACAAAGTCCCTCCTCTCCCACATCATATTACAATTATCTATGAGACAAAAGGTGAAAAATCCCTTGGCGGATTTGTTTGGTCTTAACACTATAGATAATGGGGTTTGTTACAGGGGGTGCCAGTAGATAGATGTTGGCCATAATGACATGTACAATTGGAGGGGCATGCTTGGCAAAGCGGTGAGTCATGGACACTCCCACCATGGGAACATAGAGAACCAAGACAGCTAAGATGTGGGACATACAGTTATTGAGGGCGCGGAGTCTTTCGATGTGGGAGCCTAGTCTCAGCACATTTCTCAGGATGAATCCATAGGAGAGCATGATGAGCAAGGAGTCCAGTACATTAATAAACAGCGCTAGTAAAAATCCATACCAATTGTTGATGGTGGTGTCAGCGCACACCAAGTGAATCATGTCTTGATGGAGGCAGTAAGAGTGGGAAAGATTATGGGAGCCGCAAAAGGGAAGCCGTATCAGTAGGACCAACCCAGGAATAACAGCCAGAACACAGCGGCATATGATGGCTAGTCCTATTCTTCTGATGACCTGGTTAGTGAGGATGGAGGCATAGTGGAGGGGCCGGCAGATGGCCACATAGCGATCAAAGGACATGGCCAACAGCACAGAAGATTCCATGAAGGAAAATGCATGGATGAAGAAGAACTGAGCAAAACAAGCCTCAAAACTGATTTTTGAAGCATTTAACCACGAATGCCCATGAGAATGAAGTAGAAGGTGACTTGACTGGAGTTAGTGTCCAGAGTCATGACTGAATGGGACAGGTATAGAAAATACTTCTCTGCCGAATCTGAGAAAGAAAGGGTGGGGGCGGGGCAGCATAAGTATTTGAGGAAGTGTTCATGACCGCTTGATCACATGAACCACGTATTTCAGAGCATGAAGTGATCATCTGTTTTAAACTGTTTACATGTTCAGAAAACAGTTTTCTTTACATATGAGAAGTATAGGAGAGTTTTATTGCCGTAAAAAATAATAGCTATAGAATAGAGAAAACAGCAAAACATTTGTTTGATGTCATGAGGCAAGGAAAAAAAGAGTGAGCTACAACCAGCAAATCTAAAAAGCGATTATAAGACAGGTATTTAATCTTTAAGTCAACCAAACCTCACAAAGAGAAATGGGCTGAGGCAAACAAGAGGAAAAATATAATGCCTGTTTTCAAAAAACAGAAGTCCTATGAAAGAACTTTCAGAGACCAGAAGTTAGAGGATCTTTTTGTTGGCTGAAGGGCCAAAATAGACCCTTGAGTGAGTCAAACATGACATTCTATGGCTGAGATATACGTCAAAAGGAACTTTGTTAAAAGGTTAATCTAGTGAGCACTTCTGGGAAAGACTGCAATTATGATTAGAAACATGTCTGGGAAACTGCCTCACAGGACTGAATGTTGGAAACAGATCTCTCTGTACATAAAACAATTATATCTTTTGGATCATTCAGCAGTTTGCGAATTTTAAGCTCATATTCCCTGAGGTTGGAGTAAAATATTCCATGTGTTTTATTATTGCTATCTGGTAATACCTCATTGTACTTTCTTAAAAATTGCAGTTTAAAAAAAGAACTACATATAATAATTTGCTAATCCTACCCTCCACCAGATAGTCTAATTCAATACTCAGTAACCTCTCTGTATTTAGGGCTGCCATCATTGCTATTTTAACCACTTTAAAGAGGGATAGATTGAGGAAGCAGAAGAGGACAGAAAGGGAGGAAATCTCAGGCTATAGAAACCAGAATCCTTCCTCCTGGCCCTCAGTAAGCAGCTTTGAACTCAGCTTTGAGAGCGAGTCCATCTCTGAGAAAGCTTCACTTGGTGCCCTTCATCCTGAAATTATGTTACCCAAGAAAGGCCCCTTTGTAATCTTGTTGGGGTTTGCCATGGCACAACCCTAGTTAGTGTTTTTGGAACGTGATCAAAATGTAAGATCTTGTCTCCAAATGTCCTCCAGCCTGCCCTTCCATCCACAAGCTCTGGAGTGTTTTCTTCTATCTCTGTTCAGTTCACAAAGATCCCCTCAACCTCACTTCCTATCTCATCTTTGTGGTATTCTTTGTTCATGTACTTCACCTGTTATCTGCTTGCCAGGAGCCTTCACGTGTCTGTGGAACTTAGCCTGCTGAATAGGAGCATTTGTATAACATTTTCAGAATCTCAGGGGACAGAGTAGAATTCTTTTAAGCAGCTGCCCGAGGGAGAGAACCAAGACAGATTCATGCAGCTTTCACTGCTCCATATGGCTAACAGGCAAAGAACAGAGCTGAGATTCTCTGATTTTTCAAACGTAACCTGAGAAAAATCAAAACCAAAAGTAATACATAGCCAAACAAGTACATAAAGCAATTATATCTTTTAGATCATCCAATAGTTTGCTGTGAAATTTTTAAGGTCATATTCACTGAGGTTTGAATAAACTATTTCATGTGTTTGATTTTATTATTGCTATCTGGTAAGACTTTCTTATACTTTCTTTAAGCTTACAGTTTAAAAGCTCAAAAGAGGGAACCTGCAGTTACCATAATGGCTATGTTGCTGGACTCCCACGTAGTCGACCGCGGTTCGTGTCCCGGACTCGGTGGCTTAAAACTCATGGCGGGTGCGTATGCATGCATGCCCAAGATCCCGAGAGGAGAATGGAGGAGAAGGGATTGCAGCATGACCATCCCCCCTGGGGAGTGATTTCTCGCTTTCTGTCTCTATGTCTCTCTCTGTCTGGCGAGCGCACGCGCCCTATAGCAAAAACCTCTCCAAAAAAAAAAAAAGCTCATAAGAAATATATTAATTTTCTATTTCCACCCACCACCAGATAATCTAAATCAATACTGAATAACCTCTGTGTATTGAGGGTTGCCACCATTGTTATCATAATCATTGTGAAGAGGAGCAAATAGAGGAAGCAGAAGAGGACATGAAAGGAAGAAATCTCAGGTTGTGGAAACCATAATGCTTCCTCCTGGTTCATCACTAACCAGCCTTGATTTTGGCTTTAAGAGTGAGTCTGTCACTGAGCAAGCTACTCTTGGTGCCTGTCATCCTGAAATTATGTTACCCAAGGAAGTCTCCTTTGGTAATCCTGTTGAGGTTGTGCAAAGGCACAACTGGGTTTGTAGAACATGATAAAAAAAAATTAGATCATATTTCCAAAGGTCCTTCAACACCTCCCTTTCTTCCACAAGCTCTGAGTGTCTTCCATTTCTGTTCAGTTCATTGGGATCCCATTCAACCTCACTTCCTATTGCATCTTTCTGGTATTCTTTGACCAAGTATTTCACCTGTATCTGCTTGCCAGGAGTCTTCAGGCTTCTGTAGAACTTAGCCTGCTGAATAGGAGCTTTTGTATAACATTTTCTGATCTTCACGGGAAGGAGTAGAATCCTTTTTAACAGTTGCTTCAGGGAGAGAACCAAGACATATTTACGTAGGTTACACTTCTCTGTATCACTCACAAGAGCAGAGATTTTGTATGCAGTATTCAAAGATAACATGAGAAAAAAAAACAAAACCAAAAGTAATACAAAACTGAACCATTTAACGAACAAACAAAAAAATTGTGTAAAGAGCCAGTGTGTTTCCATATGTTCTTTTTTAAAAATTACTTTTTATTTCAGATTTAAACACGTTAAGAGGTCCTATAGATAGGACAATCATTACTATTGTAAAGCAGATCCACATACATATCATCTCACATAGTGTCTGTTCTGTGACAGAACAGCTATAAATTACTTCTTTACAAATCCCTAATACAACAAATTTTAACTTCAGTTCACATGTTATACATTCAAACCCTAGACTTGTTCATCCTACACATCGGTCTTAACTAGGTTTCCTCATTTTTTCTCACCTCATCCCACAACCCTAGATAACCATTGTTGTCTCTGTTTCTGTATATGTAAGCTCTTTTTTAAAAAAAAATGAAGAGATAAGACACTTATGGGACACAGATAAAGTTTATTATCTGTTGACGAGGATGTGTATGGTGGTCTCAACTGGACTGGACTGAGGTGTATATCATACTGGATAAAGTCTCTTCACAATCTAAGTGATGTATAGTGATTTAGTGTATGAATAATAATTTTAAAAAATTTAAAATTTTCCCATATATTAAATCATTCAGTATTTTTCTTCATGTATCTGATTTATTTCACTTAGCTTAATGTCAACCAGGAACATTCACCTTTTTTTTTAAAGTATTTTTGCTTTAGGGCAATGTTCACTCATCAGAGAGAGAGAGAGAAACAGTGAGAGGGAAAGTAAAAAATCACCTCTGGGGGTGATGGTCACACTACAGTCCATTCTCCATTATCCTCCAGGGATCTTGGGCATGTGCACACATATGCCCAGCATGATTTTCAAGCCACTGGGTCTGGGATTCAAACTGCAGTTAGCCATATAGGAATCCAGGCACAAGTCTGCTAGACCATCTGGTGGCCCCCACGTTCACTCAATTGACCTATAATTCTAGAAGTTTATTTTTTTAAAAAAACAGGAGAGAAATTGGGGGAAATTTTTTAAATGAACTTACTGTCCATTGGGTGACATGGTGTTTAAACCTCAGGATCCCATATGGCTGACTCCATGGTCCAATTTCTAGACCTGGCAGCTTGAAAAACATGCTGGGCACATGTGCATGTATGCCCAAAATCCCTAGAGGAGAATGGAAGAGAAGGGAGGGTTGTAGTGTGACCATCTCCTTGGGAGATGATTTCTCACTTTCCCCCTCTCTGTCTCTCTCTGGCAAGTGTGTATACTTTGTGATGTAAGTCTAAAAGTAAATTAAATAAAGTGAACTAACTATCATATGAAAGATTGAACCAGAAACATCCCAGTACACATTTCTGATACAGGCTATGTTTTGTTCACTGGGTTTTATTTTGTTCCAAATAGTGTAAAGATAAAAGTGGAATCATAAAAGTAGAATGACAAAGGTAGAATTAAGAACCAATTAACTCTCAGTTTACTTATTTCATAATAGAACAAATTAGCTTAATGTCTTTTACAAAAATGAGTTATTTTCTTTTTTAAAAAATGTATTTCTTCAATAAAATCTCATTCATTATTTTACAGAACAAATATTGCATTTTCTTATCATAGTAACTTATGAGAAAAGCAAATACTTAAAATCCAATTTATTGTTCAAGATGGTACGTGTATTTATTTCCATGGTTTGATTATTACATATTGAATACATTCTTGGAAAAACCACACTGTACTCCAGAAAGATGTACAGTAGTTATAAATGTAGATTATAAATATGAATAAATTCTTTTCAAAAAGGAGATGTGCAGAAAATCCTACTATGTTTGTAATTGGAAATAAGTGAGGCATACCATTTATGGAGAATTAAACTGAGGTTTAGAAAGAAAATCGAGTCAGAAAGAACATATGTCATTCGTTGAGGCTATGTAAAGAAATTTGCAGTTGTGGATTAGGCACTCACTACAAGTATAAATGAATATAGCATATTTAATTTATTTGTAAAAGATGGCTTGCAGGTATAAATATACTAATATGAAGTATATTTTTAAAGTCTAGTTTGGACACTCACTAACTGTACAACTTAGGGCTGACTTCTCTAAACTTTGTGATATGAAGAGTTATCCTGTCTGCTGAAAGAAATTCAACAGCTAGAATATTATATGACAGTACTTAAAATGAAAAAATGAATAAAGAAATAAGTAAATACATAAATAAGGATATGCCATCAGACAAAACCATTTTAGCACACATAGAGAAGCAGACTAATAGAAATTCATTTTCTTTCAGAATTTTACTATTGTACTTCAAAAAAATGATCATGGCTATTGCTGGGCAGCATTATTATGAAGATTTAAATTAGCCAATCATTGAAAGATCTTATTATAGTTAGTGGTATATCCTAGAATGTGAAACTCAGTAAGTGTTCCTGCAGGTGTGTATTTGTAGATAGCACATAGTTGATTTATCTTTGAGTGAAGAAACAATGGACAAAAGTTTCCTTACATAGTAAACGTTAGATTTTCCTTAGATTGCACAGAAGCTCTTTAATTTGAATAGTTCCAGAACACTGGCTGAATAGCTGATTAAATTAGAAAATCATATAGATTTGAATTATTAAAGCTTTTTTACTTGTTTAAAATATTTTTGATTTTTAAGTTCTTTTCAGATTATATCAGATCTTTTTCACAGCATAGGCTCTCAATTTTTGCTTGTTCTCATTAAATGATGGATTCAGCACAATGTAAAATTATTTAGGAAAACTATAGAATGGAACACTTTTATTGTTTCTGATTCTTTCTAATTTATTTCTTTTTTATACTAGAGCCTATGCTTTTCTCACAGTATCTATATATTTATATCATTCATACTTTCGTAAGGTTTCCATCTATAATCCATAGCTATATAATTTTATTTTGTTTAATTAGAACCTGCAAATTGAAATATAGTCATATGTATAGCAGAAGTTCCCAGCATCAATATATCATGTTCTCTATAAACTAACAGTTCATACCTTTTCCTTGGTATGAATATTTGACAAGAGTCCCATCTTACCTATCTTGCTCAAGCTTTTCTAATGTTGTAGCACTGATGCCTCCCAGACTCAACTTCCATAGAACTGAGAATATTGATATGCTTGAAATATGAAAGAGAAGAATTATGATCAAATTTTCACCTCAGTGTTTTGCAGCTGTCTTATTTGCCTATTTAATATTTCTAAAATTTGTTTATTTCTTATTTCTGAGATAGAAAGACAGTGTGAGGATTCTCCAACAGAGTCTTCACATCACAATGTACATCCAGTCTTAGCCTGGCACCATCACAGTTTTCCTGTAATACTGCAATTGTGTCTAACATATATAGAGAGACCTCCCAGTACATAAACCCAGGCACTCTTCATATGGCTTCAGCATAGTAGAGCACTGCATTAGGGCTGCCTGATGGCAGCTGGTCTAGTAGCCATAATATTAAAAGCTCTTTTTGATACAGTACTCTCAGATAATTTGACTTTATTTTTTAAAATATCAACATTTTTATGCAGGTTTTGATTTAACAGTATTATAGAATTAAATTTAGTAGTTAAAATAAAGAGTAACAAATAAAACAAGAACAGGAATCTTAGAGAAAAGATCAATAACCAACATGATCTGCTCTTCATAAGAGCACATTTTAACAATGGGACCATGAAGAACACAAGCCATTGAAGAGTAGATTCTTAGCTGAGAGGGTTCAACCTAAAGATGTCTCCACTCTTCTGTTTTATAGAGGTAATAGAGTGTGCTGATCAGTCTCCCCAATAATTTCAATTAGAGGCATCTGACCAATGGTCCCTTCTGTATTTTATGTGGTGTGGATACACAAGGCTGCTAGAAATGAGGTGAAGATATATCCTCTCTATGTAATAATTTGGTGTCCACTGCTATTCATTATGTCTATAGCTGAAGAAATCTCAATATATGGAGAAATACCAAGTAGCCTAATATAAAATCCTAACACTGAGAAACCAGCCCACAATGACTTCTTTTCTCAGCCAGTAGAAGTCACCGTGGTGGCTTCTAGGCACTAGGTGGATTTTCTCTCCTGAGCTGTGTGGAAGTTCTTAGGTGGCTCCAAGAATGTGCACTGCTGAGATTTTCCTCTGAGTTAATGCACTACGAGAAATGTAACGATGGGAACCAGCAGTTAGTGTAATGGCTGTTGCTGGACTCCCACGTAGTCGACCGTGGTTCATGTCCCAGACCCAGTGACTTAAAACTCACGCCGGGCGTGTGTGCGTGCGTGCCCAAGATCCCGAGAGGAGAATGGAGGAGAAGGGATTGTGGCGTGACCATCCCCCCTGTGGGGTGATTTCTCGCTTTCTGTCTCTCTCTGTCTGTCTAGCAAGCGCATGTACCCTATAATGAAAACCTCTCCAAAAAAAAAGAAAGAAAGAAAAGAAATGTAACGATGGATGATCACCAGCTGACCTATGTTCAGGACCTGTCACAATAGTTATGACAAGGTAAGTTCACAGCCAGTGATTTTACACAGTCATGATTATAGAGCTTGGTCATTTCTGCAGACAAATGTCTTCTAATGAACCATCCTTGTTCTGGGTCTCCACGTCAGCCTGGCTGAAACATGCTCAGAGTTGTATTTGTGTTCAATGCTTAACCCATCTACTCCTCATTCTTACTCTCAGCTTTTACAGATGTTAGGAGGATATCTCAGTGAAAAGTTTCCCCTGCCTATTTCACTTTTCTCAAAATATTTTCTTATATGAGTGCTTAACTCCCATAATTCCAAGTATGTTCTATTTGTTTCCTACGGCAATGTAACAAATCTTAGCTTTACACAACCTAAATTTATTCTTTCAAAGTTTGGTTTCTAGAAGTCCAAAGTCAAAGTGTTACCAGGGTCATGCTCAGATTGAGATTCAAAGAAAGAATCTACTAAATGTCTCTTTTCTAATTTCTGGTTGTTCCATCAATTTTTTTTTTGAGAGGTTTTTGCTACAGGATGTGTGCACTCTCCAGAAGACAGAGAGAGACAGAGAGACAGAAAGCGAGAAATCACCCCCCGGGGGATGACCATGTCACAATCCCTTCTCCTCCATTCTCCTCTCAAGATCTTGGGCACGCAAGTACAAGCCCCCTGCATGAGTTTAAGCCACTGGGTCTGGGACTTGAACCGCAGTCAACTAACTACATGGAAGTTCAGCGACATAGTCATTACACTAACTGCTGGTCCTGTTCCACCAATTCTTGATACTTCTTGCTCATAGTTTCATCACTCAAATTTCTATCTTCATCTTCACATGTTTATCTTCCTCTCCATAGGATAGTGTATCTATGTCACCATCTACAAGAACACCAGAGCTCTACTTAGAGCCCACTCTAAACTGAAATAGCCTAATCTGTACTCAATTACTTTTGCAAAGACACTGTTTCCAAATCAGGATAAATTCACAGATTCCAGGCAGCTTTGAATATTTAAGGGACACAATCCTACCCAGTACATATGATAACAACCATCCTGGCTGCCATCATCTTGATATAATTGCTAAACTGACTATTTGCATATCTGAGTTCTTAGAGTATGGGTAGTGAAGACTGATACATGACTCTACAACCCAACCACTTATGGAATAGAATAAGGATGAACAATGGAGAAACAATAAAGAATGTTGTGAATGTGGCCCAGTTTTCTACAAAGTATTCTTGAGTAACTAAAATATCACTAAAATCTGTATGTCTGATAGTTTGTATACTGAATGTAGATCATATTTTTAAATCGATAACCTAATTAGTCTCTCTTTGAAAAAATAATTAAATTTGTTGTTTGTAAATTTTTTGAAAGACAATTCTCTGACTTCCATTAGAAATGTTACTAAAGTCTAATTCCTATTCTTCCCATGTCTTGAGATCATAATTCAACAACCTGACCCCAAGTAAATTAGGATGTCCACTGGGGTTTGCATACTGTGGAAAAAGGAGAAACAATGGAGACTGTTAGTTGATGGCAGTGGTGATGCTGGTGCTCTAGGCGGGAAGAGATGCCTGGACTTGCTGAAGTGATTACCCCAATGTCGCTCTTAGTCCATTTATACTTTTTCTTAGTTGAATTTCTAATTCTCAGATTCCTGCTTCCTTTCAATTTTCAGTTCTCACCCCTGAGGCCCTGTCTATTTTCTCAGGGGCAAAAATCCCCAGTATAACTTCACCAACTCCTTTCTTCAACTTCCTCCCCTTCATTTGCTTATTTCGGACAGTGAGAACTATTTTCATTTCTCAAGGCAGTAAGTTTCCTAAATGATAAATTATTTTCATTTGCTTATTTTGCATGCCTTCAAGAATAACTTGCCTCAAGCTCCAGGAAATATATGAGTACATTCCCTCTGAATAGAGAACAGTAGGATGGAATAGCTGTTACCAGATGCTCTTGTTTTCCTGGTGGGATTAACAGCTGGCACATGTTTGTACATGTAGAAGGTACTAGGGGTCAGTAAGAATGCTATGTGGTAAGGAGCACTTATAACTTAATAAGGGAGAACATAAGCTGATTATTCTCTGAACATAGATTGTATCATTTATGACAGTTTTCTGTAGAAGATTTCAAGTAGAAACCAGAAACATGGCAGATAAATTGAAAAGGAAGAACTGGATTGAAATTGGGAAGGCAGTACAGACACAGTTGTAACTATATGAATTGGGGAAAGTACATGACTTTCAGATCCCATCCTGCTCATTTTTCTTCTGACACATCCAGAATCTAGCAAATAAGTTCTTTCCTCAGCCTCGTTTCCGTCCAGCATCTAAAGCTAATTTATATATTACTCTTATGAAACAATTGGAGTTTGAGGGAGGTGTAAGTAACCACCTCACCAAAACCTGTAAAGGCATATCAGGAGCATTCATCTTGTTATCTGTTCTCAAACACTGATTTAGGGAGATTATATCAACTGAAAGGGAACTTTGGAGAAAAAGCAGAATATAAAGTCAGAAGTAGTGGAAACCACAAATGAAACAACATAGTATGCTTAAAATTAGGAATACCAAGAACTAATGGTAATGGATAGACAAGAATTGTTTTTAGCCAAATATGTCTAAGAACCAAAATATCATGAATTGATGCACGAAAAGAGAAAAATGTATGAATTGTGGCATGGAAAACCTAGGGTTTTGCCAGACCAAAGGCTTAAAACTCATGTCGGACACATGTGCATGCGTGCCCAAAATCATAAAAGAGAATGGAGGAGAATGTATTGTGGTGTGGCCATTCCCCCTGGGAGGTGATTTCTCACTTTCCTTTTCTCTGTCTCTCTCTCTGCTGTTGCTCTGGCAAGTGCACATGCCCTTTAACAACAACAACAACAACAATGAAAACTCTAAACAAATAATAAAAAAATGACAAGTTTATAAACATACATTAAGCAATATGATGCTTTGAAATTTGTGTGCATTGTGAAAGAGTTAAATAAAACAATACATAAATGAACTCACAAGTCCTTTTTTGTTGTGGTACCAGAGATCCTCTTCAACACCATATTGTAATTATCTATGAGACAAAAGGTGAAAAATCCCTCGACGAATTTGTTTTGTCTTAACACTATAGATAATGGGATTCATTACAGGGGGTGCCAGTAGATAGATATTGGCCATAATGACATGTACAATTGGAGGGGCATGCTTGGCAAAGCGGTGAGTCATGGACACTCCCACCATGGGAACATAGAGAACCAAGACAGCTAAGATGTGGGACATACAGTTATTGAGGGCGCGGAGTCTTTCAACATGGGAGCTAATTCTCAGCACGCTTTTCAGGATGAGTACATAAGAAAGCAAGATAAGCATGGGGTCCAGGATAATAATGAACAGAGTCGCTACAAGTCCATACCAACTATTGATAGTAGTGTCAGCACACACTGTTTTAATCATGTCCTGATGGAGGCAGTAAGAGTGGGAAAGATTATGGGAACCACAAAAGGGAAGCCGTATCAGCAGGATCAACCCAGGAATTATAGGCAGAATGCAGCGGCAGATGATGGCTAGTCCTATTCTACTGATGACCTGGTTGGTGAGAATGGAGGCATAGTGGAGGGGCCGACAGATGGCCACATAACGATCAAAGGACATGACCAATAGCACAGAAGATTCCATGAAGGAAAATGCATGGATGAAGAAGAACTGAGTAAAGCAAGCCTCAAAACTGATTTTAGAAGCATTGAACCACAGGATCCCCATGACTGTAGGCAGAGTGGTTAGAGTGAGCCCTAGATCTGTCAGGGCCAACATAGACAGGAACAAGTACATGGGCTCATGCAGGGAAGGTTCTGCCCTGATGACAGCCAGTATGGTGGTGTTGCCCATGATAGAAACAGTGTAGAAACAGCAGAAAGGAATAGAGATCCAGGTATGGAAGGCCTCAAAGCCAGGAATTCCTGTGAGAATGAAGTAGAAAGGGACTTCACTGGAGTTAGTGGCCAAAATCATGACTGAAATAGATAGCCAGAGAACAGACTTCTTTGCCCAATCTGAAAAAACAAACAAACAAAAAAGGGTAACATAAGGATTTGAGTAAATGTTCTATGTCCACTTGAACTCACAATGTAAAATATTGTTTAGAAAGATATGGGGAAGAGAAGAGATGTAGAAAATGTGTCAACAGTATTTTTTTATTTTTGTTTTTTCGAACTCATAACTTGTCATCTCTTTTTCAACCACCAAGTTCTGAGCATGAGGTGGTCATTTGGTTTTTGTTTGTTTGTTTGCTTTTATCTTTTAAAAGAAAACTTTAACTTTTATTTATTTTGCATTTATTTACTGAACATCATTAAAGCATGCATTATATAGTGGCTTAATCATACAAGCTATTGTCAACAAATAATTTTCCACTTTTTATTTCCTATACATTCATCTACATAATTATTTTTCCCCTATTTCTCACTCTCTGCCATTCTAACCCTCTTCTTATATTGTCTCTGGTATATAAAGTTGTTTCTATTCCTTCCCTCCCCACATTTTGTTGATTCCCAAAGTATCTAAATCTAAATACTTTCAATCAAAAGTACTGCTGAAATATACACACCTGTGAACACATGTCTGATTTTAGTCATGAGATTCTGCAAGTAGAATGAACTTACTGTAATTCAAGGACTTTTTGACCTGTTCAGAAAATACTTTTCTTTTCTGTTGGGTAGTCTAGGAGAGTTTTATTGCTGTTAAAAGTATTAGCTGTGGAGAAGAGTTAATTGCAGAGCATTGTTTGATGGCACGACGCAAGGAAAAAAAGAGTGAGCTACAACCAGTACATTTTCATTGCAATTTTAAGACAGTTATTTAATCATTTAAGTCAACCAAACATCAAAAAGAGAAATGAGTTAAGGCAAACAAAAGGAAAAATATAATGCCTGTTTCAAAAAACAGAAGTTCTTTGATAAAACTGTTAAGACCAGAAGTTAGAGGACCTTTTTATTTCTTGGCAGAAGAACCAGAATAGGCCCATTACATGAGTCAAACATGACATTCTATTGCTGAGGTATATATCAACAGGAACTATGTTAAAAGGTTTATCTACTGAGCACTCTCTGGGAAAGACTGCAATTATGATTAGAAATATGTCTGTGAAACTGCCTCACAGGACTGAATGTAGGAAACAGAACCTCTCAGTACATAAATTATATCTTTTAGATCAGCCGATACTTTGCTGTGAACTTGTTAAGCTCATATTCACTGAGGTTTGAATAAACTATTTCATGTATTTGATTTTATTATTGCTATCTGGTAAGACCTCCTTGTATTTTCTTTTTAACTTACAGGTTAAAAACTCAAGAAATAATAATTTGCTCTTCCTGCCCACCAACAGATAGTCTAAATCAGTATTCAGTAACCTCTGTGTATTGAAAGCTGTCATCATTGTTATCATAACCACTTTAAAGGGGGGTGAGGGGCAGATTGAGGAAACAGGAGGAGAGGACAGAAAGGGAAGAAATCCTAGGCTGTAGAAATCAGAATCCTTCCTCCTGGTCTATCACTTAACTAGCATTGACTTCAATTTCAAGAGTGCATCCATCTCTGAGAAAGCTTCTCCTGGTGCACTTCATCCTGAAATTATGTTACCCCAGAAAGTCCCTTGTGGTAATCCTGTTGCAGTTTTCCAATGCACCACACTAGTGGGTTTGTGGAAAGTCCTTCAGCCCTGCCCTTCCTTTCACAAGCTCTGGAGTGTCTTCTATCTCTGTTCAGTTCACAGGGATCCCATTCAGCCTCACTTCTTATGCTATCTTTTTGGCCTTCTTTGACCAGGTACTTCACCTGTATCTGCTTTATAGGAGTCTTCAGGTTTCTGTAGAACTTAGCCTGCTGAATGGGAGCATTTGTATAACATTTTCAGATCCTCAGGGGAGGGAGTAGAATCCTTTTTAACAGTTGCCCCAGGGACTGAAGCAAGACTTATCTGTGTAATTTACACTTCTCTGCATCACTAAGAGACACACAAAAAAATCAGAGATCCTGTGCTGATTTTTCAAAGATAAACTGAGAAAAATCAAAACCAAAAATAATATGAACCATTTAACAAACAAAAATTTTGTGTAAAAAGCCAGTTTTTTCACATGTGCTTTTAAAAAAAAATAATTTTTATATCTTTTTCTTTCTTTTTTTTTTTTAGAGGTTGTTATAGGGCACGTGCACTCACCAGACAGACAGAGACAGAGAGACAGAAAGCGAGAAATCACCCTCCCAGGAGGGATGGCCATGCCGTAATCCCTTCGCCTCCATTCTCCTCTCAGGATCTTGGGCACGCATGCACTTGCGCCCAGAGTGAGTTTAGGCCACCAGGTCCGGGACTCGAACCGTGGTCAACTATTTGGGAGTCCGGCGACATAGCCATTACACTAACTGCTGGTCCCTTTTTATATCATATTTAAATGTGTTGTTATCCAATTCCTATCAATAGGATAATCATTACTATTGTAAAGAAGATCGATATACCTATCACCTCACATAGCAACTATTTTGTGACAGAGCAGCTATAAATTACTTCTCTAATAATAATCCCTAATACAACAAATTTTAAATTCAGTCACATGTTCTACATTGAAACTCTAGACTTGTTCATGCTAAACTTCTGCTTTAATTTATATCTCATTTCTTCTCATCCTATCCTGCAACCCTAGGTCTCCATTGTTTTCAGTTTCTGTTTCTGTTCATGTAAGCACTTTTATTTTCCCTTTTTAAAAAATTTCCCGTACATAAAATAATTCAGTATTTTTCTTTCAGTATCTGATTTACTTTACTGCCGCGCAACTGACGACTCCAGAGACGGTCTTCTCTTCAGCACTTTATTTCCCCAGGCTATGTTACAGAAGTTCTTCCCTTCCTCCCCAACCCTAGGACCTTATAAAGGAACCCTAGCCAATCGGGACGTTGTCCACGTGTGCGGAAATCAGTTCTCGGGTAGGGATTGGCTGCATGTGATGTTCCCGTGCTCTCCACGCTCCCCACTGCCCTACTTCCTTAAAGTTGTTTACTGCTTTGAGCGCTCAGCGGGCTTCCGTTGAGCGCCATTTTGAAATAGGCGCTGAGGGCCATGGGCGGGGGTGCTCCACACTTTACTAAGCATAATGTCTATCAGGAGCATGACTTTTTTTACAAGTTTTTGCAATAGAGTGTGTGCCCTCATCAGAGAGAAAGAGACATAAACGGTGAAAGGGAAAGTGAGAAATCACCCCCCAGGTAGATGGTCACACTGCAATCCCTTCTCCACTCTCCTCCAGGGATCTTGGGCATGCATATACACTCACTCAGCCTTATTATTAAGCCACTGGGTCTAGGATTCGAATTGTGGTCAGCCATATGTGACCACTATACCAACTGTTGGCCCCTACATTCACACTTTTTTTATTTAATTTTCTTTTATACATTCAATCACATTATTTAGCTTACAAAGTGAATACTCCATCATTTGAACATTTCTCCCTAGCCAGTTGATAAACTATAAAATTATGTTCAACAAATACCACTTTTCTTTGTTTCACTAATGCTTTACCTCTCTATTTTTCTTCTAAATGTCCTTCTGAGGACATTTGCAGACTCTACTCTTTCACACACACTATACATGGTAGAAACACAGTAAATGAATGTGAATAACATTCACACTTTTGACACACAATTCTAGAAGTTAGAGTTTTCTTTTACAGTAGAGAATTGGGGAGGGGGGATTTTAAATGAACTAATTACTGGCCAGTGAGTGGCATGGTGTTTAAAGCACGGGATACTGGGCAGCCAGCTCCACAGTTCAAGCCAATGCTTTGCAGCTTGAAAAACATGCTGGGCATGTGCGCATGCATATCCAAAATCCCTAGAGGAGAATGGAAGAGAAGGGAGGGTTGTGATGTGACCTTCCTGCTTAGGGATGATTTCTCACTTTCACCCTCTCTGTCTCTCTCTGGCAAATGTATACACTTTGTGACATAAGTCTACAAATAAATTGTATAAAGTGAATAAATAAATAAATATAAATATAAAATGATAAAGAGTTATTTTTCATATGAAAGACTAGACCAGCAACATTCCAGCACAGATTTCTGTCACAAGTTGTGTTTTGTTTTGCTTAGGTTTTATTTTCTTCCAAATAGTTGTAAAGATAAAGGTGGAATCATAAAAGTAGACCGATGAAAGTGAAATTAAGGATCAGAGAACATTCTGTTTATTTCTTTTATAATAGAACAATTTAGGGGACTAGCAAATGGCATAATATTTACTTCTCTGGACTCCCACTTAGTGGACCACAGATCAAGTCCCAAACCTGACAGCTTGAAACTCATGACAGGCATGTGTGTGTATACGCTCGAAATTCCAAGAGGAGAATGTAAATGATGGGACTGTGACCAGGCCATCCCCCTGGGGGTTGATATCTCACTTTCTTTCTCTCTGTCTGTCTCTGTGTCTCTGGTGAGAGCATGTGCCCTATACCAAAAATCTCTTGCTAAAAAAATCACATAATAGAACAAACTTTTTTTCTTTTACAAATCTGATTTATTTTCTTTTCAAAAACATATCTTTTCTCCAATATATTCTGTGAATCATTTTCTTACAGAAGTACAAATATTGTATTTTCTTATCATAGTGCTTATGAGTAAAGAAAATAGGTATTTAAAGTCCAATTTAGTTTTTGAGATGGTACATGTATTTATATCCATGGTTTGATTATTACACATGGAATACATACTTTGAAAAATGACACTGTACCCTACAAAGATAAACAATAGTTATATAGTTAAATCAGAAATTTAAATAAAATTATTTTAAAAACAAGATGTGTAGAAAATCCTAATACGCTGGTAATTAGAAATAAGTGGAGCATACCACTTATTTAGAAGAATTAAATTAAAGTACAGAAGATGTTATTTGGGCCAGAAAGAACATAGGTTGTTTGTTGAGGCTATGTAAACAAATATGCAGTCGTTGTTTAGGCACTCGCTACAAGAATAAATAAATCCATCATATTTAAACTATTTGTAAAAGATGACATGCATGTGTAAATAAACTAATCTGAACCATATTTTATAAGGTTAATTTGAGGGACCAGTAGATGGCATATAGGTTTTGTCGCTGTATTACCACATAGTCGACCGTGGTTTGAGTCCTGGATCTGGTGGCTTGAAAGTCAAGCTGGGCACATGTGTGTGCATGCCTGAAAGCTGAAAGGAGAAGAAAGAATGAGGTGTGGCAGGACCAGCAGTTACCGTAATGGTTATGTGGCTTGACTCCCATGTAGTCGACTGCGGTTCGCGTCCCGGACTCGGTAGCTTAAAACTCACGCTGGGCGCGTGTGTGTACATGCCCAAGATCCTGAGGGGAGACTGGAGGAAAAGGGATTGTGGCATGGCCATCCTCCCGGGGGGTGATTTCTCGCTTTCTGTCTCTATGTCTCTCTCTGCCTGGCGAGTGCACGCGCTCTACAGTGAAAACCTCTCAAAAAAAAAAATAATGAGGTGTGGCAATGTCCCCTGGGGAGTGATTTTTCACTTTCTATCTCTCTGTCTCTTTCTATCTCTCTGGTGAGCACATAGGCCCTATAGTTAAAATCTCAAAAAAAAAAAAAAAGTTTAATTTGAACATTCACTAATTGTACAACTCAGGGCTGCCTCTCTTGCCTCCATACCAGTTAAGTGGTACACAATTCTCACTATTGCAATTCTGGTATACTACCTTCAGGGATAGAGCCACACAATCCCCTAAAGTACAACATGGTTTTTCTATTTAGATAATGAAATACACAATTCAGGTTATCATAATTGAATGCTATTTTAGGAAAGCCACTGAGCCTAGACAGGCCCAAAATAAGCACAAAGAAACTATAGTTTTCAAAATGTGAAATAGGCCATCACTAAAGGCCAAAATTCGTTTAGTCAAGGAAGACATGTCCACGAGTTTAATTAGAATAAGTGCACAGGATTTGACCCGGTATGGCGGACTATGGTTAGGCAACTAGGTCTCACATGACTGACCATGTGGTTTGAGTCCTGGAACCAGCAGCTTAAGAAACACACAGGGCACATTTGCATGCTTGCACAAAAATCTAGAAAGGATAGATGGAAGAAAAGGGATTGCAGTATTTCCATTCCATATAGGTGTGCTATATTGATATAGGTGCTAAACTGACATATTTGTATATTTGTGTTCTTAGACTATGAGTAGTGAAGATTGACACATGACTCTACAACCCAAACCCTTATGGAACAGAACAGAGATGACAATGGAAAATGATAAACAATGGGATGAATACAGCCCAGTTTTCTAGAAAGTATCCTTGAGTAACTAAAACGTCACTAAAACCTGAATGACTGATGATTTAGGTGGTGAATGTAGAGCATGTTTTTATTTTTTAAATTGAAAATTTAATTTCTCCCTTTTGAAAAAAATGCAAATTTTTTGTTGTAACTTTTTTGATAGACACTGCTCTGACTTCCAATGAAAAAGTTATATAAATCTAATCCTTAGTCCTCATGTCTTGAGGTCAGAATTCAAAAGACTTACCATAAGCAAATTAAGATTTCCTTCTGAGATTCTGATAGTTTAGAATGAAGTAAACGCAATGGGGAGTGTCAGTTGATGACCATGGAATGCTGGTGCTCTAGAGGGAAGGGCTTAGACTTACTGTAGAGATTGCCCCAATGTACCTCTTAGTCCATCTATATTTTTTCTTATTTGAATTCCTAATTCTCAGATTACTGGTGACTTTTTATTTCCAGTTCTTGCCCCTGAGGTACTTGTCTATTCTTCAGGTGCAAAAGTGCCCAATATAACTTCACCAACTCCTTCCTTCATGTTCCTTCCCTCTGTTTTTTTTTTTTAAGATAAAGAAAAATGTTCATTTCTCAAGGCAATAAAATTCCACATTATAAAATATTTTCATTAGCATATTTTTCATGTCTTCAGGAATACTTTGACTCCATCTTGAGGAAATGTATGTGTACATACATACCTATTGAAAAGAGAACTGTAGAATGGAATAGGTGTTAGCAAATGCTCTCTTTTTTCCTGGTGGGATTAACAGCTGACATATGGTTTGTCAATGTTGAAGGGACTGAGGGTCTGTAAGAACAAATCCATTGTTCAGTGTGATGTAGTGAGGAGCACTGATAACTATATATGAGGGTAAATGAAATAATTTGATTACTCATTGAATATACATTGTATCATTTATGACTGCTTTCTCCTAGAAAATTCAAGCATAAACCCAGAACTTGACAAATAACTCTAAAAGAAAGAATAGATTTGAAAATGGAAATACAATGTGCCTGGAGCACTGAAAAGACCTTCACCGTCAAATAGATTCAAAGGATGAAACCTATACCCACTTACTGTTAATAAGAGTTGTAGCACTTAAATTTCATTAAAAATGCTTACACTCTCACTGCAGATAAAATGCTTCTAACAAACTTAAAAGTAAAAACAAAATGTTAAGTATGAAAAAATAACCACAAGGACCTGGCAGGCGAAGAGAAGCAAGACAATGTACAGTTAGATAAGCACATAAAAAGTTCATAGTGTGTGTGCATTAGTTTCAGGAAAAAAATAGGTATGTTGTTGGGTTGGAGAATAATGACAGGTATGAGTAGATAGGCTGTTACGGTTTATTAGATACTATGGGAAAGCAAGAGAAAATAAACATAAATCAAAATGGGAACTTGGGAGGAAAAAACAAGGAGCCAGAGCAAGTGTTACTGCACCACAGGCAGTGGTCCCCCGAAGAGAAGATTTCCTACTTCAAAGTCCCTGTGACTCTCTGAAGGAAGATCTGAACTTCTCACTGATAAACAATTGCAGTGTTTAGAATAGTGGAATAAATGTTATAATTCCCTTAAAACTTGTGGCTGTAAAAAACGCAGGAGGAGCTATATACATGAGGGAAAGTACTTAACTCAAATCACTTCCTGCTCAAATTTTTTCTGACACATTCAAAAGGATGCAAGTATGTGCTTTTAACTGTTATTTATCCATCAGCCATCAAAGCCGATTACATATTATTTTACAACATAGTAGGAGTTGGAGGGAAGTTTAAGTAACTACTTCATCAAAACCTGGAAAGGCAAAACAGATACATTAATCTTATAATCTCTTCTCACTGTGATTTAGGGAGATGAGATCAAATGAAAATGGAACTTTGAAGAGAAAGCAGAAGATAAAGCCAGAAGCTAGTGGAAACCACAACTGAAACAGAGTAGTGTGATTAAAATTAGGAAGACCAAGAACTAATGATAATGGGTAGGTAAGAATGGCTGTTGGTGAAATATGATTAAGAACCAAAATATCATGAATAAATGCAAGAAAAGAGAAAGATGCATGAATTATGGCACTGAAAAACATAGACATGCAAGGATTTTATTATAAGAAAAGCAGATATGTGATGTATAGGATATAGAGCATCACCTCTGTTTACATTACAAATACAGGAGACAACCCACTATGTTCAACTTTCATTACTGTAATGTGATTCATACATGGTTGAAAATCACATTACAACTCTCCGTAGTTCCGAAATAATGTTTTTATATTTTAGTATTTTAAGATACAATTGAAGGGGCCAGAACATGGCATAATGGTTATGTCACTGACTCCCACACTGTCGACCACAGTCTGAGTCACAGACCCAGAGGCTTAAAAATCATGGCAGCTGCGTGTGGATGGAGGGCCCCAAAAAACAAAAGGAGAATAAAGGAGAAGGTATCATGGAGTGGCCATACCCACTGTAGGGTGATTTCTCACTTTCTAGTTCTCTAAGTCTCCAGTCCTCCCAACAAGTGCACACACTCTATAGCAATAAAAATATCTCTGAAAAAATAAAGCTATGGGAACCAGCAGTTAGCGTAATGGCTATGTAGCTGGACTCCCACGTAGTCAACCGCAGTTCACATCCCGGACCCGGTGGCTTAAAACTCACACCAGGCTCATGTGCGTGCGTGCCCAAGATCCCAAGAAGAGAATGGAGGAGAAGGGATTGCGGCATGGCCATCCTCTCTGGGGGGTGATTTCTCACTTTCTGTCTCTATGTTTCTCTCTGTCTGTCTGGCGAGCACATGTGCCCTATAGCAAAAACCTCTCAAAAAAATAAAAAATAAAAAAATAAGATATGACTCAAAAGTGAAAAGTATATAAACATACTTTAAGCAATATGATGTTTTGAAATATGTGTATATTGTGAAATAGTTAAATAAAACAAAATGCATTATGATCTCACTTGTCCTTTTTGTTGTGGTACCAAAGACCCTCAACAACACCATATTGTAATTATTTATGAGATAAAAGGTGAAAAATCTCTCGACGAATTTGTTTGGTCTTAACACTGTAGATAATGGGGTTCATTACAGGCGGTATCAGTAGACAGATGTTGGCCATAATGACATGTACAATTGGTGGGGCATGCTTAGCAAAGCGGTGAGTCGTGGACACTCCCACCATGGGTACATAGAAAACCAAGACAGCTAAGATGTGGGACATACAATTATTGAGGGCCCGGAGTCTTTCCACATGAGAGCCAATTCTCAGCACACTTCTCAGGATTAGTCCATAGGAGAGCATGATGAGCAAGGAGTCCAGCATGTTAATGGATATAGCTAGAAAAAACCCATACCAATTGTTGATGGTGGTGTCAGCACACACCAGGTGAATCATGTCTGGATGGAAACAGTAGGAGTGGGAAAGTTTATGGGAGCTGCAAAAGGGAAGCCGTATCAGTAGGACCAACCCAGGAATAACAGCCAGAACACAGCGGCATATGATGGCTAGTCCTATTCTTCTGATGACCTGGTTAGTGAGGATGGAGGCATAGTGGAGGGGCCGGCAGATAGCCACATAACGGTCAAAAGACATGGCCAACAACACAGAAGATTCCATAAAGGAGAACGAATGGACGAAGAAGAATTGAGCAAAGCAAGCCTCAAAACTGATTTTAGAGGCATTAAACCACAGGATCCCCATGACTGTAGGCAGAGTGGTGAAGGTGAGCCCCAGATCTGTCAGGGCCAACATAGACAGGAACAGGTACATGGGCTCATGCAGGGAAGGTTCTGCTCTGATAACAGCCAGTACGATGGTGTTGCCCATGATAGAAACAGTGTAGAAACAACAGAATGGAATGGAGATCCAGGTATGAAAGACCTCAACGCCAGGAATGACCAGGAGAATGAAGTAGAAGGGGAGTTCACTGGAGTTAGTGACCAAAATCATGACTGAACGAGGCAGCCACAGAAAATAATTCTTTCCCAAATCTGGAAAAAAAAAAGTGGGGAACATAAGTATTTGAGTAAGTGTTGTATTATCACTGAACTCATTCTGTAATGTAATGTCCAGGAGAACATGGGGAGAAGGGTATCTAAAAAAAGAGTTAACAATATTTTACTATTTTTGTTTTTCTGAACTATTAACTTGTCATCTCTTTTCAACCAATAAGATCAGAACATGAAATGGTGTGTTTTAAACCAAGGACTTGATGACCTATTCTGAAAACAGTTTTCTTTGCAGCTGAGAAGTATAGGACAGTTTTATTTGTAGGAAATAGTAGTTGTGTAGAAGACATAACAGCAGAGCATTGTTTGACGCCATGAGGCAAAGAAAACTTGAGTGATCTGCAACCAGTAAAAGCAATTTTAAGACAGTTATGAAATTTTGTAAGTCAACCAAACCTCAAAAAGAGAAAGGCACTTAGGCAAACAAGAGGAAAAATAAAATGCATATTTTCAAAAAACAGAAGTTTTTTTAAAGTACTTTCAGAGACCAGATGTTAGAAGACCTTTTTTATTTGTTGGCAGAAAGTCCAAAATAGGCCCTTGCCTGAGTCAAACATGACATTATATTGCTGAGATATATGTCAAAAGGAACTTTGTTAAAAGATTAATCTAGTAAGCACTTTTGGGAGAAATGGAAATCATGATTAGAAACATGTTATTAAAATTGCCTGATAGGATTGAATATTGGAAACAGATCCTCTTAGTAGATAAAGCAGTTATATCTTTAGAACACCCTATAGTTTGCTATGAATCTTTTAAGCTCATATTCACCGAGGTTTAAATAAACTATCCCATGTATTTGATTTTATTATTGCTATCTGGCAAGACATTCTAGAGAGTTTTTAAACTTGCAGTTTAAACATTCAAAAAAAAAAATTACTATTCCTTCTTACCACCAGGTGTTCTGAATCAGCACTCAGTAACTTCTGTGTGTTGAGGGCTGTCATCATTGTTATCTTAACCACTTTGAAGAGAGTTAGATTTAGGAACCAGGAGAAGGCAGAAAGAGAGGAAAGCCCAGTCTGTGGAAACCAGAATTCCTCCTCCTGACCCCTCACTAATCGGCTTGGTTTAGGCTTCAATAGTGAGTCCATCTCTGAGAAAGCTTCTCTTGGTGCCCTTCATTCTGAAATTATGCTTCCCAAGAAAAATCTCCTCTGCTAATTCTGTTTGGATTGCACAAAGGCATAGCCCTAGTAGGTTTGTGGAACATGATCTAAAATTTTAGGTCACGTCTCCCAAGGTCCTTACCCTGCCTGCTCTTCCTTCCACAAGCTCTGGAGATCTTCTATCTCTGTTCAGTTCACAGGGATCCCATTCAACCTCACTTCCTATCCCATCTTCCTGACATTCCTTGACCAGTTACTTCACTTATATCTGCTTTCCAGGAATCATCAGGCTCCTGTAGAACTTACCCTGCTGAATAGAAGCATTTGTATAACATTTTTAGATCCTCAGGAGAGAGAGTAGAATCCTTTCTAACAGTTGCCCCAGGGACAAATCAAGACATATTTATGTAACTTACACGTCGCCATATCACTAACAGGCACAGAAAACAGCAGAGATTCTGTGCTGATTGTTCAAAAATAACCTAGGAAA
Organism: Tupaia belangeri chinensis; assembly: GCF_000334495.1. NCBI lineage: Eukaryota > Metazoa > Chordata > Mammalia > Scandentia > Tupaiidae > Tupaia > Tupaia belangeri. The sequence continues at coordinate 38,984 of NW_006159819.1, read as the reverse complement.
AATCAATACCAAAAGTAATACAAAAGCAAACCATTTAACAAACAAAATATTTTGTGTAAACAGCCATTTATTCCACATGTACTCTTTATTTCAGATTTCAACATGTTGTTATGAGGTATCTATAAATACCACAATCATTATTATTGTAAAGCAGATTGACCCACCTACCATCTCGCACAGTGACAATTCTGTGCCACCACTTACAAGGTCACCAGTGATTGTATTTAGGGACCACTTTAGTCCAAAATAGCCTCATCAGTACTCGGTTACTTTGCAACGTCACTATTTCAAAATAAGGATAAGGTCACAGATTCCAGGCAGCCTTGAAATTTTTTTTTTTGAGAGATTTTTGCCATAGGGGGTGTGCACTCGCCAGACAGACAGAGAGAGACAGAGAGACAGAAAGCGAGAAATAACTCCCTGGGGGGATAGCCACGCTGCAATCCCTTCTCCTCCATTCTCCTCTTGGAATCTTGGGCACACACACACACACACACACACACACACACAGCGTGAGTTTTAGCCACCTGGTCCGGGACGCGAACCGCGGTCAACTATATGGGAGTCCAGCGACATAGCCATTACGCTAACTGCTGGTCCTGCAGACTTGAATTTTTAAGGGACACAATCCTACCCAGGACACATGATAAAACCATCCTGGCTGTCATCACTTTGATATAGTGGCTAAAGTGACATATTTATATATCTGAGTTCTTAAGACTATGAGTAGTGAAGATTGACACATGACTCTACAACACACACCCTTATGGAACAGAATAGAGATGAACAACGTGCAAACAATTAACAATTTTGTGATCGTCGCCCATTTTTCTGAAATGCTTCCTTGAGGAGCTGAAAAGTCACTAAAACCTGTGTGGCTAATGGTTTGAGTAGTGAATGTAGATCATATTTTTCAAGATTGAAAATTTAGCACCTCCCTTTGTGGAAAAAAAATATGAATTTTGTTGCTTATAACTTTTTTGACAAACAATGCTCTGACTTCCAAAGGAAAAATTTAAAAGACTAATTCTTTTTATTAATTTTAAATGTATTTATTTTACATTCATTCGTTGTACACAATTACAGCTTACAAAATTGGCTTCCCATCCAGAATACACTTCATATTGGCTCAGTCAAGGATAGTACCACATATGTTATTGTCAACACATAATTTTGCATTTATTTCTTATATATTTTGCTTCTATTTTTCTCCTTGAATCCTTCCCACTTGCCTTCTTCCATTCCCTAACCTCCTGCCACACTGTCTCTGGTATCTACATTTGCTTTCCATTTTTTTTTCACATTTTATTGATTCACAAAATATTTTCAGTATCATGTAATTAATCTCTGTTCTGTTGTACATGTAGTGTTACTGTGGTCTGATCTTACCATTTACATTCTGGAAGTTAACATTCAACATTATTATTGATCTTTCCAGACTTGTCTATTCCATAAAGTTGACCATTTTATTTGCTGCTTTTGTACTCTTAGTTCTGGGTGTTTGTTTCTAATTTTCCTAGTATAGCACTCCCTTCAGAATTCTTGGAGAGTTTGTCTAGTGTTGGTAAATTCTTTCAAGTTTTGTTTTTTTGACAATGTTTTTTTGTCTTTTCTTCCCACAAGAAGGATAATCTTGCTGAGTATAGTATTCTTGCTTGAAATTTTTTTTCACTTAATACTTTGAATATATTTCCCATTCTTTCCTTATTTACATTGTTTCTGATGAGAGCTCTGATGTTAGCCTGATGGAATATCCTTTGTAAGTATCTTGACATTTCTCTCTGTCAATTTTAGTATGTTGTCTTTGTGGATTTGGTCAATCTGGCTATGATGTGCCTTGGAGATCTCCTGGGTTGATTCCATTTGTGGTCTTTAGTATTTTGGGGGTCTGGATATTTTGATGCTCTCCAGGCTTTGAAAGTTGTCTTCCAGGATTTCATGAAAGAGATTATCAATGTCCTTATTCATTTCTTCACCTTCTGGGATACAGATTATCTGGATGTTTGGGCATTTATTGGTATCTAGTATTTCTCGTATACTATTCTCATTTTAGAGGGGGTTCCTTTCTCAATTATTTTGGTGAAATTTTCTAGGTTAGAGGATCTGTCTTCTACATCTGAGATTTGATCTTCTGTATGATCTAATCTGCTTTTAATACTTTCAAGGGAGGTTTTGTAAAATTAATTAATTTATTTTTTATTTCATTTTCTTTTATACATTCCATTACATTATTTAGCTTACAAAGTAAATATTTCAACAGGTGAACATTTCTCCCTAGTCCAGTTGATAAAACTATAAAATATCTTCAAAGATAATACCACATTTCTTTGTCCCATTAGTGCTTTGCCTCCCTATTTTTCTTCTAAATGTCCTTCCTCAAACCCTACTCTTTCACACACACTATATCTGGTATGTACATCCATATACTGGGAGGTTTTGATCCTGTATTACAATACTCATATCTGACAGTTCCATTTGACTCTTTTTATAAAAGATGTGTGTTTCTTCTTTCAAATAGTGCAAGAGCTTCCTTACCTCCTGTAACTCATTGTCCCTTTTATCCTGCACCTTCTGGAGTTTGCTGTCTCTCTTCTCTTGCATCTCTGTTATTTTGTCACTATGAATATTCTGAATTTTTTATCTGACATTTCCATGAGTTCCATTGTACTGTCTGTGGATGATGAAGAGTTATTCTTTTCCTTTTGAGGAGAGTTATTTTATTGGTTTTTCATATTTCTTGTGCCTCTGCAGTGGTTTCTGGTCATCTGATGGACTATATATTTCTTCCTAATTTCTTGGAGTTGAATGTGAGCATTCAGAGTCATGCAGGAGAAGATGATCTGCAATCTCTCTGTAGTTCCATTTCCTTGATGCTCCCCAAGCAATCTGTACTTTTAAAATTGGAACTGGATATTAAAAGGGCTGGCCAGTTTCAGTGACATCTTGGCTGACCTGAGGGGTTTAAACAGAGTTTGGAGGCATGCAGGAGAGAAGCTGTGCTCTCTCTGAAGCTCTTTCCTTCTCCCTGCTGCTCACTCTATGGTCTCTCTTCTCTGAATTTTAGTCATTTTGTGATGCGTTCACTTTTGACTAATTTGTGGGAGGTTTCTGCAACTATAAGCTCATGTGGTTCCCTTTACCGTGAGGTACTTCTGTGCCAATTTCTCTCCTCTACTGTGTTTTGTAATGTGGTATCCACAGAAAGAGGTTTCAATTCAGATGTATGAAGAGGAGTTTTTTCCAATTGTGTAGCAGGTCCAGTGAGAATTGAGGATTTCTCTCACCCTGTCCAGATTGTAGGGTGTGGAGGGTGAAGTTAGAAGCAGAAAATCTTCAATTGCCTTACTCCACAAAATTCTAATTCTTATTCTTCCCATGCTTTGAGGTCAGAATTCAATAATTGATCCCAAGTAAATTAGTATGTCCACTTGGAAGGCTGAGAGAGTACAATGAAGTAAACACAATGGGAGTGTCAATTGACGGCAGTGGTGCTGGTGCTCCAGGGGGGAGAGGGGCTTGGACTTGGTCTAGTGATGACCGCAATGTTCCTTGTAGTCCATTTATGCTATTTCTTAGTTGAGTTCCTAATTCTTGGATTCTGCTGCCTTTTAATTTCCAGTTCTTTTCCCTGAGGTTCTTGTCTATTCTATCAAGGGCAAAAGTGTCCAATATAACCTCATCAATTTCTTTCTTCATCTTACTCCTCTCCATTTGCTTATTTAAATTTCTCAATTAAGTAAGATTCCTAAGTGATACAGAATTTTCATTTACTTATTTTTCATGCCTTTAGTAATAATTTGAATCCATCTCCAGGAAATATATGTGTACACACATTCCCTCTGAATAGAGAACTGTAGGACAGAATAGGTGTTAGCAGATGCTTTCTTTATTGCCTGATGGTGTGAATAGCTGACATATGGTTTGTACATGTAGAAGCTACTGGGAGTCTGTAAGAAAGAACCCATTGTTCAATGGAATGTGGTGAAGAGCCCTGATAATAAATATGAGAGAACATGACATAAGTTGATCACTCACTGAATATAAATTATATCATTTATGATTATTTTTCTGCTAGACATTCAAGCAGAAACCAGGAACTTGGCAGATAACTCTAAACGAAAGAATTGGTTTGAAAATGGAAAATACAGCAGTGTGCCTGGAGCCCTGAAAATCCCTTCACAGTCAGTCATACAGATTCAAAGGATGAAACCTATGTTAAGCTAATGTTAGTAAAAGTTACAGCACTTAAGTGTAATGTAAAATGTTTACACCCTCATTGCAGATAATCAGCTTCTATCAAACTTAAAAGTAAAAACAAAATTCTGGGACCAGCAGTTAGCATAATGGCTATGTCGCTGGATTCCCATGTAATCGACAGCAGTTCGCATCCCAGACCCAGTGGCTTAAACTCATGCCTGGCGTGCGTGCATGCCCTAGATCCCAAAAGGAGAGTGGAGGAAAAGGGATTGCCATGTGGCCATCCCCCTCTCTGTCTGTCTCTCTGTCTTTCTGGCACACACATGCACCCTATAGCAAAAACCTCTCCAGAAAAAGAAAAAAATAATAATAAAAAGTAAAAACAAAATGGCTAAGTATGAAAAAGTAACCAAGAGGACCTGGCACCACAAGAGAAGCAAGAATAAACAATTTGCTAAGTACCTATAAAGTCTATAGTGTGCATTAGTTCCATGAAGAAAAGTAATATGTTGTTGTGTTAGGGAATAATAGTAAGGATGAAAAGATAGGCTGCTACTCTTCATTAAAGAAGCTGACAAAGCAAAAGAAAATAAAAGTAAATCATACATCAGTGGACTCCCACACAGTCAACTATGGTTTGAGTCCCTTTGAGTCCTGGACCAGGAGGCTTAAACTCACACCAGGCACATGTGCATGCCCAAGATCCCAAGAAGAGAATGGAGAAGAGATTGCGGTTTGGCCATTCTCCTGGAAAGTGATTTCTCACTTTCTGTTTCTCTGGCATGTGCCCTATAGCAAAAACCTCTTA
>NW_006159819.1:12924-33963 GCF_000334495.1 Tupaia belangeri chinensis | reverse complement strand
AAAAAAAAAAAAAAAAACTGGAACATGCAAGGGGAAAAAAACAGAGCCAGAGCAAATGTTACTGCACCACAGGCAGGAGTCTCCCGAAGAGAAGGGACTAAGTCCTTTCTACAAAGTCCCTTTGACTCTCCAAATGAAGGTCTGAATTTCCAATGAGTACACAATTGGAGTGTTTAGAAGAGTAGAATCAATTACACAATTCTCATAAAACTTCGGATATAACAAACACAATAGGAGCTATATAAATTTTTTTACTTGCCCTTCAGATCACATTTTGCTCATTTTCCTTCTGACACATTCAAAATCTAGCAAGCATGTACTTTTAACTGTCTTGTGTTGATCAGGCAGCAAAAGCAATTACATATTGCTCTTATAAAATAATTGGAGTTAGAGGGAAGTATTAATAACTACTTCATTGAATATTGGGAAAGGCATAAGAAGAACATTAATATTTTATTTCTTCTCCAACACTGTGATTTAGCGAGAAAATATTAAATGAAAATAGAACTTCACAGAGAAAGCCAAAGATAAATCCAAAAGTTAGTGGAAATCACAACTGAAACAGAACAGTCTGCTTAAAATTAAGAATAGCAAGAACAAATGATGATGGAAAATAAGAATGGTTGTTGGCTAAATATGATTAAGAAGGAAAATATCATAAATAAATACAAAGAGGAAAATTTGTGACTCATGGCATTGAAAATCTAGGCATGCAAAGATTTCCTGTACATAAAGCAGCTATGTAATGAGTAGGGCATAGAACACTAGCTCTGTTTAAATTACAAATACAGGAAACACGTTAATATGTTCATCTCCTTTTCTTGTCATGTGATTCAAACACAGTTGGAAAGCTACATTATAGCTTTCCCTGGTTCCCAAATTATGTTTGTCTTTAATATTTTAAGATATAATTGAAAAATGAAAAGTATATAAACATACATTACATAATATGACGTTCTGAAATATGTATACATTGTGAAATAGTTAAATTAGCCAAAATATATTACGATCTCACTTGTCCTTTTTTGTTGTGGTACCAAAGACCCTCCTCACCAAAAGCCTATTGTAACTATCTATGAGACAAAAGGTGAAAAATACCTTGACGAATTTGTTTGGTCTTAACACTGTAGATAATGGGGTTTGTTACAGGGGGTGCCAGTAGATAGATGTTGGCCATAATGACATGTACAATTAGAGGGGCATGCTTGGCAAAACGGTGAGTCATGGACACTCCCACCATGGGTACATAGAGAACCAAGACAGCTAAGATGTGGGACATACAGTTATTGAGGGCGCGGAGCCTTTCAACATGAGAGCCAATTCTCAGCACGCTTCTCAGGATGAGTCCGTAGGAAAGCAAGATGAGCAGGGGGTCCAGGACAACAATGAACAGAATAAGGAAAAATCCATACCAATTGTTAATGGTCGTGTCAGCACACACCAGGTGAATCATGTCTTGATGGAGGCAGTAGGAGTGAGAAAGATTATGGGAGCCACAAAAGGGAAGTCGTTTCAGTAGGAACAAAGGGGGAAGGACAGCCAGAACACAGCGGCAGATGATGGCTAGTCCTATTCTTCTGATGACCTGGTTAGTGAGGATGGAGGCATAGTGGAGGGGCCGGCAGATGGCCACATAACGGTCAAAAGACATGGCCAACAACACAGAAGATTCCATAAAGGAGAACGCATGGATGAAGAAGATCTGAGTAAAACAAGCCTCAAAACTGATCTGTGAAGTGTTGAAACAAAGGATCCCCAGTACGGTAGGCAGAGTGGTTAGAGTGAGCCCCAGGTCTGTCAGGGCCAACATAGACAGGAACAGGTACATGGGCTCATGCAGGGAGGGCTCTGCCCTGATGACAGCCAGTATGGTGGTGTTGCCCATGATAGAAACAGTGTAGAAACAACAGAATGGAATGGAGATCCAGGTATGGAAGACCTCAAAGCCAGGAGGAATGCCCATGAGAATGAAGTAGAAGGGGATTTCACTGGAGTTAGTGGATGAAATCATGACCAAAAGAGTCAGCCACAAGAAAAGACTTCTTTGCCACATATGAAAAAAAGTGAGCAAAATAAGGATTTGAGTATTATTTTATAACCCGTTGAAATTGCTATGTGATGTATTATCCATACAGACCTGAGAAAATCAAGAAGCTAGAAAATGAGTTAACATAATTTTATTATTTTTGTATGTTTGCGTTCAGAGCTCTTCAGTTTTACAACCACAGACGGGAGCATGAAGCACTCCTCTGCTTCAACTCAAGAACTTGTTTTCCTATTCAGAAAACAGTTATGAGTTTGCAACAGGAAGTTATAGGAATGTTTGATGGCCATTGGAGAGAATAACAGTGGAGAAGAGGTTACTATAGAATATTTTTTGAGGTCCTGAGGCAAGGAGAAACCAGTGAACTACAACCAGCAATTTTAATGTACCTATTCAGTCTTTTGAGTCAGTCAGTCCACAAAAGAGAGACAGAGAGAGAGAGAGAGAGAGATTATCTGAGGCAAAGCAAGGGGGAAACCATGCCATTTTTTAAAGGTAGAAGTCTTAGAGAACCTTTATAGGCCAAGTGGTACAGGACCACTTTTTAATTTTTAATTCATTAGCAGAAGGGCTAGAATAGGACCTTGCCTGAGAGAAATGTGTTATATTTAGTGCTGAGATAGCTTTCTAAAGGACCTATATTAAAAGTAATGATTAGGAAGCACTTTTGCAGAAAGACTGCAAATATGAATAGAAACATGTCTGTGAAACAGCCTCATAGGTTTAAATTTAGGACAAAGATCCTCTTGGTACCTAAACCAATTACATCTTTTGGAACAGCCAATAATCTTTTGTAAACGCCTTAATTTTATATTGATTAAATTTGGATAAACCTGTCTGTTTGTTTGTTTTTAATATTTTTATTTAGTAACAAGTTCCTATACTTTCTTTAAATTTATACTTGAGAAACAAAAAATACTTGCTATTTCTACACGTCACTAGATAATGTAAATTAGTACTCAAGAATCTCTTGAGTATTGTTTCCTGAACCAGTCTATATAGTAGCAGATGAAAGCAGGAGAGAGCAGAAAGGAAGGACATTTTAGGCAACCAAACCCAAATCTCTTCTTCTTAGTTCATCTCTACCCAGCCTTGTCCTCAGAGATTCAGGAACAAGCCCATCACCGAGAATCCTTCTCTCAGTGCCCTTCCTTCTAAACTTGTTATCCAAGAAAGTCTCCTTTAGTAATCTTGTTGGGAATGTGTCTTGGCACAAACCTTGTGGATCTGTAGACCATGATCTAGAATTTTAGATCATGTCTCCTTTGCTCCTCCAGCCCCACCCTTCCTTCCACAAGCCCTGGACTGTCTTACATCTCTTGTTCATTCAAAGGGATAACATTCAGCCTCACTTCCTATCCCATTTTCTGGCATTGATGACCATGCACTTCACCTGTATCTGCTCGCCTGGTGTCTTCAGTTTCCTCTAGCACTTATCCAGCTGAATAGGAACGTTTGTATAGCTCCTTCAGGTCTTCAGGGAAGGAGTAGAATCTCTTTACACAGAAGCCCAAGGGACTAATGCAAGAAAGGTCTGTGTGCCTTCTACTTCTCCATATCACTAAAGGACATAGAAAAGGGTGAAGAAATTTCATGATTTTCCAAGGACAACCTGAGCAAAATCAAATATACTAGCAAAGCAAACAAACCAATTAACAAACTAAAATTTTTGTGTAAATAGCCAGTTTCTCCAGAGATGCTTTTAAATATATATATATATATATATATATATAGAGAGAGAGAGAGAGAGAGAGAGATTTTTTGCAATAGGGCACATGTGCTCTCCAGAGAGAGAGAAAGTGAGAAATCACCCCTCAGGTGGATGGTCATCCCTTCTCCTCTGTTCTCCTCTAGGGATTTTGGGCAAGCACACAAACACACCCGGCATGAGTTTTAAGCCACTAGGTCCAGGACTCAAACTGCAGTCAGCTACGTGGGAGTCCAGTTATGTAACCATTACACTATCTGCAGATACCAAGATGCTTTTCTTAAATAAAAATTTTATATTTGAGTTTTAAACATATTGTTATGGAATATACATATGTGTATATATATATATATATATAGTGTCATGGGGAAAGTCATGATGCATTTTTGCATAGAAAACATGTCATAACTTTTCCAACAACTTAATAGATCCATATAGATCGTATAATTGTTACTATGGTAAATTTTTAATAAGATTTTTAGAAGAATCAGTAGAATGAGTGACCTAGAGGAAAAATGTCACACGTACCTAGGTGAAACAGGTGTTTGATTTCTCTGAGTTTGATGGGCTATGAATAGAGATAGACAAGTAAACTGACAGGCAGACCTTAGCTCAAGTTGTGACATGGCTTTCCAACGGCGATCTCTAAAAACTCCAGAATAAAAATAAAGACTGGTCCTCTTCAGAATAATGGAGAGAAGTACAATGCATGGAAAAAACTCCTGAAAGCATTGCCACAGAAAGATATGGAGACGTAGCAGTAGACATTCCAGATTTCTATGTTCACATAGGTACAGGAAGACAAGAAGATAAAGAAAATAAATTCAAAACGAAAATTGTTTAAGACTCAAAACCAGGCCAGTGGGTCCCTTTTGTGATTTTAACTTCTGTGAGTCTTTTGAGCATCAAAAACCCACATCAATTTTATACTACAAATTGCTCATCCAAAAGAGAGACTTAATTCCTACAGAACTGAAACTGGAAAGAGCGAGTTGACCTTGTAGGCATTTTCTGTGACAACACCCTTGGAAGAGTCTGTGAGTCTGTAAATACTGGAAACCCTGAGTAAGAGTTTCATTTAGGTCTGTCTGCTCAGAATGGAGAATTCAACATGACTAAGACCAAAGGCCATTTGGGTCTTATGAGGTTATCATCTTTTAATCTACAAAAGTAGAGAAGACTGTTGTCTCTATTCACTGATTTTAGGACTTGTGCTGATGGCATGTCTGTTTTTGTGTGTGCTTGAGAAAGGGAGACATCTGCAAATGAGGAATAAACTGGTTGGAAGCTCTTAGCCCTCTGTGATAGGTATAGAAGATATGAGAAGTCAATCCTGGGAAAAAAGCTACACTTCCTTGATCTGTGGGAGTATTAGGGGATGGAAGAGATCTTGGTGCTATGTGAATTTAAGCCTATTCTTCCCCCTAGTGGTTACGTTGGAAAACTACAGCCTGTGTATTGCCTATTTCAGTTTTTCAGGAGGAATATTATACCCTACCAAATCTGGCTCAGTAGGTCTCAATTCTGGGTACCTTCAATGTAAGTTATTGGACCCGTGAAAAGCATGCCAATCTCTCTCTCTTTTTCATGCACACACACACACACACACACACACACACACACACACACACACAATTCACATAGAGGCACATTGGCAAACAAATTTATGTGTTCTAAAATATGTTACTATTTGCTACCAGGATAGTGAAGAAAGCAAGAAATTCTGAAAAGGCTGCTTGCTGTAGGCCTATTTAAGGAGTGTCCCACACATTCAAAATTGAGTAAAGCCTTGGAAAAGTCTGAGACACTGGCCTGGACATGTATTGGGGGTGGGATTGTATAGGAAAGTTTTTATCTGGTTGACCTGCAGGCTCAAAGATATATAAGCTGGGGACCAGCAGATGGCATAATGGTTACATTGCTGGACTCCTATGCAGTTGACTGCAGTTTCAGTTCCAAATCCAGTGGCTTAGAACTCATGCCAAGTGTGTGTGCGCGTATGCCCAAAAATCCAGACAGAAGAATGGAGGAGAAGAGATTGCAGTGTGGCCATCACCCACAAGAGATGATTTCTTACCTTCTGTGTGTCTCTGTATCTCTCTGTCTCTCAGGCAAGCACATGTGCTCTATAGCAAAACTCTCCAAAAAAAAGAGAAAGATACAGAAGCTGACAGAGGAAAAAAAGCAAATAAATATCTGGTAATAAAAAAATATAGACATGAAAAGGCAAATGAGTGCAGGAATGGGAAGAGCTTGAGGTAGGGCTGATTGTGCCTTGAGGCGGAGGAGCAGGTGATTAGCTAATGTAGATACCACATGGATGATCCTCCTCATATGCCTCATCCTATCTCCCTGGCAAACTATAAGCACTTTTTTTAAGTTTATTTATTTCTTTCTTGAATGAGAGAGTTAGAGAGATAGCACCTCCAACAGGATCATGACACCACCATCCACCCTCAGCCTCAGTCAGCCCTGAGTCATAGGCACATGCATGCCTGGCACACTCAGGGAGGTATCTAGACGTGAACATGAAATCTCCCCACATGGGTAAGCCTTGATTGCTTTTTACCATTGTAACACCATCTGGCCCTCACTATGAGTCCATCTTAATGACCAAAGGAGAAGTGAATGAAGTGACAGATACCAGGGATTAGTTTCTTTATAAAGTTTGAAAATATGATGAGATGGAATGGCTTTTGCTGCAGAAGTTATCCGCCAGTGTCCAATGTCTGGGGACCAAACCTTATAAAGTTAGGGCTCTTCAGCTCCAGGTGAACTATGGAAGGAGAGAGAGAGAGAGAGAGAGGTGGAGGTAATGAAAAGCTCCTGCCTACAGGGCTTTCGGCCCTGGGGACTTTCTTTTGTCCTCAGAGCCTCCCAGCTGGTGTTTCATATTCAGAGGAGAAGAGGATAAATCCATCTCTGCCAGCCACAGCTTGGTTCCTTTCCCTGATCCTGGTATCATCCTCACCTAATTTGTTCCTTCAGTGCAGACTACCTGGGCTTTGCCTTTCAAAATTAGCAGCTACTGGTAAGTATCCACTACTGTCCTGTGCCAGAATTCAGGGGGTAGCTATCAGAGGGATATATGAGGAGAGAGAAAATGCATAAATAGGGGGTTATACAGGTGTCCCCAAAGAGCCGTTAACCTAGAAGGAGGTAATCTGAGTTTTGATCCTGATTTCTCCCCTAACCTTTGAGTGGTGTTGGACAAAAGTGTGCCCCACATGGGCTCTTAGTTTTTCACTCACAGCATAATACTGAAATCTAAGATCCCCACAGAATCTCCTCCACTTCTGATACTCTCAGATTCTATACACAGAAGCAGAGGCAGGGAAAAAAATCAGAGAGCAGGACCTGCTCTCTCTGAAAAAGAGAAGTCATCTTCCATTTTCTGTTGCAGAGGCCAGAATAAAGGCTTCTCTTCCTGACCAAGACTTGCATAACCTGGCCAGGTCCTTCCTGGATCATGTCTAGACATCAGTCGCCCACTGGCATCAGGATAGCAGAAATCCTCCAGTATCCACAGTCTGCCCTGATGAGTTGTCTGGTGCACTTAACGTTCTCCCTTTTCTCATCATCAAAACAGTCATTCATTTACTCAACATATATATTAAGTGCATTTTAGGTGCCAAATCAGTTAACACAACAGAGAAGATCCATAATCTGCTTAGATTAAAACAGACAATCCGCTGTGGCATTCCCGTATCCAGGATATGACCTGCCCTTTCCAGAACCTTCCTCCATTCTACTTCTTTTAAGAAGCATGTTTACAGAAGAATTTGGCTATCATAGGAATATTATCTGGGGTTTAGTAATGAGTGATCTGCTCCAAGTCCTTGGGCTTAAGTGACACTTCATTTACATATTCTTTAAACCACTAGAAACAGTGACCGCCAAGGGTTCACTTAAAAAAGTAATAAATATAGGGACTGGCAAGTGACATGGTGGTTAAAGGCGCTGGACTCCCACATGGTCTACGACGGTTCAAGTCTCGGACCTGGTGGCTTGCTTTCTCACTTCCTCTCCCTCTCTCTCTGATCAAACTGAAAAATAATGATAATAATAATAAATAAAGTTAAATAAAATAATTCTTTAAAAAAAGTAGTAAATACTAAATTGAAATGCAAGTATTTATGACATAGGTAAGCAGAGAGCTAATTATTCATGGCATGTTAAAAATCTCTCTCCCTTTCTCTCTCTCTCTCTTTTTTAAATTGTCATAGTACATATGTACTCACTGGAGACAGAGACATGGGGGAAAAGGGGACAATACAGCTCTTAGTTGGGTGTTGTCACACTACAATCCCTTCTCCTTCATTTTGCTATCCAGTTGGGATTTGAGGTGTGCATGTACACATGCCTGGCATGTTTTTCAAGCTGCCAAAGTGGGATTCAAACCACAGTTGGTCACCTGGATCTACTAGACTACAGGACCAGCTTGTAAAAATCCTTCCCAGGATTTTCTCCTCAGGCTTCAACTGTAAATATTGTAGTTACGTTACAATTAGAAGTGACTGACTATGTGCTCATGAATGGACTCCTCTGTTTCTCAGTAAAAAAGGAGAAAAACCGGTTGTATTCCTGTCATGGAAAAAAAATGTCTCTTTTGCCAAAAGAAAGTCCCCAAATTTCTTTTCCAAAAGGAATAATTCCAGCTCTACCATTGTCCCTCTGTAGACACGTTGCTTCCACCAGATCCCTTTGCTGCCCATTTTATCACTCAGAAGTCAGTGAATATATATCCAAGCACAGAACTCCAGACACAGCTAATCAGGACTACAGGTGAGCACTTTATCCATGCATTCATCATTTAGTTTTTCTGGCAAAAATATATAGTGTTGTTTGCCAGATGCAGGTCACTGCTCAAGGGGTCTTAAATAATCCCAATCTAGTCAGCTAATACAGTGTGCATTAAAATATCATTTTATATATACATATAGAGGATATATATTAAAGATAAATAAGTAAATTATATATTTAATATATAATATAAATACATATGAATATTATGTAAATAATGTATGCTATATAAAAGAAGAATAACTAGAAAATATGTAAAGAATATAAATGTATATATAGATGTTATATAAAGTAAACATGAGTAAATTCATACACTTAAATATGTTAATTATATAAACAAGGGATTTTAAAAGTTTATAGAAAAATGTAATTAAAATACAAGTTTATTGGGGCCAGCCGATGGCATGGTGGTTTAGATGTTGGACTCCTCCATGACTGATGGCAATGCAAGTCCCAGGCTTTGCAGCTTGAAAAATCACTCTGAGTTTGTGTGTGTGTGAGTGCTCCATATCCTGGGAGGAGAATATATAGTCATTTAGTCAACGGCAGTTTGAATCCTAGACCCGGCTCCTTAAAACTTACACCAGACTCATGTGTGTGTGTGCCCAAGATCCTGAGAGCAGAATGGAGAAGAAGAGATTGCAGCATGGCCACTCCTTGAGGGGTGATTTCTCGCTTTCTCTCTCTGTCTCTCTCTGTCTCTCCAGTGAGTGCATGCACCCTATGGCAAAAAATCTCTTTAAAAATCTCTTTTAAAATCTCTTTAAAAATAATTCTTGTTTTTTTTTTTTATCTTATTCTTCACATGAATACCACATAGTAGACATTGTTTTGGGTTTTATAAATACCTCACTATAATGTAGTCAGCTTATTAGGGTAATGAAAACTAAAAGTTGTTGGAATAATCCAGGCAGAGATAATAATGATCTGAGTTAGAATAACCCTAGTGAAAATAATGATGAGTAAACCAACCAGAGGTATTTAGTAGAAGAAACCCCATGACTTGGTGATTCACTGCTCAGATACTGAGAAGGAGTTAGTTAATACTAGAGGAGTCCAATATAAAACCTAATTATTGACTTAGGTCAAACTGAAGAATTAACTAGAAATATTGTTTCTTTTCAGCTCATTTCCTGAGGAATGCCAGCCCCATATCTTCTACATCCTCAACTCAATCTCCTGTCCAACATCACTCAGTTCAGTCCCATGTTCTACCTCACAGGTTTTCCTGAATTGGAAACCATTGAACACTGGATTTTCATCCCCTTTTTCTTCATGTATCTAATGGCCATCTCGGGCAATTGTTTCATTCTGATAATTATTAAGACCAACCCTCGTCTACACACACCTATGTACTATTTACTATCTTTGCTGGCCCTCACTGACTTGGGACTCTCAGTGTCCACCTTGCCCACCACTATGGGGATCTTTTGGTTCAAGTCTCATAGTATTTACTTTGAAGCCTGTCAAATCCAGATGTTCTGCATCCACTCCTTTTCCTTCATGGAGTCTGCAGTGCTCCTTGTCATGTCCTTTGACCGCTTTGTGGCCATCTGCCACCCACTGAGATACACAGTCATCATCACTGGTCAGCGAGTGGTCAGGGCAGGACTGATTGTCATCCTTCGGGGACCTGTGACCCTTCTTCCCATTGTCCTCTTGCTGAAGGCTTTCCCCTACTGTGGACCTCTAGTCCTCTCGCACTCATTTTGCTTACACCAGGAAGTGATACATTTTGCCTGCGTAGACACCACCTTCAACAACCTGTATGGGCTGACACTGGTGGTGTTCACTGTGATGTTGGACCTGGTGCTCATTGCATTGTCGTATGGATTCATCCTGCACACAGTAGCAGGACTGGCCTCCCAGGAGGAGCAGCTCCGAGCCTTCCAGACATGTACATCACATCTCTGTGCTGTGCTAGTATTCTTTGTGCCTATGATGGGGCTGTCCTTGGTACACCGCTTTGGGAAGCACGCCCCACCTGCTGTGCACCTTCTTATGGCCAATGTTTACCTCTTTGTGCCTCCTATGCTTAACCCAATCATATACAGTATTAAGACCAAGGAGATCCGCCGTGCCATTATCAAGCTCCTAGGCCTTAGAAAGATCAATGCTAAGTCCTGGGGCTAAGATTTCCTCTGGCTGCCTATAAGAAGGCCCCTAATTGAGCCAAATATTTACAGCATTGAGTTCCTATTCTATCACTCCATATTCTGGTACATTTTTTCCACTGCCTGAAATAAAGTATGAGTGAATTACTTTCTTGAGTTATGGCTTAAGATTGTTAATGTACTTTTGCTTCAATTATAATGCCTCCTCATACACCTGAGACCTGGTACTTTGGGCATTGTCAAAAGCTGCCCAGAAGATTTTCTCAAGGTTGAGCGCCCATGTACAAAAGCAGAAACTAAAATAAAACTAAATGAAAGCTGTTTGGAATTCCTGAATCCATGGTAGGAAAAAGAAAGTGGAATTGATTTAACATATCCAGCAAGTTTTTCTTCAGATGCCAGATCAGGTAGGAAGATTGGTAGTTAATAGGCAAGGTTTTCTATACCCCAGAACTATGAAGAGCAACTCTTAAGAAGCACCTCTTAGTCAAGGAAATTTGAGCCTGGTACAGAATAGGTGGGAATTACCAGAGGGCCAGACGGAAGCAGAGCAAGGAAACGATGGGTAACACTGATTGAGATATGAACTTTCTCAAACAAGAAAAGAAGTTTTCTTTCTTATTTCTGGATTCCATTCTATGCATCTACACATTTATGAATTCATTTACTATTTACATCTTGCATATATACCTTGTTTCAGGGATTGCATTTATGTATATTTACTGGTGAGTAAGACATGCATAATTTTTTCACATAACTTAGTTCAACCAAGTTGCAAATATATTTAATTACATTGATTATATAACTTTATAGAACATTTTAAGCATGGAATGCCATATTATCTGCTGTTAATGGGAATATATTTATGGAAAAGCATTTAAAACTATGTTGAATGTAATAAATTGCAAAATCTGGAAAGCAGTTTGGTCTAGGAAGAGAGGAGAGTAAATTGAAGTGAAAAGAGTTACACATGAGGTTTCAGTTCTGTCTGGAAGAAAACTGAGACAAATTGGCAGAATGTTAAGATATGTTGCAGCTGAACAAGCATGTACGTGAACATTTTTATGGAAGATTTATTATGTCATTCTCTATATTTGCCATGCAAATATTATATAATTAAAAAATAAAAGTACAAAATGAAATTTTAAAAAGTTCTGAAAATGGATATGAATCTTAGGTGCACACACATGTATATGAATGTGTGTGTATGTGTCTGTGTGTGGGTGTAAATCTTGGTGGTTTATCCTTGGGTGACCCTACATAATCTGAGTCTTAAAGGTAGGTACTCCTTTGAGATAGGTTTTATCCTGAACTGAGAGATGAGACTCTCAAATAGCAAATCTGAAGCTTAGAATATCCCTCTCCTTTGAAAGAAAATTTTATTTCTATGGATATCATTGGTAGACTGAGATATAAAGAACACAGGATTTTTATTTAGATTAGAGTCAGAGTCCTGTTTTTGCCACTTATTAATAAGTAGGACACCTAAGTTTCAAATTTGTAGCTAGATATAGATAGCATTAGAAATTTCTACATTACTGGAATTTGAAATGCAAATTAAAATATTTAAAACTTATCAGTAACTCTTCAAGAGCAGAGTTAGTAATCAAGATCTGTGCTGACAAGTATTTGGCAATATTACAACAGCATTTGAAAATTGTAATACCTGACTACAGTGTTTGTGCTTTTAACTATACTAAATTGCTTCAATAAAAAATAAAAATTAAAAATAAAATTAATTACAGCTGCATTTATTCTTGCTGATGACAGTATCTGCTTTAAATAGACTGAACTACTTCCCAGCACTGGGCCTTTGCTCCTGCATGCAGAAATCTTTGTTAGGTCTTTGAAGCTGACAGTGTATTTGAAAAGCACATCATTTTCAGGTAATATAAATTATGTAAAATATTTACATAATTTTGTGATGTCTTGCTTTGTGACAGCTCTTTGTACATGTTTCCCCCTTTACCTGGAATGTTGGATCTGATATAAGAGTAGCGATTAATAATGACCAACTAGATACTTATATCTCCTATGAAGTTTGTTTTTGCTCTCCCTGAGGAGTTAGTGGTTCTCACAACAATATCCTATAGAAGATAATGATTTTGTCAAAGTCAGAGATTGTGAGTTATTGACCTTTCCATTCAGATATCTGGGTCAAATATTTTAATATTTGATGAATGAATGAAAGTGAATGACTATGTGGTTAGAACGACAATTGCAAAGGAAGCTTTGTCTGGGGAAAGAAAAGGAAGACAGAAAGGAGGACTGAAGGTCACCCAATACATTTTCTTACATGATGGCTGTCAGTGAGAAGGGAAGGTGAGGGATCATCTGGTGGCCCATGGTGTACTCATGGGGCAGTAAGTTCCTATGGAAGATAACTGTGGTGCCCAAAGTCTAGGTCCTAGAAGGATTCATATCTTTTCTGGGACTTTGTCAGGTCTGCATGCACCTCAGAGGATTCCTCTGAGGGTCCAAGACCCAAGGGAGAATATCAGAAGCCTTATACATGCCCTGCAAGTAATACAGCTCAGCATCCTGAATCTATCAGAAGAGGCTGGCACAGGAGTTGGAACACGCTGCAGGAATCTGCTAAGAATCTACAGACAAAAAGGACTAGTAAGTTGTTGAAGGTCCTTTGGTTTGTGGATCAAGGAGCCAACACATTGGCCTCTATGATATCTCTTATCTAGCAGGTCTATAAGAAGGTATATGGATAGGGCA
The DNA here is from genome assembly GCF_000334495.1 of Tupaia belangeri chinensis. Taxonomy (NCBI): domain Eukaryota; kingdom Metazoa; phylum Chordata; class Mammalia; order Scandentia; family Tupaiidae; genus Tupaia; species Tupaia belangeri. The sequence continues at coordinate 20,567 of NW_006159819.1, read as the reverse complement.
GCTTTCAGGAGCATGGCCAATCTGTGGTTAGCACTGCTGGTCTGTGCTGTCTCACAGATCTTCTTAGCTAGGAATAGGGTCAGAGAGCTGTACTTGTTTCTGGACTTGCTTTAGAGTGGGGTGACAGAGGATATGGCAGGCAAAGATCAGAACGTCAATTCTGCCCCAGTGGTTGGGGCTTCTGACATTTTAGAGTGCTTCTTGGTGTGCCCCATGAAGTTCAATAGTTTACCTAAAGAGGAGACCAGGCATGTGTGAAAATATTCTATCACAGAAAGAAGCTATGGTTTAGGGAGATTCAGGATCTTCACCAAAACCATGCATCTGGCTTATCCAAAAGCCCACTCAATGGCTCTGGGCTCCCAACCCTGAATTCATACTCTTCATTGTCATCAGATCACTAAGGAAAACTTAGATTGCACTGCAAACATTAAGGGGAGAGCCATATTTGGCAAGTGGTAGACAAATATGATGAGAATGTATTAAAGACAAGGTAATATTGAAAGTCACAAATAATAGTCTGCATCTATTAAATATACAGTTTTAACTGCACCATGTTTAGAGTTGCATATAAATGGCTTTCTAACCTACAAAATAGGTATAATAATTGTTTTATTTATTTCTGATGAGGAAACCAAGTCCAAACAAGTCACTTGAGCAGTCACAAAAGTAACATATGTTGGAGTTAAATGTTAAATAATAATAATAAAAATAAATTTTTAAAAATTCAAATGCAGATCTGATTCCTGAGCCACTTGTCTTCCCTACCACAGTGTTGCCTATGAAACTGTGCCCCGAGACCATTGTCCTGGAGCAGTTCTTCACTATGTGGTGTCCTGAGATGAGAAGACTATGGGTGAACCCTATCCACTCTCTCCAGGGCACTAGTCTATTAAGCCCTCATGGGTCCCCACCCACCAGGTGTGACCCAGACTTCTCTTTCATCCTGCCTCAGTGTCCAACCACATCTCCTGGACCAACCTCTCTACCACCTAGTCCTCCTGCTGTCTCACAAGAGACATTCTCTTCTCCTCAAACCCTTCTCTTTCATTTGGCTTCCACTGTGGCTAGGTCCCTCAGCTCCCTCTCAATTTACTTCCTGACTTCTCTCTTCACTGCTCCCCAGTCTCCTCACTCCCTCACCAGTTTTCTCTCCACATCTCTCTGCCTTCAGCATCTCTCTTCTTGATCTTTCTACCACCCTGTCTCTGAGAGTAGTTTCCCGACTCTTCAGGCCATTGCTCCATTCCCTCTTTGTCCCCGTCCCCTCATCCTCTGCACTTCAGTTTCTTCCTTCACGTTACACAACCATGTTTCCTCTAAACCCACTTCCCTTTTTCTATCCGAATTCCCCTCACCAGCTTCCACTGCTGCTCCATTCTTCTTCTACTTTCTCATTGTCTTCCAGTCTCCCCCAATTCTTGAACCAAGATGTATGCCACTCTTACCCCTTAGCGTTCTCTGTCACTGTCTCTCTCCCTGCCCATCTGGCCCTCATTAGATCTCTGCTGTCCACAGCCTCATCCCTGTCTGCCCATCAGCTCTAATTTCTGTCACTCGGTATACTCTGTAATCTGTTCCTTAGTCCCCCCTCCTTTTTGACTGTTTTCCAATCCCTCACTAGAGCATGGGTAAATCCCTAGTAGATCCCAAATCATTCAGAGATATGTAACACTATCTGCCAAGATTTAAAACAGAAGTATTAAAGAGGATATAGAGGGGTTTTGTATAATAGGAAGAGTAAAGAGTAGAAACTGTAGGAAAATATAACACAGAATTACATGGTTTTCTATTTAGAATAAATGATAACAAATATTTTTACTGTATGTTATACTCTAGACTCTGTTCTTCATTCTGTATGCATGCTGTATCAAATAAAACTCATACCCATTACTTGATTAGGAAATATTTGTACCCTTATTTTCCTGATGAAGATGTAGAAGCAAATATGTCAAACAGAGATGGAGGATAGTGAGGCCTGTCTTGTGAGCATCTTCCCAGGTGCTCCATTTATAATATTAATAAACTAATTCTAGGAAAAAATAGGCTTTATTACTGTTGCTGCTGTTCTGAGGTACATTCATTGATATGTATTTCCCGCTATACCTATATAAGGTCTAATAAGTTTATCCGATTTATTAAAGTTGCCTAACTTGTGTCAGGTCTCCAGCTTGATTTGGAAAGAAGAACCATATCTTTTTTTTTTTTTAATTTTACTGTAGACATGTGTACTTGCTGTAAGAAGACAGAGCAAGAAATAGGAAAAAGGAGAAAGCACCCCCTCAGGGGAATGGCTGTGCCACAATCTCTTCGACTCATTCTCTTCTCAATATTTTGGGCTTGCACACACATAGCTATGTCCAGTTTGTTTTTCTTTTTTTTTTTCTTTTTGGAGAGTTTTTTTTGTTATAGGGAGCATGTGCTCGCAAGAAAGAGAGAGAAAAGAGAGATAGAAGCCAAGAAATCACCCTCCGGTGGGGATGGCCATGCAATCCCTTCTCCTCCATTCTCCTCTCGGGATCTTGGGCACACACACACACACACGTGTCCAGCGTGAGTTTAAGCCACCGGGTCAGGGCCTCGAACCATGGTTGACTATATGAGAGTCCAGTGATATAGCCATTATGCCAACTACTGGTCCCCTTCAGCTTGTTTTCATGCCACCAGGTCTGCAACCTGAAAAACACAGTTGGCCATATGGAATCTAGGAACCTAATCACTATACCACAAGTTTACCCAAGGCATATCATTAAATAAGCCTGAAAGAAGAAAGAGAAAAGGAACTTTGGCATGTCTGTACACTTGGAAATTATATTTTAAGAGAAAAACATCTTCAAATTATAGTAAAAGTAATAGCTTTTAAAACACAGACTACGAAGGTCAACATGTGGTGTAGAGGTTAAGGTGCTGGACTCCTACATGACTGTCCGCAGTTCAACTCCCAGACCCAGTGGCTTGAAACTTATGCCTAGCTCATGTGTATACAAGCCCAACATCCCAAGAGGAGAATGGAGGAGAAGGGATTACAGTGTGGCCATCCCCCCCTGGGGAGTAATTTCTCACTTTCTCTCTCTCTGTTTCCCTCTCTCTCTGAGTCTCTGGCAAACACAAGTGCCCTATAGCAAAAATCTCTCAAAAAAACTAAATTAAATAAATAAGTAAATAAATAAACACAGGCTATGCAAGTCAAATTATTTAGTAAGACTCTATGAGGCAATGATGAGACAATTAAATTTCCAAGGGCCTGAGAAGAAACTGAGGCCTGAAAAACTGGATGTGAGAGTCATGTGTCTGAGCAGAGAAGTGATTGGAAAGACACAAAATAGTCCTTCTTCATCATGTGGACATGTGCTGGAATCACATGATACTGTTAAGGCGGGGAGCAGATAGGATGAGTAAACTCTCAACAGACATCCCCAAATTACTTGGAAAAAAATCAAAGATAATTTTTTCTACAGGAAAGAAAAACCTTCAAGAGGTAATGTCATACAAAGAAGAAAACTTAGACTAGTAGTATTTCTGAGGATTTGAACCTTCTAAGGTCAAGCTACACAGATACTTAAGAGAGATAATGCCAACCAAGCCTATCTTATACTAGCTGATCAAAGATAGATGTAAGAAAAGTCTTTGTTGAGGCTTACTGTCATTGAGTTAAATGAATTAAATTGAAATAAGAAAATTAGTGCAGACAAAGGGAAATGGTTTAGGCTGTTTGGGAGGGCAGTCTAGTTAGCAGGTCTTCAAGCCCAGGCAGTACTGAGAGGCCATATCAGCAGGGGACTGGTGCCCAGTGGTAATGGGAGAACTCACGCTTCCTAACCTAAATATTAACCTTCAAGCACATTGTCCCCTTTATAGACAGAATAGGCCTTGTGAGGATGCCAACTGCTCTGAGCGCCAACTTGAGTTTCTCTACATTCCTCATCCTGGCTGTGACTGACTTGGGCTTGTGCATGTCCACACTGCCCTCGGTGTTGGGTGTGCTGTGGTTTGATGCCCGGGCTGTGGGCCTGGTGCCCTGTGTTCTGCAAGAGCATTTCCTCCACTCCTTCTCCTTCATGGAGTCAGCCGTGCTCTTTGCAATGGCTCTGGACCGCCTGGTGGCCATCCGTTTCCCACTGCGCTATGCAGCTGTACTCACAGGTCCTCGTGTGGCATTGGTTGGGGTTGTGCTGGGCATGCGGAGTGCTGTCATCACAGCTGCTCCCTCCTTGAACCTATTGAAATTTGACTACTGCCGCCCTGGGGCACTCTCCCATGCTTACTGTCTTCACCAGGACATGATCCGCCTGGCCTGCTCTGACACACGCTTCAACAGACTCTATGGGCTGTGCATCATCATGCTGGCCATGGGCTCTGATGTCCTTTTTATCCTGCTCTCCTACACTACCATCCTCCGCACCGTGCTGGCCATCGCCTCTGCAGGGCAGCGACTCAAGGCCCTTAACACCTGTGTCTCCCATATTTTGGCCGTGCTCTGCTTCTATGTGCCTGTGCTGGGCCTGTCCATTGTGCACAGATTTGGGCACCACACCTCACCCCTGGTGCGCATCTTCATGGGGACTGTCTCTGTGCTCTTCCCACCCCTGATGAACCCTGTAATCTACAGCATCAAGACCCAGCAGATTCGAAGGGCCATTCTCAAGGTGATTTCACTGGGAAAGATACAATGAGACACAGAAGATGGACTACTGACGTTCAAAATGAGGAGTGCACTAAAGCTTATTTTCATAGCCTGCTTAACCACAAAGTAATTTTTATTTACTTAGTTTAGTGTAATCAAGTGATTGTACATTCTGAACTGACTCAAATGGTAAAATAAATTTTGCCCAGCCTGGTGGTACAATTGGTAGCAGGCTGAAATGCAATGCTAAATGCTATGTGTCTGATCATGGGTTAGGATGCTCAGGTCGGTCTAAAAACATGCTGGGGCTGTCCAGTGTGCCCAGGATTCTACCAAGCTAGTGGGCTGAGAGAAGAGGTAACTGCTTGATGAGACCCTTCCAATGCTGCTTCTCTCTGTCTCTCTCTTTCTGCTTCTATTGCGTGCATGCATGCTATCTTGAATAAAACAAACTTTTAAAAATAATAAAATATCAAAGTAAATGCTTATTACTACTTAAGTATAGATATTTATATACTTATTTATACACTATTTTCTTACTTGAAAAATGATACTGTACAAAAATGTTTCTAAGCTCAAAGTGACTATATATTTGTCTCTATAGATTTATTAGAACTCTAATTCCATAATAATATTATTAGTAACAAACTACTCTAATAATATGGAAAGTTAAAATCATCATGTAATAGTCTTTGAATTTAGTAATGACTTTACCATTATTCCTCACGATATAATATTATTCTTAAAAAAATTTTTTTAATTGTATATATTGGGCAAGCTGATGGTGTGGTGGCTAAAGCAGCTGGATCCCACATGGCCAACTGTATGATACCAGCCCCAGACCCGATAGCTTGGAAAACACACTGGGCATGTGCGTACGTATGCCCAAAATCCCAACAGGAGAAATGGAGAAGAAGTGATTGTGGGGTGGCCATCCTCTATGAGGTTGGGTGCTGCTTTTTCATTTTCACTCTCCTTACCCCATCCCAGTGAGGGCATGTGCCCTATATTGAAAAAAAAAAGAATACATTTGTCATATACTACGTTATGTTTTGAAGTATATAGATAGTGAGGAATGACAAAATATAGCTAATTTACACATGCATCACCTCAATTATTATTTTTGTGATAAAAATATTTTACATATATTCTTTTCAAGTCTACATATATTAGGTCATCGGAAAAGTCATTATACATTTTTCAAATAATTATTTTATTTAATTTTATTTATTTTAATTTGACCAGAGAGGGACAAAGAGAGGGAGAGAGACAGAAAGCGAGAAAGCAAGTTGCCAGGTCCAGGACTCAAACTGCGGTCAGCCATGTAGGAGTCCAGCACCCTTAACCACCACACCACCTGCTGGTCCATGTCATGATACATTTTTGCATAGAAAAACACATTATGACTTTTCCAGTGATCCAATACAGTCAACAAGTTCAAGATCTCTTGAACTTATTCCTTCCATATAACTGATCATATAACTGAAATTTTGTATTCTTTGACAAGCATTTCTCAACCCCTAGTCCTCCCAAGAACCCTGCCCCCAGTAATCACCTTTTCTCTGCTGCTAAGAGATCAGTTTGTTTAGATTCCTCATATAAATGAAGTTACATGTCTTTCTGTTCCTGGCTTCTTTCACTTAATGTAATGTCCTCCCAGTTGATCCATTTTGCTACAAATGACAGAACTTCCTTTATCTTTGACTTACTACTTTTCCATTCTGCATATATGATTTCTTTACCTATTTATCTGTTGATGAACACTTAAGTTCATTGCTTATCTTAGTTATTTGGAATAATTCCGCTCTAAATATGGGAGGGCAAATATTTTTATAACATACTGATCTCGTTTCTTTGAATGTAACCCATTCATTTGTTTGGATATACCCAATGGAAATGTTGGATCACATGGTAGTTCTATTTTTAATATTGTGAGCTGCCATACTGTTTTTCATGGTGGCTGTGCTAATTCACATTCCTACCACCAACAGTGAACAAAAGTTCCCTTTCGTTACACATTTGCCATCTTGTCATTGCTTGTGTTTTTGATAATGCTCATTCTTACAGATGTGAAGTGATATCTCACTTAGAGTTTGATTGGCATTTTCCTGATGATTAGTGGTTATGAACATTTTTTAATATACCCACTGACCACTTGTTTGTCTTCTTTTGAAAAAAAAAAAGTCTACTTTGTTCTTTTGCACATTTTTACATCAGATCATTTATTTTCTTGCTATTGGGTTATTCGAGTATCTTATATATTTTGCATACAATCAGATGCAGAATTTGCAGAATTTTCTCCATTCTGTAGTTTGTCTCTACACTAATTTCCATTTCCCATCTGTTTATTTTTGTTTGTGTTGCCTATATTTTTTGGTTCAAATTCAAAAAGTCATTTTCCCACACCAATATTGTGGAGCTTTCTCCTTGTGCTTTCTTCTAAGCAACTGCATACTTTTCAAGTCTTAATTTAAAATTTTTATTATATTTTAAGTTCATTTTTGCATATAGTATAAGGATCAAATTTTATTTTTCTTCATGTTTTATTCAGTTTTTCCAACATCATTTACACAGTAAAATTTCTATAGTTCCAGCTTTATCCTATCCTAAGTTACAGCTGCCCTGGGGATTCAAGTGCTCAAATGTCTTCATTTCACTGTAGCAATCACAGGTGACTTACATTCAGCAAAATTGATGGGGCATAATATGAAAAACTGCTCTTTTCCTTCCTACTCCTGATTTCTCAAAATGCTTCCCACTGACAGTGCTTACTAGGAAGACAACTGTCTGAGAAACATGTAAAATGTACTTTGTGGCCACTCGGCCTCAGCGGTTTTAAGGAGAGTACAGAAGGACTGAATGATCCTGGAAGCCAACAAATGAAGAAGGGAGTCCATGATCTTTTCAGTCTTAAAATTTAACTTAGAAATGGCTTGCTTAGGCAGGTCCATGGCCTGCTGGTTACAAGTACTGGATCCCACTTGGCTGACTGCACAGTTCGAGTCTCTCTCTCTAGTTT
>NW_006159819.1:0-12896 GCF_000334495.1 Tupaia belangeri chinensis | reverse complement strand
ATATATTTAAATGTTTTTCTTTAATCTTTTAAAAATTATTTATTTATTTTTTCATTATCATCATAATCTTGTTTATATTACATTGGATTGCATATAACTTTACAGTATATTGCATTGCTTTTTCAAAAGGGAATGCCATGCATGTCAGTCAGTACAGAGACATTAATCTCCCCACTTCGTCATTCAATATCTTTTCACGCTGGATATGTGTGCATGCATGCCCCAAATATCAAATGCAGGGAGAAATGGAGGAGAAGGGATTGTAGCATGACAGTCGCCTATGGGGTATTCTTTCTCACTTCTCTTCTCCCTCTCTCTCTGCCAAGTGCACACCACTTCTGACAAATAAAAAAAAAAAGAAAGAAATTTAAAAAAAGAGAAATAGTAAGAGCACTTTTAAGAAATAATATAACTTTCAAGTGCTGCAACACATTATTTATAAAGCTCAGCTTTGAACAAAAAGACTTAAAAGACATGCAAAGAAACAATTGCTTTTATGCCATACTTAAGAAAAAAAATCAATAGAAATTGAAGTGAGCCCAGAGTAACATAACAGTGTTATGAAATGAAACTTTCATTTCAGACTATAATTAATAACAATACATTCATAGTTTAATAGTGATTTTGATAACCATTGTCAGTTACAGTTATTTTTAAATTTATTTCTCTAAGACCCTCATATATCATTAAAAACATCCAGATGGAATGGTGAATATGAGTGAGAATTTAAGAAGAAAAGGCCCATAAAGCTCATGACAACTTAATGACAATTGCCAAATATTTCTAAGAACTTTTATTATTTATATAAATAAGCATTGTCAAGCCTATAGAAACAACAATGACTCTGTCTAGACAGGCCCCTCAAGTGTGACGATTGGAAAGCAGCCCGAGAAATAAAATAAATGCAAATCGCTTGCTATTGTGAAATGTGTTTGCTTCCTCTCCTAACCCAGTCTTTCACCCATGACATATTTATCTTCTCTTGATTCCCATTTACAAAACACAGGTTATAGCTTTGGGTTTGAAAAATTTCATGTTCACATAAAGTAGGTAAATAGACTGGTGATAGAAACCTAAGCCATAACTGAAACACATTAAGAGCTTTGCACATATAAGCTACTATTAAACAGAAATCACTTAATCTAGGTTAATGTCAGGGAAAGTATAGAATGAAATTGTTTTCCGGGTACAAGTTGAGATAGTCCTGGTAGAGAAAAAGGAAACTTTAGCTGTAAGTGGTTTGTTACAAAACGTGGGTCCTGACCAATAAGTCTGTGCCCAATTTTGTGAAGAGCTTTCCTCATCCCCGTGTGATTGCTTAGTCATCACTTTTTCTGAATTTTGAAAAACAGAGGTCATGGATGACACAGAATTTATAATTCACTGAAGTGAATGCAGGTCGAGGATGTTGAAAGAACCTGTTGGCATTATCCCTGACAACCGAAGTGGGTCATAAGCTGTTAGAGTACATCAGAATCAAGAACTGTCATAAGAAGACTTTAGGCATCTAGATTTGTAATTATTTAGTGTAAATTCTGAAGATAGGAGTAACTGAGCAATGGAAAATGGAATAACTGCTCTGACAATTCTGGCCTGAATCAACCTCCTAGCTGAAGATATGAGGATGCTCTCCAGGGGAGGCTAGGAGACGTTTGTCTGCTAAGAGTATAATTAAGATCAGCTATTAGGTTGATGGTGAGGGGCCGCTAGCAGAAACAGTGCCAGATCAAAAACAGTATCAGTTCTCAGGAGAAAGTGTAAGACGAGAGGAGAGCTAGAGAAGGCCCAGAGCTATTGCTGAAGGACACTGCAGATTGACTTTGGGAGTCGGGTTCTGCTTGCGATGAAGTACAGTCATAACAATTTGAGTACCTACTGTTTGGGGTTATTTCGAGTAAGGGTTCCATTAAATTGTCTCTTTCCCCTGAAGAAAATAGAATTATTCCCATCTCAAAGAACAGGAAACTTTATTTCAAAGACTATTCCTGTATTCCTGTATTCATAACTACATGTGAAATCAGAAGGGAAAAGAGAGAAATCAAAGACTTATTTCAAGTTCTTGGGTGGTTCAAGAAAGGTCAGTGAAGGGGATAGCTTGGCCTAGTTGATGTCACAGTGAGCAAGGATCCTGATTCTTTTTTTTTTTTTTTTTTAATTTCTTTGGAGAGGTTTCTGCTATAGAGCGCGTGCGCTCGCCAGAAAGACAGAGAGAGACAGAAAGCAAGAAATCACCTCCCAGGGGGGATGGCCATGCCACAATCCCTTCTCCTGCATTCTTCTCTCAGGATCTTGGGCACGCATGCACACGCGCTCGGCGTGAGTTTAAGCCACCGGGTCCGGGACTCGAACTGCAGTCAACTAAATGGGAATCCAGCGACATAGCCATTACACTAACTGCTGGTCTCAAGGATCCTGATTCTTCAGCAGATCATACAACAGGGAAAACACAGTCAGGAGAAACAGAAAATCCTAAATTAGAACCGCAGAGGTAAAAATCAAGATTAGTATATGGCAAATCTATAGGTGGCAATAAAATTGAGGTATATCTTTGAATTGCAAAACTAAGAAAAGAAACGTTAGCACTGAATAAAAACTATACATTTCAGAGACTTCTTAAGGTCATACTGCCACTAGTTTCAGCACAAGGTGATCTCTGCCTGTGCCATAATATACGGGACTATCGTTAATCAATGAGACGTAGAATATTCAAATGAGAAAAAAAACAAGCATTAGAATATTTAACAAGAATTTATAAAAAAATATTGGGTCAGGCCAGCAGGTAGCATGTGGTTAAGGTGTTGGACACTCCCACATGGCCCACCATGGTTTGAGTCTCAGACCTGGTGGATTGCTTTCTCGCTTTCCTTCTCTCTTTGTGTCTTTCTCTGATCAAATTAAAATGAATGAATGAATAAATAAAACTAAATAAATCATTCTTTTTAAAAAGTTGGGTCATTAGGAAAGTCGTGATGCATTTTTGCATAGAAAAATAGCTAAGATTTTCATGATGACCTAAATATATAATATATATATATATATATATGTGTGTGTGTGTGTGTGTGTGTGTATGTATAGAAAAATGCAATGCATATATAAAAACATAAATACATAAATGTGTGTACATTCTGTTGGTAAAGGTACATGTGGGAAGATATGTATGCTAGGCATGTTCATTGATTCATGCAAGTTTGTGAATAAAATTCTACATAAAAGAACTTAATTATGCATTATACACACATGCATACAAGTGTGTTACATGTACAGTTACATAAATTTACATACTTGCCCATGCACATAACATCATGCACATGCATATACACACAAAGACATCTTGCTTTATATTTTCTCAGAATTATCATGATTCCCCAGAAGTACCCCTGGGATCCTCTGCTCTTGGTCCAATTATTCCTGTAGGACTAGAGATAGCACAGCCTACCAAAACTGTTCAGCCTGGATCTCCCAGGGGATTTACCAGCAAAAGTGATGAAAAGAGTAGGACTGACTCTATAGTCAGCATAAACATAAATATGAAGGCCAGTCTTCCCCTGCCTCCAGCTAGCAAGCTGGAAACCAGGCCCAAGACAAAACTACACAGAAAGGCAGGTAGACCTTCTCACAAAATGAACTGGGTTTTCCGTGGAAGTCTAGGATAGGGGATCAACAAGATGGAAGATCTATTCGGGTAAGCTGAACACTGGGTTTTTATTCTGAGATATAGGTCATTTCTAGCATATATTTTATTTCTCTTTCCTCATATAATGAAAGACTCCTCCTTCCTTGAGGACATAGATTCTCCTCCTGGGATCTTAGACACACACACACACACAACACACACACACGCGCGTGCATGCACATACGTGGAACATGAGTCTCAAGCCTCTGGGATTATAACACTATGTTAGTGTTTCTGCCTGTTACCCTCCCTCCTCTTCTCCTTGCTCATGTATTGAGTCCTGTGGTCATGCTGGAAATATAGCTTTAAGTCTTCTCTGGAAATACTTGGAAGCCACTAGGAGAAAGTCACATCAATAATTATATTGCAATATAGATTACCATATGCTAGCTTAGGGTGAAATGCTGTGGGAGAGGCTTGTGACAGTGATTGACTGAATGCGAGAGGGAGAAAAGACATCACAAGATAGTTGAGCTAGAGCTTATAAAATAAGGAAGGAGGCAGGATTTGCTTTAAAATACTATTTTTAGATGAACTGAATGCCAGAGTGTTGGATAAAGGGAATTAAAAGGACAAAGGAAAATGAAGAAATAAAAGAAAAGGAAAAGATTAATTTTTTTTAAAAGAAAAGAAATAAACAATGATATCCGGGAAAGAAGAGGCATGGAAAGAGGATCCAGTGTAAGAATTTGTTAAGGACTTAAGTTGAGGAGTTAATCTCTTCAGTAAAGTTTCACAAGCATTAAGAAGTGTAATTTTAAGAAGATGTATGTATGAGATAGAAAGAAATTCTTTTTCCCTCTTAACAAGAGGCTTAGGGAGCAAAAATCATCACCTTTCTTATTAACTCAAAGTGTTAGATATGTTCAGATGGCACTAATTTTCCCACCACCAACCATATTGAAACACCAGGAGATATGTATTTTAAAATTTGTTGTATTCACTTTTTAATTGACATCTCTGAGATGAACCAGCAAACACACAATAAAGATGAAAAAACTCAAAGTATAGACTGGATTCCGGACCACTATTCCCTTCTCATAAGCATTACGATTGTCTGTCAAATATTGTCTATCTCCTTTCAAGTGGCAAACATAGGCAGTATTCTGACAGCGCTACAGTTCCTAATTTATCATGCGAACCCTTTTGTTATTGTTGTTGTTGAATGACCAGAGGAACTCATGGAAAGTTGTGGAGCTCTTCTATATGTAGAGGAACCAATGTCTCTCCTCGTGATGATTCCTCTAAGAAATAGGATCAAGGCCAGCAGGTGGCATAGTGGTTAAGGTGCTGGACTTCCATGTGGTCAACTACAGTTCTAGACCTGAGTCTGGTGGCTTGAAATTCATGCTGGGCACATGTGCATGTATGCCCAAAGTCCTGAGAGGAAAGTAGAGGAGAAGGGATTGCAGCATGGCTATTCCTTTAAGAGGTGATTTCTTGCTTCCTATCTCTCTATCTCTGTCTCTCCAATGAGTGCATGTGCCCTACAGCCACTCTCTCAAAAAGAAAAAAAAAAGGTCAGTCAATTTATTTCTTAGAAAAATTTTAGGTATTTGAAAGGTCTCAATATAATGAGGCTGGATTAAATATACAAAGTTAATGTATGTAAAAAGTGTCAAAATGTCAAATGAAAAATGTAATGTGAAATGTAAAAAAAAAAAAAGACTCTCGGGAACCAGCAGTTAGCGTAATGGCTGGGTCACTGGACTCCCACGTAGTCGACTGTGGTTCGCGTCCTGGACCAGGCGGCTTAAAACTCACGCCGGACGCGAGTGTGTGAGTGCCCAAGATCCCAAGAGGAGAATGGAGGAGAAGGGATTACTGCGTGACCATCCCCCCTGGGGGGTGATTTCTCGCTTTCTGTCTCTAATGTCTCTCTCTGTCTGTCTGGCGAGTGCACGCGCCCTATAGCAAAAATCTCTCAAAAAATAAAAAATAAAAAAAACTCCCTAACATTAATTTAAAAAGAAACAAGACCTAGAGCATCACAATCAAGGAACCCCTATGACATCGCTAAGTTCATCTCTTAGAAGGAAGTCACGGTGTACCGTGGGGGTGTCTCCCACAATGGCCAATACTAATTCATCGTGGCTGGTGATTCTTGCATAGTCAATGTAGACAATGTGAAGCGATTTGAAAATATCTTAATTTCAAAAAACTGATTATTATCCCCAAAGATGGGGAGAACAAGCTCTAAATGAAAAATTATCATATGCAAATTGTGTGAATTTAGTTGAAGATATTATTAATACTATTTCACCAATAGTAGTAGTTATTGAAAGTGTATTATATGCTAACTACTGCAATTCCATTAACTTGTTTAAGCTTCAAGCAAGCCTACAAGGCTAGATATTATAATTATTCCTGTTTTCCAGATGGAGAAACGATGAGTCAAACAGAAAGTGACTGAGCCAGGATTCTACTGAGGCAATGGCCCAATAGCCTGCAATCTTACGTCACACACTTACTGCTCTAAAGTTCAAAAATACAAGACATGTAATCTGGCAACAATAAATAAGGTAAATAAAATAACTAGTGTACTCTATTCAATCAAAGAAGGTTACTCAAAAATATATCAAAGTATTAATCATATAAACAGGAAGTAAATTATCAAAATTATTAACATGCTGAATTGAGGCATGGGAGAGTCAAGTTGAACACGATTATAGAATCCCTAATATTGGGACCAGCAGTTGGTGTAATGGCTATATCACTGGATTCCCATGTAGTCGACCTTGATTTGAGTCCCAAACCCGGTGGCTTAAACTCGTGCCAGGCATGTGTGCGTGCATGCCCAAAATCTTGAGAGGAGAATGGAAGAGAAGGAACTGCAGCGTGGCCATCCTCCCTGGGGGGTGATTTCTCGCTTTCTGTCTCTCTGTCTCTGTCTGTCTGGCGAGCGCACGTGCCCTATAGCGAAAAAACCTCTCAAAATAAATAAATAAATAAATAAATAAATAAATAAATAAATAAATAAATAAATAAATAAATAAATAAATAAATAAATAAATAAATAAATAAATAAATAAATAAATAAATCCCTAACATTAATTTAAAAAGAAACAAGACCCAGGGTATCATAGTCAAGGAACTCCTATGTCATCATCAAGTTCTTCTCTCAGTAGGAAGTCACAGTGTACCCTGGGGAGTATCTCCCGCATGGCCAATACTACTTCATTGTGGCTGGTGATTCTTGCATAGTTATAAGCTATAAGGTTCTTTTGTGTATATTATATTTACTGTTCTTAATACTTATTATAGTTATGATTATCCTCATTTTATGGAATCAAAAGATGCACAAAATTTCAGCTCACTAAAAGGTAGAAATCAGTTTACAGCTGTGTCTGCAAGATTCAACTCTATCCCACTGTTCAGAACCTTTGGCTTCCTCATCTCCATTACATTTTCCCCTGTGTCTCCCATGTTACATGTTTCCAGTAGAAAACCATACCTCTCTACTTTATCTAAGGAGAGAGAGATTATTTCTTTTCTCTTTTAATTTTTCTAATGCAGAGATTTTTATTGGATTTCCATCCTGAGGTATGGGAGTTTCCTCACAAATACATTTTGGTATGCCGAGATCTCTCCCCCTATTTCTTTGACAGATGTATTTCTCTTAGATCATGTAAAGAGAACGAGTTGCCTTACTAGGCAGTGTTTCAGAAAACACCAGCACTTTTACTGTCATGGATTCAAGTCTTGGGGCAAGCATAGAGCCAAGATTTTTGTCATTATTTCTGCAATTTCACAAACACAGTCTGAAAGATCCATACCCCTGCTCATGGTACCCATACACGCAGCAAACATTGATTCACCACCCTCCAATAGGTAGACTGGCAATAAAAGAGAACAGTGCACAGAGCAGATTTTTTTTTCCCCATTAACAGTGATTGCAGTAGGCAAAATCCTTCTTTCCATTAGCCTTTATAACAGTACTCTTCTCCCACTCCATCTATTAAAAACCAAAGTAATCATTTAAGAGTTTGTGGATTAAACATGGAAAAAGAGATGTATTTTAGAAATGTTTTATCCAGGCAAATTCAGATAATATTTTGTACTCCACTTGACATCTTTGATACTGCTTAGAGTGGCAGGGATGGCCATTTAAAGTCTTTATGTCTGGGCAATTCTATACCAGCACTGAATTAATTTTACTTTAAATTCCCATCTCTATCAATCACTAAAAATTCAGTGAAAATTTCTGGCCATGGAAAGGCTCTTACCAGCTGATCTCTACCTAGAATTTCCTTACTAATTTATTCAGTAAGCAATCATTTACTTTCTGCCTGTTATTTGCTAAAAATTAATAAAAACAAAGTAAAACAAGACAAATTCAAGGTACTCTAACAGAAATTTAGATTACAGCTTATCGATATTTCAGTGTCTTTTCTTTTTTTCAATTTATTTATTGATTTACATTATATTTAATCATATATATTTTTACAGTGTATAACATTTCTTTTTCCAGCATGAATGTCATACATATCAGTCAAGACAAAGACATTACTATACACAGCTGCAACAGCAAATAGCTTTTCACGGTTTTTGTCAATTAAACATAATTTTTTCTTTTCTTTTTCTTCCCCTGTTCCCCTCCCACTCAGTGTCTTTTCAATCATGTTGTCTCTAACAACTCAGTACCATTTTTGCTGGAGAGGTGGGAAACATGAAGTAGCAGATATACACAGTGAAATCTCTAGAGAGTTTGGTTTGAATTGTGAATAATAGAATTTCCCACCATACTATCACATTCGAAAGATATTCCTATTTTAAAGTTAGACATCCACCTTTTTATATTCTTCTGAAGACCAAATTGAATAGGTCATGGAATGGTACAGGAGAAATGAGTTGGTCTAAGTAGGACTAGGCAGAGGTCCCTCTCAGTCTACGATGTATTAATTTTTATGTTTCTCACTCCAGGTCACATTCCTAGAACCTGCATAGGTCCAAGATCCCAGATTCCAGACACAGAAAAATGTTCAACACCAGTCATTTTACCCCAAAATATTTTTTGTTGACTGGTTTTCCTGGTCTGGAGAACCTGTACCCCTGGTTCATCTTTCCATTCTGTTCCACATACCTTGTAGCCCTTGTGGGTAATAGCCTGATTCTGGCCGTGATCAAGAACAACACCTCTCTGCACCAGCCGATGTACCTGTTCCTGGCTATGCTGGCCTTTGCCGAGCTGGGTGTCTCTGCCTCTACCCTGCCCACTGTGCTGGGCATCTTCCTTTTCGGTGCCAAGAAGATCTGCTTTGAAGCCTGCCTTCTGCAGATGTTCTCCATCCACTCGTTCTCCATCATGGAGTCAGGGGTCCTGCTGGCCATGTCTGTGGATCGTTTTGTGGCCATTTACAACCCGCTGCGGTACACCGCCATCCTGACCCTGCCGCGTATTGCTGGGACCGGCGTTGTGCTTTGGCTGAAGAGTGTGATGCTCATGTTCCCACTGCCCTTTCTCCTCAAACGTCTGCCCTTCTGTGGCCGCAATGCCCTCTCTCACTCCTACTGTCTGCACTCAGACTTAATCCAGCTGCCCTGTGGGGACACACGTCCCAACAGCATTCTAGGGCTCTGCATCGTCACCTCCACTTTCGGGCTGGACTCACTGCTCATAGTCGTCTCTTACGTGCTAATCCTCTACACCGTGCTGAGTATCACGTCTGGAGAGGGGCGACGGAAGGCCCTCAACACGTGTGTGTCCCACATCTGTGCTGTACTTGTGTACTATGTGCCCATGATCAGTGTGGCTCTGGTGCATCGCTTCATGAAGCACGTGGCACCCGCTGTTCGCCTGCTCCTGGCCAACGTCTACCTTCTGGTGCCACCTGTGCTCAATCCTATCATCTACAGTGTTAAGACCAAGCAGATTCGCCAGGGCTTGATCCAACTCTTTCTTCACAGAAAATATTAATGGGGTTAGGGTCTATAAAATGCTGTCCTGGAAGCCAGTCACTTTTATCACCCTAGTCAGTCCAAGGAGGAAAGGAGTGCCTACCATCTTGTCCAAGTTAGAAAGTTTGAAAATGCTGTACATTAATGAATGTGTGAAAAACACTCATTTTCATATAAGTCGGGTTGCAGTCTAAATGAAGGTAGTACAGTCTTTTGTACACATGCTTTTTAATCTGGAAGTTTCCATTTGTAGCACTGCTTTAAATTCATACTCTGATGTGTGCTCATGATCACAGAGACCCGAATAAGAATTTTCACTTAAGCAATGTCTGAAATAGAGTTAAAAAAAAAGAAAAAAGAAATAAAATAAAATAACTGGCTATTGATAGGTAAATAGCTAAATAAACTAGACATTAATCATACTATGTAATATTCTGCAGTAGTCAAAAAATACAAAGTAGGGAACCAGCAGTTAGCGTAATGGCTATGTCACTGGACTCCCATGTAGTCGACCGCGGTTCGTGTCCCGGACCCGGTGGCTTAAAACTCACGCCGGGTGCGTGTGCGTGCGTGCCCAAGATCCCGAGAGGAGAATGGAGGAGAAGGGATTGCGGCGTGACCATCCCCCCTGGGGGGTGATTTCTTGCTTTCTGTCTCTATGTCTCTCTCTGTCTGTCTGGCGAGCACACGCGCCCTACAGTGAAAATCTCTCAAAAAAAAAACAAAGTAAAAATACTCAGAATGATTGATATTCAAGACCTAAATAAGAAAAAAAATCACAGAAATATATAGATAGTTAAATTTCATTTATATATATAACTCATTCATCTGATGTACATGAATGATATATGTATGTGTGTGTAAATTCTTACGATGATACTTTTTATAAAACTATTAAAGTATATAAAAAATCGTTTTGGGGAAATAGCCAGTGGATTGGTGGTTAAGATGTTTAGACTCCACATGTTCAACTGTGTGATTTGAGTCCTGGACCCAGTAACTTGAAAAACACATAAGGTGCATGCATGCCCAAAATCTCAAGAGGAAAATGGAGGAGAAAGGACTGTGACATGCCATCTCTCCACACATACCAGGTTATACTTTCTTAGTTATTTTTTTCTCTCTTTCTCTGAAGAGCACACATACCTATAGCAAATTTAAAAATTTTAAAAACCATTTGCGACTGGCCCTGTGGCTTAGTGATTAAGGGAGCTAGGTCCGACATGGACAGCTGTGGTTCAAATCCCACCTCCAGTGGGTTTTGTTTGTTTGTTTTTGAGAGGTTTTTGCTATAGGGCACACACGCTTGCTAGAAAGACAGAGAGGGACAGAGAGACAGAAAGCGAGAAATCACCCCCCAGGGGAGATGGCCACACTGCAATCCCTTCTCCTCCATTCTCCTCTCAGGATCTTGGGCATGCACGCACACACACGCCCGGCTTGAGTTTAAGCCACTGCATCCGGGACTCGATCTACGATCGGCTGCATGGCAATCCAGCAGCATAGCCCTTACAACAACTGCTGGTCCTGAGTAGTTTTAAAAAACTCTGGACATATGTGTGTGAGTGCCCTAATCTTGACAGATGGAGAAATGAAGAAGGGATTGTGGTGTGACCATGCCTCATTGTGGGGTGCTTTCTCCCTCTCTCTCTGTTTCTTGCTGGTGGGCACACATGCCCTCTGAAAATAAGGAAAAAAAATCAGTTTCTTTACATGTGCAAAAACACACACTAAATTGATAATTTTTTAAGAGATATTTTGCTATTGAGTGCATGCGATCACTGGAGAGACAGAGAGAGGCAGAACGTGAGAAATCACCCCCCAAAGGGGATGGCCATACCACAATCCCTTCTCCTTCATTCTCCTTGGAATTTTGGGCATAGACACACCCACGCCTGGCATGAATTTCAAGCTGCTGGGTCTGAGACTCGAACCACGGTTGACTATGTGGGGTCCAGTGATGTAACCATTATGCCATCTGCTGGTCCCTATAATATTTTTTTTCTGCAGGATTCTGCCTTAATAAATAGAGGAACGAAAAGAATTGTCATTTATTTTGTTCAAACATTTTAAGAACAATGCATCCACTTTACTCTGTCATTAAAATGTTATATTTAGGGACCAGCAGTTAGCGTAATGGCTATGTCGCTGGACTCCCACGTAGTCGACCGAGGTTCGTGTCCTAGACCCGGTGGTTTAAAACTCACGCTGGGCACGTGTGCGTGTGTGCCCAAGATCCCGAGAGGAGAATGGAGGAGAAGGGATTGCGGGGTGGCCATCCCCCCTGGGGGGTATTTCTCGCTTTCTGCCTCTCTGTCTGTCTGGCGAGTGCACGTGCCTTATAGCAAAAACCTCTAAAAAAAAAAAAAAGTTATTTTTATACAAATACCGAAAACCTGTTCAAGTGGAAAACTCATTTAAATTTTGGGACAATCTGAAGAAAATGGGATTTGAAGACCAAAGCCCTATAGCTGAGAATATACACTGAAAATAAACCCAGAAATTAATATTTTAGAAATCAGAAATCTAAGTTTCTAGAGAAATAGTCGTTTTGGGAATTAACATTAATTTACCCTGCTAAGACCTTCTTGAAAGAACTTATTCTAGATAAAAGTTGAAATGATGCATCAGAGAATAGAGAAAATACATTAGCTCATGTTAGATATACTCAATCTGCTTGAGAGTGTGAAATATGAAATTTCAGGAGTTGTAGAGTTAACTTTGCAACATAATAGACCGAATGGTTTTAGGCTAACATGAGAGAGTCTTGTTTTTCTTAAATTTGTAGAAGTCTGTATTTGCAAATGTTCCTTTGTCATAGAAGCCTTTAATGACTATCATCCCTGATTTCATTATGCATTCTTTTTTTTTTTTTCCTAATGGCCAAAAAATATATACACTTACCAGAGAGAACCCCTCTCAATGAGGAAGGATCAGAATGAGATATGCGAGGTTGTTGTCAAAGTTACACAAATTGCAATATATTATTTTATCTAATCATAAAGACACCAGAGCCCTCAGATGCACTGTTCCCATTCCTCAGTCTTAGGACTGGATGATGGTGCAACAGTATGATGTTGTGCTCTGGAAGGCTGGCCCACGTAGACAGGTTTCACGTTTGCTTCTGGAAACTTCTTTAGGTATGCCAGAACAGATATGCCCATTAAACTCCTGAGTCTTAAATGACTTGGTATTCTGCTTTAAAATACAATGAAGACCAATTGAAACTGAAGCTCTGAATATGAGTTTCTCTTATCTTATACCATTTTTAAAAACTATTATTTTTAACAAACATTTATATGTGTATTTTTTTTCTTTTCTTATG
>NW_006159818.1:0-576 GCF_000334495.1 Tupaia belangeri chinensis | reverse complement strand
GTCCCTTCCAGCTTCTCCCACTCCCTGAACATTGCTTCTGAGTTTTTAGCATCTCTGCCTCTGCACGTGTCACTCCCTCTGAGCGTGTGTGTGGGTTTCAGACAGGATCTTGCTTTGTTGCAGTGCTGCCAAGTAGCCAGGACTGCAGGTGGTGTACACCAAGCCTGGGTTTTGGGCTGGGCTGGGAAACAAGCCCAGGCCTCCCACGTGATCCCAGCCTGCCACAGCAGTGTCCAGTGCGTGCTCCGGCAGCTGGGCCTGACTGTCTTCCTCAGGGAGAACACCGTGTCTACTCTGTTGGAACATCCTGAGACTGGCTCAGATGCCAGCTTGTCTCTGAAGCTTTGCAAACACTCTGGGGCAGAGATTGTTCACCTCTGCCTTGCTGTGCCTTGGCACTTCACGTTTGTCTCAGCCATAACCTTATCGCCTCGCATCACTCACTCTCTTCGCCCAGAGTCAGAGCCTTGTGCACATTCGGGCTCTTGGCCCAAGAGGATGGATGACCCTTAGCACTCCATCTTTCTACATGAAGACCGAGAAAGTGAATGAACGGGCTGTACTCCGGGACCCCAG
>NW_006159817.1:1829722-1830139 GCF_000334495.1 Tupaia belangeri chinensis | reverse complement strand
GGAGGAGATGAGCTTCCCTTAGCGATCACAGTGAAGCTTGCATTTTTGGCAACTTTTGAGTGTTGGACAAACACAGAGCATCACAGATAGGACAAAAATAGTCCATTGATATTATAACATATAAATATAGAGTTATATTCTATCATATCAAATATGTAATAATTGATTGTATTATGTAATATACATGTGTACAACTATGTACATAGACTGCAGAGAATTTTGAAGTTACACAAGTGTTGAATGTAGCCGACCACCTTCTCATAGGCTCATCCAACCTCGACCTCCCCTCTGACCTCTCATCTTAACCCCTTGCAGAATGATGTAAATACAATTTCCGGATCCCACACGGCCAACTCTGCAGTTCAGGTTCAGGACTTGGTGGCTTGAAAAACATGCTGAGTATGGGAGCAGCCGTTG
>NW_006159817.1:1828546-1829690 GCF_000334495.1 Tupaia belangeri chinensis | reverse complement strand
AAAACCCATGCCAGAAAAAAAAAAAAAAAAAAAAAAAAAAAAACTCATGCCAGGTCCGTGTGTGTGCATGCTCAAACTCCCAATAGGAGAATGGAGGAGAAGGGATTACGGTACGACTTCCCCCCCACCATGGGAGATGGTTCCCTGATTTCTGTCTCTGTCTCTCTGGTGAGTGCACACATCTATAGCAAGAAAAAAAGAAAAAAGAAAAAAGAAAAATTCACTTAAATAAAAAAGCAAGAACAAAATGCTCGGTGAGTTTGTATGCATGCCCCAAACTCCAGGAAGGGAACGACAGAATGACAGCTTGGCTATTCCCCTTGGGCATGATTTCTCACGTTCCCTTTCCCTTTCTCTCTCTGGTAAGCGCATGTGCCCTAAGATAAAAACAACCAACCAACCAAAAGATTTCTGAACATCGCGGAACGTCACCGACATGTGCTCTGTTTGATATATACATTTCAATGTTATCCAACTCCATTGCATTAACAAAAAGGATGATGCCACTCTACCTAAATTGATTTGTTTTAATCTTCCCGGTGGCTCCGTAATTGAAATTTACTCATTGAAACAATTCCAAGGGAATTTGTGCGGGTGTGAATCTCATGGCATGATACATTCGATGCCTTTCTTGCCAACGTCACCTCTTGTCACACACCATGATGTGATTTACTCCTGCTGACATGCGGGCCTGCTCTCCTTGGTGACAATGGGGCCCCTGTCCACCTGCCCCCTCTGGATCCTGAGCCTGGCCCAAGCCTGGCCCACAGCAGGTGCTCAGGAAACATGAAGGATGGGCCGACGTGGGCCCTCGTGGGTATCCCTGAGTCGGCTCCAGACACAGACCCCCCCTCCGCCCCACCCCTCACCACGCAGGCTCCGGCCTCAGCTCTCACTGAGTCAATGACCTGAATCTGAGGTAGGAGGCAGAGGGGGAGCTGGCCGGACATGGCCAGGGGAACAGGGGAGAGCCGGAACCTCCCAGGGGAGCCCCATATACCTGTCTCCAGCCCCTGTGTAAACCATGGGGGATGAGGAGGAGAGGGATGGCCAGTGTGACCTTGGCTCTGCTTCATGATCCACACAGCTCAGGGGGAACAGCCCCCACTCCCTAATTCCTGCACGGCATGTGGGAGGGGACCCA
>NW_006159817.1:1818107-1827137 GCF_000334495.1 Tupaia belangeri chinensis | reverse complement strand
GCTCCGGGAGAGGCAGAGAGGGAGGGCGGCTGGGTCAGCACAGGCTGGGACAGGGAACCTGCAAACACAGACACTAATGAATGGTGAGGTAGGCACCAGCAGGATGATTGTCAATGGTCTCAGCCAAAAGACAGTGAATCAGGCTGGGAGTTACCCTGTGTCCCCAAGGCCTCTCCCTACCTGTGCACTGAGAGAAGAACATGAGGAGGAAAGGTGTCCAGGTCATGGTGGGCATAGTCCCTGTTTTCCACATGGCTGGGCTGCCCCAGGCCTCTTCTTTTCACCCTCTGCCACAGGAGGGGCTCTTCATGCAAATGTGTGTCCATCCAGTGACTGCCCAGCCCCTCCCTGAGCCCTGGACTGGTGCTCAGCTCACACTGCAGACTGAGGGGGAGGGAGCTTGGCTCCACCCCTTGGGAAGCCCTGGGAGGAAGCACCTGCTAGGACAGCACAGAGAGCCCTGCTCAGGGGACTTTGCCAGTCAGAGAGGACACAGCTGCTGGGTCCCCTTCAGGGAGCACAGGGACACCTCAGGCACAGCTTTTGATAAAAGTCCTTCAGGAACAGCTGTGTGGGGAGCACAGGGCAGCCCCACACCACCCCCTGCTGGTTGCAGTCAGATAGGTCTCTGTGGCCCAGAGACTTTAGAGCCCATTTGGTCTCTGCAGCTCCCCAGATGCCCTCTCTGTCCACACATCCAGGGCTGACTCCCTGTTAGCTGGATTCGGTGTACTGGGCATGCTCCCTACACTCTCTCACTTCTAGAGGAGTCCAGGTCTTCGGGAGGTGCAAACATGTACCTGAATGGTACTCCAGATGCCACCCAGCAGAGAAGATGCTAGAAAACCTAACTGACACTCTGTTTCTGTTTCTGAACAAACATCACAGAGGAGAGGACAGGAGGGCTGGGTTGAAGAACGTGCAGGGGCTGCTCAGGGAGAAGTACAGAGCACGGATCTACCGGGACTGAGCTCGACGTCTTATTCAAACTGTGGCACTTAGCAAACAACACATTCCAGAACACGTTTAGAATTTAGATCAAGAGGCAGCAGCTGCTGTAGTGGTGATGTCTCTGGACTCCCACATGGCCAAGCACCGTTTGAGTTCTGAACCCTGTGGCTTGAAACTCATGCTGGGCACATGTGTGTATGTGCCCGAGATACCAGGAGAATGGAGGAGAAGGGATTGCAGCATAGCCATGCCCCCCCAGGGAGGTCATTTCTCACTTTCCCTCTCACTGTCCGTGTGTGTGTGTCTCTCTCACATGCGCGTACTTGCCCTAAGGCCAAAACCTCATAAAAATCGTAAAAAGACTTTGGACAAAGGTCCGCTATGATTTAGTAATTAGCGAAAATGAGTATTTTGGTTCGGTTGAACGTTTGCCAGTGATTAGGACCTAGTACGTATTTACTTTACTTCGCTGTTTCTCTTACCTTTGTCACTTTCTCCAAGTGGGCGTTGCACCGTCCTTGTCAGCATTGTGTCTTAGATGGCACACGTTTGTCTGTGTTGGGAACAGTTTCTTTCCCCTATATTTTCTTACTCATCATTTCAGCTTAGCAGGAACCGAGTGACGGTTTCTGCTTCTGCAGACAGATTGGACGTCTGGGCCAGCAAACGTGGAAATCATCATTCTCCCCATGTCTTGTGTGGATACTGAGTGTGCGAGGGACTTCCCGGTCTAGACCCACAGGATCTAGAATTAAGGACCTGTGGCTGAGATCCCTGCTTCCCACAAACACCCTGTCTTCCAAGCCCTTAGAGACAGTCCTCACCTGATCTGACCCGTCACCCTTGATTTAAAATCCATCTGTGAATTCCTCACTGCTGTTTGCACACAACCCAAGCTCCTCAGCTCCCTTCAGGTGCCCCCAAAATCTGGCCCCTATTCCCTGTCTCACCTGTACTGGGGGTCTGCACCCTCAACTCCTGCATGCCCCTGGGAACTCCAATGTCCTGTCCCTTCCATGGTCCCCACACCAGCTCCTCCTCTGTCTCTTGGGAAGAGATGAGCATCACTCAGAGATCACAGAGCAACCTCCTTTTCGGCAACTTTGAGTGTCAGATATACATAGATCATTGCAGATAGGAATAGAGAATAAATTAATGTATTAACATTAGAGAAATACATCTTTATATTCTATAACATAAATATAATTTATTGTATTCTATAAACATATAATACTAACATATAAATTTGTATACATGTTAGAGGCAATTTTGATGGAGAGTAGCCCAACCACTCCCCGTATACTCATCCAAGCTCGTCCTCCCTTGGTTCCTCTCATCCTAATCCCTTGCAGAATGATGTTAATACAATTCCCAGGGCCAGAAGATCATGTGACAATTAGGGTACTGGGTCCCACCTGGCTGATTCTGCAGTTCATATCCTGGACATGCTGACTTGGAAAACATGCTGGGTGCATATCTATGCATGCCCCAAATTCCAAGAAGAGAATGGAGGACAAGGGATGACAGCGTAACCATGCCCCTGGGGTGTGATTTCTCACCTTCCCACTCTCTTTCTCTCTCTCTGACTAGTGTACACACCCTATAGCAAAAACACTAAAATGCAAACAAGAAATTTCCCAATATCATCTAACTTTATTGATTTATGCTGTGTTTTGTGTACACATTTTAATATGATCAAACTCCATTGCATTAAACAAAAGATATCAACCACTCTAACCTAAATGGATTTTCATTTTAATCTTCCCAGTGGCACCATAATTAAAATGTACCGATTGAAAATTTTTCGAGGAATTTTAACCCGAACAGGTGTGAAGCTCATGACATGATAAATTTGATACCTTTCTTGCCAATGTCACCTCTTGTCACGCACTACGTTGTGCCTTATTTTTGTTGACATGCTGCCTTCTTTACCCTGTGATGATGAGGCCCCTGTCCACCTGCCCACTCTGTATCCTGAGCCTGGACCGAGCCTGACCCACAGCAGGTGCTCAGAAAACATTAGGGATGGACACACCTGGCCCCACGGGCATCCCTGAGTCAACCTCAGCTGGTTTTCTGTCCCTGTCCTGCCCTGGCCCTTCATGGACTCTGTCCCCAGGGCCTCCTGCCCTGTCACTGAGGACCTTCTCATTTGGGCCAGTTTGACAATGTCCTGGTGTCATGGGCTCCATCAAGGCCTGGCTCTGCTGGACAAAGCTGCTTTTCTGAGTCGCCGGGGTAGGGAAGAGCCAGGAGGAAGATCACAGGGTTTTGTTGCATTTCACTGAGGCCCTCAGCATGACCCAGGCATCCCATCTGCTGTCCTGTAATGGTCACCATTGTCCCCAGGCTGGAGCTCAGAGAGCATCCTGAGACCCAGGTACTGCATCTGGAGCCAGAGCACTCTGAGTCCTGAGGGCCAGTCGTTCCTCCTGTGGGTCAGGGTCTGGGGACCTGGCCTGGGCACTGCAAGGGCCAAGATACCTGCGTGGATAAAATATTCAGTATGTGTTGTTAATGTCCCAGAATAGGAGAGAGAGAGAAAGAGAGAGAGATAGAACCTCTGTAACCTTCTGTTCTCATCTCGTACGGCTGAGTCATTTGAAAGGAGACCAAAATGACTAGAGTGTGTTTCATCAAATGTCCTTTTATGTTACACCGAGGTATTACTGGTTTTACTTTATAGATTCTTCTGTTTATATTCTGAAAATATTTGTCACATGTTCTCATGGCCATCTAAATACTGGTGATCCGTTTTCTAAATAAGGGGCAGGAGATACATAAGGCCAAGGTCCTGGGCTAGACACAGATGGAGTCACTCACTTCCTCTTGGTCCCTTGTCTCCCTAGAGGGACACTGAGCCCTGAGGCTGACAACTGTCACTGTAGTCATGAGCAGAGTATGCAGTTATGAACAAAGGATCCAGTGACCATTAGAACTCAGGAGAATGAAGAAGCACTCTCACAGGTAGATGTCCTAGGGAATGGGGTACCGGGTGAGGATGGGACAACAGACGTCACCTCTGACCCCATAAAAAGTCCCAGGCAGTGCAACAGGGAGGGCACAGGCAGGGAGGAGGCAGGGCGGTTTTAGTCTCACTTCCTCATGTGTCTGGGGCACTGTATGCGCATCACTGCCGCCATCATAAATTTGACAGTGGTAGTCGGCCTCGTCCTCAGGCTGCAGCCCGGAGATGTGCAGAACTCCTGCATTGGCCGAGGTGTCCTTGGATCCAGAGAAGCGACTGGGGACCCCGGAGCCCTGGTGTTTGTCTGAGTCTGACTTGTACCTCAGCAGATAGCTGGGTGGGCTCCCTGGCTTCTGCTGGTACCAGTATATGTAGTAGCTACCCACACTGAAGCCACTGGTCAGGGTGGCAGGGAGGCTGGCAGATGCTCCAGGAGAGGCAGAGAGGGAGGGCGGTTGGGTCAGCACAGGCTGGGAGAGGGAACCTGCAGACACAGACACTCATGAATGATGGGAAAGGAGCCAGAATGACTTTTCTTAGAAATCTTTTCCAGAGAGGAGAATCAGGATGTCCCTGGTCCCCAAGGCCTGTCCCAACCTGTGCAGTAAGAGAGGAGCACGAGGAGAGGAGTCCAGGCCATGGTGGACACAGCCCCTGGTCCCCACATGGCTGGGCTGCCCCAGGCCTCCTTTTCTTCCCACCCTCTGCCACAGGAGGGGCTCTTCATGCAAATGTGTGTCCATCCAGTGACTGCCCCTCCCTGAGCCCTGGGCTGGGGCCCAGCTCACACTGCAGACTGAGGGGCAGGGAGGTTGGCCCCAGCCCTTGAGGAGTCCGGGGGAGGGGGGAAGCACCTGCTGGGACAGCACAGAGGGCCTTGCTCAGGGGACTGTGCCAGTCAGAGAGGACACAGCTCCTGGGCCCCCATCAGGGAGCTCAGGGCCAGCCCCAAACACAGTTCCTTTTTTTTCTCATGGATTAAATCATACTTGTATGATACCGTGTGATGCTTCAACACTTGTGTGTATTGAATATTGAAGTCAAGGTGGTTAGCATAACTGTCACCTTAAATATTTAATACGTACTTATTCGTTTTAATTGTTTATTTATAAGAGGAAGAGACAGACAGTGACATTATGGGAAGCAAGAGAGGCAGAGATATTTCTGGCAGGTCTTGCTGTGGTGATCTTCTCCACAGCCTCCGTGTGGGCAGGATTCCAGGTTGGAAGGGACTAAGCCCGGAATCCCATGCAGCTCCAGTCCCCATCAGCGGGGCTGCCTGTGTGCCCTGCAGGGAGGGCGACCATGTGCTACTCCTTGGAGGAAGAACATCCAGGTCGTTTGCTTGTAGCCAGTCTGAAGAGGAGAGACTGAAAGACTGGAGGACATAAAAGCATTGAAAATTGTTATGGACACTAGAGACGAAACGGAGAGTGTGTGAGAGGGGAAGAGCATAGGAAAGGCAATTCGGGAGGGGCAGAATGGAGAGGTAGGACATTTGTGGGACACGGACATGGGTTATTATCTGTTGATGAGGACATGTGTAGTATTCTCTCCTGGCCTGGACTGAGGTTTACATGCTGTGTAAAGTCTCTCTCTCTCTCTCCCTCTCTCTCTCTCTCTCCCTCTCTCTCTCTCTCTCTCTCTCTCTTTTAGAGGTTTTTTGCTACAGGGCATGTGTGCTCGCCAGAGAGACAGAGAGACAGAAAGCGAGAAATCACCCCCCAGGGGGGATGGCCACACCACAATCCCTTCTCCTCCATTCTCCTTTCAGGATCATGGGCACACACGTGCACGCGCCTGGCATGAGTTTAAGCCACCGGGTCCGGGACTCTAACCATGGTCGACTTCATGGGAGTCCAGCGACATAGCCATTACACTAACTGCTGGTCCCCTGTGTAAAGTCTCTCTACAATCTAAATGATGTATAGCGATTAAGTATATAAATAATAAAAATTTTAAAATATATTTAAAAAAATAGCACCCAAGAACAGAAGCAAGTCCCATAATGAAGTCAAACAGGGTAGGGAAAACTTTCGTGTGCACTGAGGAAAATGAACCTTTTAGCAACACGTGACGGTCTTACCACACTTAGATTCTTTATTTTATCCTTGAGTTGGTGTGCTGTCTGTCTTATGAGGAGTCTTTTTTTTCTTTTTCTTGTCTCTTTTTTTCTCTCTTTTTCTGTTTTTTGTTTGTTTGTTTTTTGAGAGATTTTGGCTACAGGGCACATGCACTCGCCAGAAAGACAGAGACAAGAGAGAAACAGAGAGATATAAAGTGAGAAATCACCCCCCAGGGGGGATGGCCATGCTGTAATCCATTCTCCATTCTCCATTCTCCTCTCAGGATCTTGGGCCTGCACATACCTGCGCCTGCCGTGAGTTTAAGCCACTGGGCCTGAGACTTGAACCGTGGTCGACTACATGGCAGTCCAACAACATAGCCATTATGCCAACCGCTGGTCTCTTTTTTTTTTTTTTTTTAATCATTGTGTGTCATTGCAATAAAAAAAAAAAAAAGTTTACAGAAGGCAAGTGGTAAAGAAAAAAAAAAAGAATATATTCACCATCCTGGGCCTTCAACATAGAGACTGTTCCTTCTTGTCTGACTATCGTGACACCCAGTGGCCAACCTCTCCTCTCCCCCTTCTCTCTACCCTCGCTGCACTGACATATAGAATATGTAATAACCATTGTTCTCCTTCAAGTTGTAAGTAAGCAACTTCTTAGTTTCCATGTATGTGTGAGAGCATAGGACATTTGTCTTTCTGTCCCAGGTTTACTTCACTTCACAGAATGTTCCTCAGGTTCATCCATTTCCTGCAATGCCCGGCTCCTTGGACTGAGAGGCCCTCACTGAGCAGCTGTGCAGGGACCACCTGGTAATCCCCAGGACCCCTTGCTGGTCTCAGAGGCACAGGACTCCATGGCCCAGAGACCTAGGAGCCCAGCTGGTCTCTGCGGCTCCCCAGGCCCTGTCTGTGCTCATTACCAAGGCTCTGATTCCTACAGGGTGACTGTGATCCCGATGGCCTCCCTCCCCGCGGGTGCAAACACGTGCACAGGCACCACACGGCCTCAGCCCCCAGCACAGCCTACTAAAGGCTTCCTGGGGCACACGTGCCTTCAGGGTATTATCAGAGGTGGCAACAGAGTGATGGGCCTGTGAGGACCTTAGGGACATGTGTACGTGGGGAATTCTCAGGTAACACAGATTCTCAGAGTCTGCATCTGGAAAGGAGTGTCCTGCATCCCCCATGCAGCGAGCATGCAGCAGCCTGGGCGGCAGGAGCTGGGTGCTCTCACTGGGTGCTCTCAACCAGGTTGCCTTGTTCTCTGGGCAGGGGACAGGTGGCAGTGTTTGGGCTCATTTTATCGTCACAGCTGAGTGGAGGGTATGAGTGGAGTTGGAGGGGGTCGAGGTCAGGGAGGGCACTAGCTTTGTCCACACGGGAATAGCCCCTGACACACCATCAATAGTGCACAAGTCCAGAAGCCCGGATGGAAATACCCTCTACTCTGTGGACGGATTGTAGCCATACTAGAGAATCAGTCAGCAAATTGTGGAAGGAGAAACCGGCATTTTATTTTATTGTATTTTACTTATTCATTTATTTAAAGGTTTTTACTAAAGGTCACATGTGCTCACCAGAGAAAGAGGGAAAAAAGTGAAAAATCACTCCCCAGGGAGAAGGTCACATCCCATTCCCTTCTTCTCCACTCTTCTGTCAGGATTTGGGCATGCACGGGACCAGCAGTTAGCGTAATGGCTATGTCGCTGGACTCCCATGTAGTCGACCGCGGTTCGAGTCCTGGACCTGGTGGCTTAAACTCACACCAGGCACGTGTGCGTGTGTGCCCAAGATCCCGAGAGGAGAATGGAGGAGAAGGGATTGCGGTGTGGCCATCCCCCCTGGGGGGTGATTTCTCGCTTTCTGTCTCTCTCTGTCTCTCTGGCAAGTGCACACGCCCTATAGCAAAAACCTCTTAAAAAAAAAAAGAATATATCCTGGGTCTTCAGCATTGAGACTCGTCCCCCCCTCTCTGACTCTATTGCGACACCCAGTGGCTGAACTCTCCCCTACCCCTTTGCTCTCCCCTCCCTCCACAGATGTGTAGAACATGTAATAACCACTCTCTCCTCTTGAGCTTTAGGTGATCAGCTTTCTAGGTTCCATGCGTGTGTGAGATCGTAAGTCATTTGTCTTTCAGCCCCAGGTTTTTTCACTTAACACGATGTCTTCCAGGTTCATCCATTTCCTGCAACTGCCAGGCTCATGGGAGTGAAAGGTCCTCACTGAGCAGCTGTGCAGAGACCATGGGGCAGTCCCCCAGCACCCCCTACTGGTCACAGCACACAGGGCCCCATGGCCCAGAGACTTGGGAGCCCTGCGGGTCCCTGCAGCTCCCCAGGCCCTGTCTGTGCTCATTACAAAGGCTCTGAGTCCTACAGGGTGACTGTGATCCTGACGGTCTCTCTCCCAGCCGTGTAAACATGTGCACAGGGGCAGCCCAGTCTAGTAAAGGCTTCCTGGAGCACCTTGACTCCAGGGCAGTGTCACAGATGGGGACAGGTGAGCAGGGTGCAGAGCTGTGGAGACCTTAGGGACATGGTGTACATGAGAACTTCCAAGGTAACCCAAGTGCTCAGTGTCTGCATCTGGAAAGGAGTGTCCTGCATCCCCCATGCAGCGAGCACGCAGCAGAGCAGCCTGGGCGGCAGGAGCTGGGTGCTCTCTGCATCGCTCTGCAGGAGCCTGCCCAGGGCTGTCCACAGGGAGCTCTTGGCGGGGATCAGAACGCTTGTGCTCTGCCTGTAACGTGATAACAACAGAAATGGCGCTCAGGGCAGCAGACGCTCCTTGGGAGCCCTGTGTCAGTCACCAGAGCGGAACAGCAAACAGTTTTTGTCCCACTTCCCCCTTCATGTGGAACGCTGTGCTTTACCCAAATGGCACCCCGACGGAATGAGATACACCACAGATGTAGTCAGCCTCGTCCTCAGGCTGGAGGGTGGAGCTGGTCAAGTAGCGGTCGGCCCCAGAGCTGGAGCCCGAGAAGCGATCAGGGATCCCGTCCCCCTTGCTGTGGCTTCCATCACTTTTAAGC
>NW_006159817.1:1799655-1817935 GCF_000334495.1 Tupaia belangeri chinensis | reverse complement strand
GGGAAATGTCATTTCTCCTGTGGCTAGAGGTGGTTTCAGGACCCAGGGCCAGGATGCTGAGGAGGATCCTGACCTGTGCAGTGGAGAATGAGGACAATGAGAGAGAGTGGGGTCCGAGCCATGGTGCAGACGCCCTGGAGCCGTGCTGAGGCAGACACGCTGCAGGTCTCTCTTATCCTCTCATTGACCCAGAGTAGGGGTGAAAGGGGCCTTTCATGCAAATTCTGTCTTTCTTCCTCCCTTGCTCTGAGAGCTGCCCCAATGGCTGGTGGCAGTTCTGAGTGGGGGGAGGACTGGGCCTGGTCTGAGGATCCCCAGGGTCCCTGAGAGGACCCAGCTGTTGGGCCCAGTGAGCCCTGAACAGAGACCAGGAAGCAGGTGTCTGGTTTCCAGCTGAGAGCCCCACAGTCCCCTCAGAGCAGGCCCACAGCGCCCCCTACTGCCCAGGCCCAGGACCATCGTGTCTGTGAGCAGATGCAGGTGGTCCCCAGGGCTCCTGACAGCACTCGGCTTAGACCACTGCCCACTGCCCACCCTAGGGCAGAGCAGAGTGGTCAGGAATCAGAGATGGGGAAGGGAACGGGTGATAATGGTCCTCACTTGAGATAAGAATGGAGGGAAGGCACTAGGTAGCTTGGGCAGATGGCAGAGGGAGGTCAGGCCCAGGTGAGGCTCATTGTGTGTTTCCTTTCCTTTTCTTTTTCATTCGTTTGTTCATTTGTTTTTAGGTTTTTGCCACAGGGCACCTGTCATTGCCAGAGAGGCAAGAGAGACAGAGAAAGGAAAGTGAGAGATCACCCTCCAGGGGAGATGGCCATGCCACAATCCTTTTTCCTTCATACTCCTCCTGGGATTTTGGACACGCGCACACACACACACACACACACACACACACACCTGGCTCTTACACACAGTGCGTCTCCCTCCTCTCTCAGCCTTCCTCTCCTCTCTGCAGTCCCCCTGCTCCAACTGTGGTTTCTTCTCTGGCCCAAAATTTTCATCCTCTCTGTGAGAGATTTCTCTTTGGTTTCTGTCTGCAAAGAACTTCCCTGTGGATTCTTCAGTATCCGTGTGAATATAAAGAGAATAAAATATGAATGTCGATTACCCTTTCTGGAAAGGCGGAATAGTCTTTCTGGAAGAGCAGACTCTCGGGCCTTTCAGCAGAAACCCTAACCCAGAATCCACATTTACAGGATCCCCAGGTGCTTCGTGGTCACATGCCCATGGGAGCAGCCCTAGTGTGAGGTGGCCATGGGAGGTTCAGGCTGTGACCCAACCCCCAGGCCTCGGTCTATGCTGCCTCCCACCATCCTGGCCTGGACACTCACACCCTCCTTCCCACTTTGTATTTCACTTCAGATCCAAGGACTCCAGACTTCCATGGAAAAGGCAGCCTCTCCTCAGGATTCCTAAATCCATAGAAATAATCAAAAGTGCTTTGTTGGGACCAGTAGGTGGCGTGGTGGTTAAGGTGCTGGGCACTCCCACATGGCTGACCACGGTTCAAGTCCTGGACCTGGCAGCTTACTTTCTCACCTTCTCTCTCTCTCTCTGTTTCTCTCTGGTCAAATTAAAATAAATGAATGAATAAATAAAATAACTTCTTTTAAAAAGTGCTTTGTTAATAACAAGAAGGCTTTCTTTTTAAAAAAGTGCTTTGTTAATAACAAGAAGGCTTTCACTTGTTCACATCTTCCTATCTAGAGAGCAGGGAACAGCTGGAATTACTGAAAACTTGGCATTACTGTTTACATAATCTTAATAATATAAGCAGACATTACATACTTATGTATAATAAGACGTGGAAATTCCTTAAGTGAAGCTCCTATGACAATAGCAGAGTATAAAGGTAGGAATAGGAGGACAAACATGATCCTCTTTGTGAAAAACTGAGACCAAGATGAAGAAACACACACCAATTCGGATCTGTGATTCTGTTGCTTGTTTGGTGTGCCCTGGCGTAGGGCGGTAATGACCATGTGTCACAATCTGGGAGCCCTAAACAGCAGAAATGCTCTGTCTTACGGTTCTGGAGGCTCAGTGTCCGGATCCATTGGTCAGCACCGTGTGCTCTCTGGAAGCTCTGGGAGAATCCTTCCTCCCCTCTTCCTGGTGCTTGGTAGCTCTGGGCAACACCGGGAGGGCCCTGGCTGGCAGCTGAGTAACTGCCATCTCTACCTCCTTCTTCACATGGTTGTCCCCGCGTGTCTCCCTGTTTTATCACTGTGACCTACTAACAAGGTCACCGGTCAGATAGGGTCAGCAGCCCACTCTACTGCAGGGCAGCCTCATTCTAACGGGACACCTCAAGGACCCCGCTTTTCAAAATGAGGTTGTGTTCTGTGGTCAAGGGGTAGGACTTCATTCATCTTATCTAGGGGCCACCTTGGTCCCCACAGCTTGAGGGAAGAAGAATACATTGCAAAAGTATTATAATTTCCAATATTAATAGATCCTTATCCAACACACCTACAGTAAATCACAGGGGGACTTGACCGAGTCAGAATTAGTAACACATGAAGGGGACGTCCCTCCCCTCACTCCTGGTGGCACAAGGAGCAGCACTGGTGATGCTGTCCTCCCGACTGTGCGGGACCTCCGTCCTCGGTTCTGATGTCCCTGGTCCTGGTGTATGGGGACGTAAGATAATGCAATGGTACTCGTGTGGGCCAGCTCAGCCCAGCTCACTCTTGAGCATCCTCCACTCCAGGACTCGAGCAGGAACAGGGATAAACCCAGACCTCTCCTCTCCCTTCTCTCCAGATGGGAACATCTGTGTTCCCCTGAGAGCTGAGTTGGAGGGTCACGTGATCCTGATGTCATGCAATCACTCTGCACCCACACATTGTCACATGTAGATTTGTGTCTTGGCTCCCCGTTGGGGTATCTCCCTGTGCTAAGCACCCCAATCTGATAGTAAGCTCTAGTACCCAACCTTAAGTACTACTCCCTCGAGTGCAAATTTCCAGAGATTTATAGATATTTAATCTATTGCATTTTCCTGTTCTATAATGCTCATTTGTTCTGTTATTATGAGTATTATTTTTATTTATTTATTTTTTTTATCAGAGGGCATGTGTGTTTGCCTAAGAGACAGAGAAGAAGGGAGGTGGAGAGGAAGAAAGCGAACCCGGAAAGGGTGTATCAGCCATAACTCCTCCTCCGGAACTTCCCTGTCCTGTCTGGATTTGGGAAATGCCTGCACACCTGGCTCGTGTGTTTCTGCAGGGGCCTCGGCCAGGTCTCCAACAACAGTAAGCCGTGAGGGAGTCATTTCCCTTACACGCAATTTTACAAGGCCAGCTCGACTTGGACTTTTTATGAGATGTGGAAAAGAAGGTCTGGAATTGGTCGTGACAGTGACTTTGAGATGACCGCGTTGATATCTCCGCTGCTGAATTTCAACACCAACTCACTTTCCGGTTGAGCATCTAGATGGTATTTTCCCATTCAAGTTGTGACTTTCTGGTTCTCGATGTAAATGATTTTTAAAATTATATGCTCGACATTTTGGATGTAATATTTTGAGACTCTGAGCCCCTGTTCTCTGTGTCGACAGATGTGAGTCGCGTGCCTCAGGGGAGGCACATGTCCCTCACGGGGACACAAATCTCAGGACTCAGGTGCTCTGACACCTTCCTGGAGACAGGGGGGCAGGGCCTGTGCCAACTCATTGGTTTCGAGTGGATGTGAGGTTGGCTCTGAGGACTGCACTGAGTGTACAGAGGGGGTGTCAGGCTGAATGGAGCTGCACCCACTGTGCAGACCTGAGACAGAACCACAGCAAACACCCCCTCCCCAATATCCACTGCCCAAACTTCAGCGTCTCTGTGACAATCATGGCAGGAGACTGTCCTGAGAGCCTGGTCACTGTCAGTCCACACAGGAGGCACCCCTGCTGTTCCCAATGGTACTGAAATTAATCGTCTTCTGAAGATGTTTCTTCTGGATTTCTAGAAGAAGGAATGTGACAACATGACAGCCTCATAGTATAAGGAGGCTGCAGGAATGTGAGACGGCAGAGGCCTGAGCAGCTCCTTCCACAGGGACCAGGGATGGGGGTGACCGTGGTCAGTATCTTGGAGGGCAGTGGGTCCTGCTGGGGACAAAAATATCAACCCCTGCTTCTAGATGAGGTGCAGGTTCTCAGCAGGTGGGTCAGTGCACAGGTCTTCAGGGACATCAGACAGTGTGGGCCTTGGTGAATGGCAGGACTCTCACAGTCTGGTCACAGCTGGGGATGAACCTGCTGTCAGGCCACGCCGTGTGTCTACAGAGCTGCTTTTTCAGTTCAGATGGTCCCTTTTTCTTCCTTTCTTCCTCCTGCACTTCTCCTATCATGGCCAAGAAATTATTTCCTCATCTGGTGGTGAGGCTTCCTCCTAACAGTTTATCCTAAGGGGTGGTTGTGGTTGTTATTGTTGTTGTTGTTTTTGTAGAAGCTTTTGCCTTAGGGCACATGTTCGTGCCAGGAAGAGAGACAGAGATAGAGAGACAGAGAGAAGAAAATAAGAGGAAAAGTGAGAAATCACCCCCAGGAGGAATGACTATGCCACAATCCCTCATCCTCTACTCTCCTCCAAGGATCTTGGGCACACACACACACACACACACACACACACACATCCATCGTGAGTTTCAAGCCACTGGGTCTGGGACTCAAACCGCAGTTCTTCATGTGGGGGGTCCAATGACGAACCTGCTACGCCATTTGTGGATCCCCTAGCCCAAGTATTTTACAGTTTAGCTTTTACATTTGGGTCCTCAAGTCATCGTGAGTTTGCAGTTTGATATCCAGCTTTCTCCACACCATTTGTTAAAAAAAGATGTCCTTTTCTCATTGAGGACCTTGACGCTCATGCTACAAATAATTTGGCCAGAAGAGTTCATTACTGGGGGCAAGCAGGTGGCGTGGCAGGTGAGGCAGCTGGGTCTCACGTAGCGGGTGCTGTGGTTTGGCTCTCGGACCTCGTGGCTTACAAATCGTGACTGGTATGTGTGTGTGCCCCAAATCCTGAGAGAAGAGGATTGCAGTGTGGCCACCCCGCCTGGGAATGTTTTCTCACTTTCCCTCTCCTCCTGCCTGTGTCTCTCTCCTGGGAGTGCAAGTGCCCATAACAAAAAATGAATAAGAAAAAGATAGAGAAAACAACAGAAGTTTATTACTGCTTTTCTCTTCTGCTTTATCTGTCAACCTGTCGGTCCATCTGCCAGCCCCCCTCTGCCAATTAGTGCCGCTTTCATTGTGTGTTAACATCAGGAAGTGGCGGGGCCAGCAGGTGGTATGGTGGATAAGGGCACTGGATTCCCACATGGCCAACCATGGTTCAAGTCCTGGACCTGGTGGCTTGGTTTCTCACGTTCTCTCTCTCTCTCTCTCTCTCTCTCTCTCTTTCTCTCCCCCACTCTCTTGTCAAATAAAGGAAAAAGAAAAAAATTAACAAATGGAAATAAATAAATAAATAATTATTTTAAAAAAATAAAAAACCCATCAGGAAGTGGGACCTCCAACTTCATTCCCCTTTCGTGATGTTGTTTTTGACTATTGGTGTCTCTTGAGGTTCCCTATATGTTTTAGGCTGTATTTTCCAGTTTTTGCAAACACAGTGCCAGGTTGTTGATAGGCCTATCAGGTTTGTGTGGAGCCCTTGGATGGTCTGGACATCTTGATATGAATTATTCCAGCTCCTGAGCACAGGAGACTTTCCATTTTTTCCATGCGCTCTTTCATTTCCTTCAGCAACGTTTTCGAATTTGAAGGGAGTGCATATTTTAACTCATCAGTTAAGTTTGGTTTCTGAGTATCTTATCCATCTGTGATGTGGCCAATGGAATTATTTTATTTATTTCATTTGTGGCCATTCACTGTTCCAATCTATAAACAGAACAATGTTTTCTGCGTTGAATCTTGAACTTCTGCTGAATTTCTTTACCAGTTCTCATGGTAAATTTTAGGATTTTTAAAGTTTATTCCCAAGGCTTTCCTACATGTAAGGTTGTATCTGAAAGCAGAGATCATTTTGCTCTTCATCTCTAATTTCTATTCATTGCATTCATTTTCTTACCGGACCGCTCTACCTAAAACTTCCAACACTGTCTTGAGGAGAAGGGGTCAAAATGGGCATGGGGGTCTAGATTTTGCTATTACAGAAAAAAAAAATGTTTTATTCACCACTGCCCTTTGATGGTAACTGTGGGTTTTTCACCTGTGGCCTTCATTGCATTGAGATAGTTTCTTTCCATTCATGGCTTCCTGAGATTTTCTGGTTAGTATTTTTTGTTTTGTTTTGTTTTGTTTTTAAAGGTTTTCGCTATAGGGCACCTGCGCTCGCCAGATAGACAGAGAGAGACAGAGAGACAGAAAGCGAGAAATCACCCCCAGAGGGGATGGCCACACCACAATCCCTTCTCCTCCATTCTCCTCTCGGGATCTTGGGCACGCATGCACATGCGCCCAGTGTGAGTTTAAGCGACCGGGTCTGGGACACGAACCGCGGTCAACTACATGGGAGTTCAGCAACATAGCCATTACGCCAACTGCTGGTCCCTGGTTGGTTTTCATTTTAGGTTTTGGTTTTTGTTTTTTCTACAGGGTGTATATTCTCACCAGAGGGAGGCAAATAAGAGAGAGAGGGAAAGCGACCTAGTCCTCCAGACTCCATAAGGATGAGGAAAGAGATTTCTAGTAGTGAGGACACACAGCCAGGGCTGTCTCTAGAGCAACCCACCCTGTCATCCAGACAGATCAGTGGCATTCGAGAAGTTTTCACATGGTGCTAATGAGAACGACTCGACTGGGGGCGTAGTTGAGAGAGTGTAAACAATTCCCCTAGGCACATGTCACTGAGGAGAACTCAGATCCCAGCTTTAGGCCAAGCAGAGGAAGCATCTCCATTGGGCACAGGTAGGAGCTGACAGCAGGGGAATTTTTGTTTTTGTTTTATGTTAACTATGATAGGCTTACTATGTTCAAAACACAAGTCATGCTTCAAAATGTTATCGAAAATAGATGTCTAAAATTAACAGAGCTAATTTAAAAAAAAAAAAAAAAAGAAAATAGATGTTTAAAATTAAGAGCTAATTTAAAAAGAAAAAAAAAGAAAAAAAAGAACACACCTTACAATACCTTACAATAGAAAATTCGACAGCAGGTTTTTGTCTCACTTCCCTCCTGGCTGTCCCAGGACTGACAGTAATAGTCAGCCTTATTCTCAGCCTGGAGCCCTGAGATGGTCAGGGAGGCCAAGGTTCCAGACTTGGAGCCAGAGAAGTGATCAGGGACCCCTGAGGGTCGATGGCTGCTACCATAGATGAGGAGTCTGGGGGCTGCCTCTGGGAGCTATTGGTACCACTGCAGATTATAGCCTCTCCCAATGTTGTCGCTGCTTCCCTTGCAGGAGATGGTGACCCTCTGTCCCAGGGCCCCAGACACTGAGCGCGGCTGAGTCAGCACAGACCTGGGCCCAGGACCCTGGAGGTGGGAGAGACACAGAGAGGGTGATTCTGGGTCTAGAGACAAGAAGAGAACCCAGAGCCCATGGTCTCCCCAGACCCATCCCCTGGCCCCATATCTAGTCACCTATGCAGTGAGCAAGAGGGTGAACAGGAGAGGGGACCAGGCCATGATGGAGGAGATCCCAGAATCCTGCCTTCTGGGCCCACAGCTGAAACAGGGCTCCCCTCAATCTGTCCTTTCCCCTTTTCATGCTGTGACAGGGGGTGGGGAAGTTCATGCAAATGAACCCCCACCCAGAGCTTGCTGGTCCCACCTGGCCCTAGGTCAGTCCTAAAGATGTCAGAGTGTGGGTGGGGTAAGACTATATGGTCCCAGGGGTGTGAGGGTCACAACAGAACTCCAAAAGGTCAGCAGGCAAGGACAGGTGGTTGCTTTCTGCCCTAATTATGAGATCCCCCCAGGAGTGGGCTCTGAGTGCCCCCTGGTGTCCATATCCAGAAACAGCATCCTCTTGAATAGATCCTTTCAGAGACAGCCTCACCTCCCATTTCTCTGTCCACCAAGTGCCCTCAGTGCCAGCCTAGGGGTCTGTCATTACCTCAGATCTATGTTTATTCTCTCTGTGTGGGCCCCCTTCAGCTCTCAGACTGAGTGTAAAGAAACAAGCAGCTCACTTTTCCTCAGTTCACCCCGTCCTTGGCCCAGGGCAATGTGACAGGCACGTCCGCCCTTAGCAAATCCTTACTGAGCACGTCCCTGCCATTGGCTGCTCTGCCCCACAGGGGTGTGAAATGAGGAACCGCACAGCCTCGACCTGTCCTGGAACTGACCCTGATGAGGACACCCAAGAGATGAGACCTACAGAGGTCTCCCTGCCTCTCTGTCACCACTAGGCAGAGATCTGAGGGGCCACCCTACAGCCAAGGATCTGAGAGGAAATGAGGGTGGTGAGATCATAGCAAGGAGGACTCAGAAACAACAGCTCACAGCTAAGGAGGTAATTGCTGGGTTCAAGGGAAGATAAATCTCAGTTAATTAAGTAAATAAAGATGGAGAAATAAACAATGAGATCTGGGTGAAGGATTAGACTCAGAAACAATGAGGATTCTGGCAGGCCTTGCACCACAGGGATGCAGGTTGACAGCCTCTGTCAGGCCAAGGGACCGCTAACTGGTGGAGGATGACCCAAGAGGTCATGGGGAAGGGAAGGTGGGCCGAAATCCATGTTAGAAGGTTGTGGCATGAAGAATGCTGGAGAAAATTCAGAAAGTATTTCTGGGCTGCCTTTCAGACATACTACCTAGGCCAGTCAATGACCTAGTGTTTAAGGTGGGTGGATCCCACACAGTCAACTGCATGGTTCAAATACCAGACTCTGTTGGTTGAGAAACATGCTAGGGACATGTGCATGCATGTTCAAAATCCCAAGAGGAGGACGAAGGAGAAGGAATTGTGGCATTCCCATTCCCCCTGGGGGGTGCATTCTCACTTTCTTTCTCTCTTCTCTCTCTCTGCGCGCACACACACGTGTATCAGAACTACAAAGAAACAAGAAACAACAACAAAGCCACCCTGCCCGAGCTTTGCTATTTTACTGTGGCCCTAAGAACACAACAGTGGAATGAGAGGTTTGACAGGTGCACTTCGCATATTTTATAGAATCATTTGTTCACCTTTATTATCATTATCGTTATTGTTATTCTCTGTATCTTTTCCAGGTAACATCCTAATATACCTAACAAAATACACCTGCCTAGGAATTGACTGTCATATCTGAGGAGTGAATTCTCTAACACCAGAAGAGCTTATACTCTGCAGGATTCCCAAGAGGTACTCCAAATGTACTTTGGTGACTCTGTTGCACTGTAATGATTCCTGCTCTTTAAAGGAGAGTGAGCTAAAGGTGGATATTTGGGCCATGAGCCTTTAAGTGCTAACACAGCTGTGGAAGGGGTGAGAAACTAGCAGGAGTGCATTATGGGAAAAGGAAATGGCTCTACCCTGTGACTGGGTAGTAATAGAACAGCCCAGATACAAAACTGAGGGGGAAAGACCAAGATGGGGACACCAGTAGAATCCATAAGGGCTCATCAAAGTTAGCTTTGTGTCCTAAAGGGACTGCGTCACAACTGATCAGTGTCAGGCTAACTCTGATCCCAGCTTCCAGGAC
Source organism: Tupaia belangeri chinensis (assembly GCF_000334495.1). Taxonomy (NCBI): domain Eukaryota; kingdom Metazoa; phylum Chordata; class Mammalia; order Scandentia; family Tupaiidae; genus Tupaia; species Tupaia belangeri. The sequence goes on along the minus strand of NW_006159817.1, from coordinate 1,808,306 downwards.
TCAGAAGAGGAAGATGAGGCAGCATCACCTAGTTCATCTTCCTTAACTTCCCTAGAACACATTTACTTCCTGTTGGCATTTGTACCCATATTCTTTCTCTTTACATAGTTATTGACGACTCCCTAGGACAGGGACCCTTCCATCTGGCCTACAGTATACCCTGAACCCCATTAACACGAGAGAGAGCTGGGTGATCAGACCCAACACCTATGCTGGTTCTCTTCCAATGCCCACAAAGAATTATTAGACATGGACAAAGAGAGGACATAGCAACATGGAGTGCATTAAGAGAGGGAAGGAAGAACAGAGCTCTCAAGCAGGGAGTGGGTCTCAGATGGGTTGTGAAAGAGGAGCTGGTGGTCACAGGTTTTTATCTTGCAGTCTGAGCAATGGGCTGGTTTTCTGATAAGGAAGTACAAGATTTTTCTTAACTTGGGTAATCAATGATGTCAACAGCCTCTACTCCCCACTACCAGGGATCTAGGTAGTTAATATTCTATCTTACAAATGAACCAGGGAGGCTTGCTCTTTGTTCTCATATACATGGCTCTTGTCTTCTTCTGGCTTTTATCAAAAGACAGACACTCATAGTTCCTCCTTGAAATATCATATTGATAAGGACATGAGACCAACAGGCCATGTTGGCTTCTCAAGTAGGTCAAAACCAACTCTGGCAGTAAGCAGTGCTCTGTGTGAGAAAGTGGTGAGAGCTAATAATTGATCTCTAAAGAGAGGATTAAAGATTTTTATTAGTGGCTCAACTACCATGACTCCATCTCGTTTCTGCCTTTCTGGTTCATGGACTCCCTCCCTATCTACATAACCAGAGAGCTGACTCCTACCTCACCAAGACCACAACCAATGCCTGGCACATGGTAGGTGCTCTGGAAATGGTGTGGAAGGGTGACACCATATAGTCAGTTCTCCCAGGTCAGACACAGCAGGGATCTGAGTCCCTGATCTTCTCTGGCCTCTTGCTATGGATGGAATCAATCCACCTCCATCATATATTTTTAATCAGACCCCAATGTGTGTATATTTAGAAATTGAGCCTATGGAGGGAATTCAGGATAAATTAAGTAATCTTCCTTAGATTCTGCTCTTATAAGCACACGCTGACCCTGCTCCTCTGCATGGTACACTGCCCTCACTCCCCAGATTTCAGACTACACCCTACTCCTCCAGAGCAGGCTACTCTGGCCCCATCTCCCACCGCCCTCAGCCACTCCCCTGCAGGCTCCTTCCCCACATGGGTGCTCCTACTCCTTTCTTCCCAAATCTCCCACTCAGTGATTGACACTAAGAAGCAGGGCTGGAGCCGGGAGGGTACAGCTGGTTAATTTGATTTTTTAATATGTTTAATTAAAGATTAGTTCAAAATTCCTCCCGGTGTAAACCCACTTGTACAAGGTCATAGAGCCTCTAAAGCTATTCTGAGCTTGGAGAGCCTAGAAACTGCTCCTTAGGTCAGCCCCACAGCGCCCCCTGCTGGATCCACAGCCTCACTCCCTCCAGAGTTTAGGACCTTACTGATGACGCTGGGGACTGGGTCCCTGATGACGCTGATGACCTTGGATGACCCTGGATAGGAGTTCTGGAATATCTGGCCATACGTTACACGGCAGAGGTAATTCTGCCTTCTATAGGTGCTTGTGGGTTCTTTGGCCACTTTGGGACTGGAGGCAGTAGGATTCTTAAAATGATTGAAAATAGTTTCCCATGAAGAAAGTCCATAAAGGCAAGAATGAATGGCTCCTTGACACCTGGAGAAGATGGTGAAGGTATGAGACAGGAGGTGATAAATGTGCTCCCAAGTACACCTGGTCCTCATGCCAGCCTTCCCCACCCCAGCCCTGCGAGGAATGAAGGATGTGTTCATAGCCCCAGCCCACGGTGTTGGTACAACCTCCTGGATGGACTGACGCCCTCGGGAGAGGCAGACTGCAGTCCTGGCTCACTCAGGTCGGGGGACCCTGAGAGGCTCTGAGTCACCACAGACTGTCCTGCTTGACTGTAACATTATAACAACAAAAGAATATTCAGAACACCAAATACTCCTTGGGCGCCGTGTGTCAGTCATGGGACTGGAACAGTAAATACAGTTTTTGTCTCACTTCCCTCTTCATCTGGATCACTGTGCTATAATTACTACCATCAGGTACGCCACAGATGTAGTCAGCCTCGTCCTCAGGCTGGAGATTGGAGATGGTCAAGTAGCGGTCGGCCCCAGAGCTGGAGCCTGAGAAGCGATCAGGGATCCCGTCCCCCTTGCTGTGGCTTCCATCACTGTTAACATACATCACATACCGAGGGGCCTTCCCTGGCTGCTGCTGGTACCACTCAATGTAGTAGGTGCTGTGCCCACTGCTCAGAGTGCAGGTGAGCTTGGCCGAGGCTCCCGGGGAGGCAGACGTAGACGGCGACTGAGTCAGCACGGGCTGGGAGAGGGACCCTGGAACACAGACACCCATTATGGCCTGGGGAAGGATGGGGAAAGGTCATTTCTCCTGAGGCTGGAGGGGGTTTCAGGAGCTGGGACCAGGATACTCAGGATGGTCCTGACCTGTGCAGAGGAGGAGGAGGCCAAGGAGGGAGAGTGGGGTCCAGGCCATGGTGCAGACGCCCTGGAGCTGCACTGAGGCAGACACGCTTTACGTCTGTCTTATCCTCTCTCTAACTCAGAGCAGGGGGTTGATACCTTTCATGCAAATTCTCTCCTTGTCCCTTCTCTAGCCAATTCCCTCCCTGGGCCTGCAAACTGCCCCCTTGACTGGTATGATTTCTGGGAGGGGAAGGACTGTGCCTAGCCTGAGGCTCCCCAGGGGCCCAGAGGGGACCCAGCTGTTGAGCAGAGATCAGAAGGCAGGTGTCTGGTTTCCCAAGTGAGAGCCCACAGGCCTCTCAGCACAGGTCACAGCACCCCCTGCTGCCCAGACCCAGGTCTGTCCTGTCTGTGACCAGATGGCAGGTGGCTCCCAGGACTCCTGCCTGTACTTGGCCTTGACTACCACCCACTCCCTGCCTTAGGGTAGAGCAGAGCAGTCAGGAATCAGAGATGGGAAGGGTGTGGGTGAGGGTGGCCCTCACTTGAGACATGACATGAGGGGAAGGTACTAGTGAGCCTGGGCTGTTGGCAAAGACATCAGGCCCAGATGAGGCTCACAGTGTGTTTGCTTTCATTTCTGTTCTTTTTCTTTCTTTCTTTCTTTCTTTCTTTCTTTCTTTCTTTCTTTCTTTCTTTCTTTCTTTCTTTCTTTCTTTCTTTCTTTCTTTCTTTCTTTCTTTCTTTCTTTCTTTCTTTCTTTCTTTTTTTTTTTTTTTGCCATGGGCAATGTGCTCTGCTTGAGAGGAAAGAGATAGAAAGAAGGAAAATGAGAAATCACCCCTCAAAGAGGTTGGCCACACCACAGTCCTTTCTCCTCCCAGAAAGAAGGAAAATAAGAAATCACCCCTCAAGGAGGTTGGCCACAATCCTTTCTCCTCCATTCTCTTCTTGGGATTTTGGGCATGCATATGCATGCACCCTGTATGATTTCCAAGCCACCAGGTGTAGGACTCGAGCCACGGTGTGCCATGAGGGAATCCAGCTGCCTTAACTACCACACCACCTGCTAGTCCCTCTGTTCTTGTTTCTTAAGCACAGTGATTCTCTCCCTGCTCCCAGCCCTCCTCTCCTGTCTGCTGTCCTCCTGCTCCAAAAGGGGAGGGGATCAGGATGCTGAGGATGGCCCTGACTTTCTTTGGCCAAAGTCGTTCATCCTGTGTGTAAGAGATTTCTCTTTAGTTTCTGTCTGCAAAGAGCTTCCCTTTGCATTTGTCAGTGGTATGGGTATGAAGATAATAAAACATGAATGTCGATTTGAAAAGATTAGTCATTTTGGAAGAGTTTTCTCAGGGTCCACTGCAGAAACACTGATTCAGAACTCACATTTACAGGATCCCTAGGTGGCTCGTGGACACAAGATGGTGGGGCCAGCCCTAATGAGGTGGCCCTGGGAGGTTTGGGTCATGACCCAAGAGCAGTGAACAACTGCTATTACTTAAAACTTAAACATGGTGTTAGTACTTACATAATCATAATAATATTAAGCAGTCATTATAGACTTGGCTGTCAGAAAAGTCATGACATCTTTTTCCTATGCTTTTCTATGTTAAAAAAAAAAAAAGTGTCAAAATTTTTCTGATGACCCAATTTTTTTTTTTTTGAGAGAGATTTTCCCTATAGGGCGCATGCGCTCGCCAGACACAGACAGACATAGAGACAGAAAGCGAGAAATCATCACCCAGGAGGGATGGTCACGCAGCAATCCCTTCTCCTCCATTTTCCTCTCGAGATCTTGGGCACGCACACACACGCGCCCTGCATGAGTTTTAAGCCACCGGGTCTGGGATGTGAACCGTGGTCGACTACGTGGGAGTCCAGCGACATAGCCATTACACTAACTGCTGGTTCCCCCAATATTTGTGTATAATAAGACATGGAAATTCCTCCCATGAAACTCCTATGACAACAGCAGAGTATAAAGGGTAGTAACAGAAACACACACATGATCCCAATTGTGGAAAAATGAGGGGCCAAGATTCACATCTGTGATTCTGTTGATTGGTGTGTCCCTGTCCTAGGACAGTAGTAACCAAGCGTAACAATTTAGGAGCCCTAAACAACTGAAATGCACTGTCACGGTTCTGGAGGCTCGGTGTCCGAGTCCATAGGGCATGACTATGCTCCCTCTGAAAGCTCTGGGGGAATGTCTCTGCCCCTCCTCCTGGTGCCTGGTAGTTTCTGGGCAATATCAGGACATCCCTGCCTGGCAGCTGCGTAACAGCCATCTCTAACTCCTTCACATGATTGTACCTGCATGTGTCACTCACTGTTTTCTCACAGGCAACCTCTAGCAAGGTCACCGGTCATAGTGGGTCAGCAGGCCATTCAACTGTGAGGTGGTCTCACCCTGACCAATACTACTGCAAGGACCGTGTTTATCACAATGAGGCTGTGTTCTGTGGTACAAGGAGTAGGACTTAGCATATCTTCTGTAGGAGACACATTTGACCCCATGACTGTAGGGAAGAAGAGTATATTTCACAATTAGTATAATCATTTTTTATTCTAATTATCAGAAGGCATGTGCGGTGGCCACAGAGGGCATATGGACCTGCCTGAGACACACAGAGAGGGAGGGAAGGAAGGGTAGAAGAAGAAAGCAACCCCCAAAAGGGTATATCATGCCATAATGCCTTCTCGAAAATTTCCCTGTCCTCTCTGGATTTGGGGAATGCACATGCACCTGGCTGGCGTGTTTCTCTATGGAACTTGGCCCAGTTTTACACAACAGTAGGCTGTGTGGGATTCGGTTCTCTTAACCACTAGTCTACAAGGCTGGACTGACATACATATATTTTTTTGAGAGGTTTTTGCTATAGGGCGTGTGCACTCGCCAGACAGACAGAGAGAGAAAGAGAGACAGAAAGCGAGAAATCACCCCCCAGGGGGGATGGTCATGCCACAATCCCTTCTCCTCCATTCTCCTCTCGGGATCTTGGGCACGCACGCACACGCGCCCGGCGTGAGTTTTAAGCCACCGGGTCCGGGACGTGAACCGCAGTCGTCGATGTGGGAGTCCAGCGACATAGCCATTATGCTAACTGCTGGTTCCCTGACATATTTTTTTTTGAGATGTGCAAAAGAAGATGTGGATTTGCTCATGATGGTGACTTTTTCGATTGCTGCTTTCATATCTCTGCTGCTTAATTTGAACACCGAACTCATTTTCTCATTGAGTACCAAGATTGCATTTCCTCGTTGAGTTGTGGTTTTCTTGGTTTTCAACGTAAATGATTTTTAAATAGTGTCCTTGACATTTGGGGTATTATATTATGAGACTCTGGGTCCCCATTCTGTGTGTCAGAGGACATGAGTTCTGTGCTGTGCTCCCCGGTGGCCTCAATGCACGTGGGACCCCGATTCTCAGGGTTCAGATGCTCTGACACTGCCCTGGGGACAGTGGGGCAGGGACTCTGACAACTAGTTGCCTTGGAGTGGGTGTGAGATCAGCTCTGAGGACCCCACTGATGGCAGGGAGGGGGTATCTGGCTGAACGGAGCCACACCCACTGTGCTTGCCCTAGACAGACCCACAGTGACCCCTGCTGCTCACTGTGCAGACTTCAGCATCTCCATGCAACTCAGGAGATTGTCCTCAGAGCCTCGTCACTGTCAGTCCACTCAGGGGTCACCCGTGCTGTGCCCAATGGTAATGACATAAGTGAGTCTATTCCCAAGAAGTGTTCTGGATTTCTAGAAGTAAAGTGAAAACATGACAGCCTTACAGTATAAAGAGGCTACAGGGGGCTCTGGGGCACAGGCCTGAGCAGCTCCTTCCACGGGGGCAGAGGTGGCCGTGGTCAGTGTCTGAGAAGACAGTGGGTCTGAGAAGACCAGTGTGGTGAAACCACAGGGAGAAGGAACGAGGACCAACAGCTTGGAGTTGAGTGGATAATTGGGTTCAAGGGAAGGTGAACTTCAGTTCCCAAACCAGATAAAGATGGAGAATTCCAGGGATGAACCATGAGATCTGGGTGAGGAATTAGACTCAGAAAGGATGAGGAGCCTAGCAGGGCCTGTGCCCAGGGATCCAGGTTGACTACATCCATCAGGCCAAGGGGCTGCTGACTGGTGGGGGATGACCTCAGAGGTCATGAGGAAGGAAAGGTGGGCTGAAGACTTATGTTAGAAGATTGTGGCATGACGGATGCAGGAGACAATTTTAAAAGGGTTTATGGGCTCCCTTTCAGGACATACTAGATAGTAATAATAGAAGGTGTCTGAAATCCACATCTTTTCTGGTGCTTTCAGAGAAATAGAATCTTAAAAATGTGTACATTCTGGGACCCGCAGGTGGCCTGGTGGTTAAGGGTACTGAACTCCCACATGGCCTACAGCAGTTCGGTTCCTAGACCTGGCAGCTTGCTCTCTCTCTCTCTCTCTCTCTCTCTCTTCCTCTCTCTCTCTCTTTCACTCTATCCCCTCACTGGTCAAATTAAAATAAGTAAATAAATAAATAAAAGTTAAATAAAATAATTCTTCTAAAAAAGTGTACATTCCCATTCAAGGGGAAGATAAATCATCTCTGATTTTATTACTCCGCATAATGTTAACTAGTTTGTTTCCAACAGAGAACACTTGTGTAAATGTTCCTTTGCTGAGTTTTTCCTTTGTACTGGGCTGTGGTCTGGGCTTCTTAGAGGGAGCAGAGATAATCCATAAGAAAAAAAAGAAATCCCTGTTTTCAAAGAACATGAGTCTCAACAGAGGAGCCAGAAAGCAGAGTCACAGAGAAATGTCCCTAGGAGGCTGATTCTACTTAGAAGTGTCCTCCCAACGCTGATTCTCCCCAGATATTAGGGGCCCTCTTCATCCCCAAGACCTGAATGTTGACCTCCTCATGCTCTGCCCACCTCCCCTGCTCTGCACCCTCCCTGTCCTGACCCAGGTACTGAGAGCAGGTGCTCCTCCCTGCTCACCTGGGCTGTGCAGAACCCTCCTGGGTTTTCCACCAAGTTCAGCTCACTTTGCTTCATTCTAGACACCGTGAGCTACAGACCCCCAGACTCTCCAATGCATCACGCATTCTCCAACTGTAATGAAAGAGTTTAAAGGGTACCAAACCTCCCTTCATCTCTCCTCATCCTAAACACTTGACACAGTTCAAGAATGACACATAGCACTCCTCTGATCTTCATGTTTGAGTCCCAACACTTGGTAGGAAACTTCCCACCTCTCCTCCTGATTTCTTGAATCTTCCAGGAACTGACAGACCTGTGTCTGGTCTGGTAACTTAACTAGCGTCAGAGATTAGCACAGTTAGCCTAGTGATGCCTTTATAAACAGCTTCAGATTTCTCCTGATGTGGACAATAAACCAAGCATTGGTATCTTTAGAGTCATAAGCTTAAGGGGACAAAGTACTGAGGATGTGGACCCACAGGCCCAGAGGCCCCCTCATTTCCCTCCAGCACAATTCACTCCTGAGAATCTCCGAGCAGCATCAGCCCCTGGTTTCCTGTTACTCCAGGAAGATCAGCCTTCCACAGAATCTAGGTGCTGTTGGCAGGGAGCCTTTAGGGAGCTTGTGTGCTCACAGCTGAGCATCAGGCCCAGGAGACAACAAGAGAAGGGACCCCTAAAGGTTCATGGAACAGTTACCAGCCTGGGTTGGGTGCACAGAACACTCTTATCCCACCTTTGGGCTCACAAAAGATGCAGACCTGAGAGGAGGTCACATGGGTCCCTTGCGCCCAGACCCGGTAGATCCTGAGCTCTTGAGCTGTGTACAGGTGGGTCACCTCTCCTGGCCGTTCTGTGGCTCATCCTGAAGGATTTTGTGGGCTGAGGATGAAGTACCTGCCAGCTGGGAGGGGATCAGGCCAAGACCTGCTGTCAGGATGGCACAGTCCTCCTCATGGCCCCAGACCCCTGGAAAGGACCTCAGGTCCTTGGGTGGTCAAGGAAGTGACAAAATCAGAGTCACCTTTTCTCAGAAAAAGCCACATAGACTAAATGAGGATGTCACATGGACTAAATGAGGATGTCCCAGGGCTCTCATCTCATTGACACTTTTCCCTGCAGTTGCCACGTTACTGAAATTTCCCA
>NW_006159817.1:1779684-1795430 GCF_000334495.1 Tupaia belangeri chinensis | reverse complement strand
GGAAGTGCTGGGAGAAAATGTTGTTACGGGGGATTTTACAACAGCAGGAGTAAATATACCTCAAAGAAACAAAATAAGAGTCACAGTTCAGGAACAGTAGGGCCTGAGGTTTTTGTCCCACTTCCCCATCTGCCCGTGTCACTGTGGAGAGTACTGCTGTGCCCAATCATACAGTAATAGTCGGCCTCGTCCTCAGTCTGCAGCCCGGAGATGTGCAGAACTCCTGCATTGGCCGAGCTGTCCTTGGATCCAGAGAAGCGGCTGGGGACCCCGGTGCCCTGGTGTTTGTTTGAGTCTGTGTGGTAGTACAGGAGATAGCGGGGACGGCTCTCTGACTTCTGCTGGTACCAGAATATAGCATAGCTTCCAACACTGAAGCCCATGCTCAGGGTGCAGGTGAGTCTGACAGATGCTCCAGGAGATGCAGAGAGGAGGGCGGCTGGGTCAGCACAGGCTGGGACAGGGAACCTGCAGACACAGACACGTGTGAATAAAAGGGCAGGAACCAGTGTGACAAACTCAGTCATTTTAGTCTGAGAGACTAAAATTGACTCGGAGTTGCCCTTTGTCCCCAAGACCTGTTTTACCTGTGCAGTGTGAGAGGAGAACAAGGAGGAGAGGAGTCCAGGCCATGGTGGACACAGTCCCTGGTCCCCACATGGCTGGGCTGCCCCAGGCCTCCTTTTCTTCCCACCCTCTGCCACAGGAGGGGCTCTTCATGCAAATGTGTGTCCATCCAGTGACTGCCCAGCCCCTCCCTGAGCCCTGGGCTGGGGCTCAGCTCACACTGCAGACTGAGGGGGAGGGAGGTTGGCTCCACCCCTTGGGGAGCCCTGGGAGGAAGCACCTGCTGGGACAGCACAGAGGGCCTTGCTCAGGGGACTGTGAGAGTCAGAGAGGACACAGCTGCTGGGTCCCCATCAGGGAGCACAGGGCCATCCCCAGACACAAGCTCCTCTTATGAATGGTTCTGGCTGAACCAATGTGAAGGGATCTCAAGTCAGTTCCAGAGCACCCCCTCCTGGACACAGTCAGTAATAATTTATAAGAAAAAGACTACTTGAGAGCTTAGCTATCAACCGGGTAACACACTGAGCAGAGACGTAGAAAAATGTCCTCATGACGCTGGTTCACCCTGACCAGTCCCTTAGTCTGAGTATTTGATGACCACTCCTGATCTCTGAGCGCACCCCTCTCCAACAAGATATCAACTCTGACCTCCCCAATTTCTGCCCACCTCCACTGCTCTGTGCCCTCCCTGTCCTGATCCAGGTGCTGAGAGCAGGTGCCCCTCCCTGCTCACCTGGGCTGTGCAGAGCCCTCCTGGGGCTTCCCACCCTGTTCAGCTCGCTTTGCTTCCTCCTAGACACTGTGAGCTACAGACCCCCAGACTCTCCAATGCATCACGTATTCTCCAACTGTAATGAAAGACGCCCTTGAGTTCAAATGGTACTAAATCCCCATTTATTTCCACTCACTCTGAATACTTGACGCAAGTCAAGAATGACACATACGCGGGACTAGCAGTTAGCGTAATGGCTATGTCACTGGACTCCCAAGTAGTCGACTGCTGTTCAAGTCCCGGACCTGGTGGCTTCAAACTCACACAGGCGCGTGTGCATGCATGCCCAAGATCCCGAGAGGAGAATGGAGGAGAAGGGATTGCGGTGTGGCCATCCCCCCTGGTGGGTGATTTCTCGCTTTCTGTCTCTCCATCTCTGTCTCTGTCTGTCTGGCGAGCGCACACGCTCTATAGCAAAAACCTCTCAAAAAAAAAAAAAAAAAAAACACTCGTCAAGGTGGAAAGATCAAATGCTAAAAGATAAAGCATTAAAAGATTTACCAACACTTCACTAGGGAGTGTCAATAGGCGAACATGGCAAAATAGCTGCAAGATATTTTAAATACACGTGCCCACGAAGATTCCTCTGTGATAATATTCTCCCATCAATCACCTCCTCTTCAAGCTTAAGTGTTTTTTCCTGCCTCATTCAAAGTCTCTCTGGTCCTGGCCACTCTTTCATCCACGCTGCTTCCCTCTCATGTCCTGCCCCAGCCTCCCCCAGAGCAAACACAGGTCTCCAGTGGCCAAAGTGACTAATCAGCCTGGACCTCAGGGTCCCTTTTCTTTGAATCCTCTTGTCATCCTGCCCCCGAATCTTTGACTTCCTTCAAGACCAGGTTTATACATCATCTTCTGGAGAAGCTATGGCCCCAGGAAGTGATTGTACATTTATTTCATAATATATTCTCTGCAGAGAGAGAGAAGAAGAGTAACGGGAGAGGGGACATCTCATGGGCAGAGTCACTGCAGCCTGTTCTCCATTTACCTACTCTGTCAAGATTGGGACATGTGCCTAGCTTGTTTTTAAGCCTCCAAGACTAGGATTCGAACTGTAATCAACCATGTGGGTTCTGGGTCCTTTAACTATGAGGGAAAAGACTGACCCATTCATTTTTTTTTTAATTATAAGTAGTTTATAAGTATCCCTCCAAACATAAGATTTTAATAAGTTGTGTGATTAAATAAATGTAGCAATAGAAATAGTAAAGAAAGGATAGGCCTGTGATTTCTATTGTCTGACTCATTTTTAAAATTGTGTGTATCTATTTACACACTCCAAAGCACGGTTTCTAAATTCTACAAATGCTTTATCTTTTAGCATTTCATCTCTTCGATGTGGAGAGAAGTGTGTATCATTCTTGCACCGTGTCAGGGATTGAGTGTGAGTGAAAATAAACCGTGAACTCAAGGTTGTCTGTTATAATCTGGGGAAAATGTGACTCCCAAGTCAACCTGAAAATCTATTTCTTATGGTCATTTCATTTGAAATTTACCTACGCCAAGAGAATTTAGCTCTTCATCTAATTAAGGATTTTAAGCAAAGCTTTAGGGTACCCAGAAAGTCTAACACATGAACTACAGAAAATTTCCCAGCTCAAATTTTTATATCCATTTTGCAATTTCCTATGTGTCATTTAAGATAACTCCTAGATTTCTATAAGATTCTTGTCTATTGGAGTAATAATAATGGAAACACATAGAAGGGATTAATGGTAACTTCCAGGGTTTGAATATGTCCTGCAAAGTTTATGTGCTGGAAACTTCATCCCCAGTGCAGCAGTGTTGGAGGTAGGGCCTAATAAGAGAAATTATTCTTGTCTGCAGTGAGTGAGTGACAGCCAGAATGGGTTGTGACATCTGTGAGCTCAGCCCCCATCACTCCTGTCCTCTTGCTCTTCCACCTTCCACCATGGGGTGACTCACATGAAGGCCTCCTGAGTTTCTGGGCCATGCTCTTGGACTTCCCAGACTCCAGAACCTGCGTCAAGTGAATTCTTCCTCATCGTAAACTATCAACCTATTTTATTCAAGTCTAGTAACACGAAATAGACCAAGACAGTAACACATTGCTCTGTTATAGCACACACCAATGTGTGGGTTTTCTGTAACACCCAGAATTCTTTGAATGGTGAGTAAGACACCCATGGTCTTGTCCTGCAGACAGTGGAGCCCAAGGTTTATACCTGACAACGTGCAGGGCCTCTCCTTGACATCCTCACCATCCTCATTCCATCCTAGTAGAACTTCTCAAGCCTGGGGACAGGAGAGCCATTTAGAGTAGGTCATCTATGTCCAAACTGTCCACATTTACTGAGAGAGAAAGAGAGAGAGAGAGAGAGGAACAGTTAGCTTTATGCCAACAGAACTCTGTCCTTTCACTTGGGTCTTGGATGTAGCCCATAAATCCTTTGGATTTCCCCTGTGACCACACCTCACATTTTACTAGTCAGTGACTAATGGTGGGCTCCCACTTAGGCTCAAGAAAAGGATGGCTCTACCAATTAGACCAGCTAACTGACTAAAGTGCTGGGCATTTGAACCACTTACATCAGTTCATCCTCCTGACCTTCAATGGATTGACAAGAGTTGAAAATTGAGTTCGATTTAATCATGTCTATGTAGCATAACTCCATAAAACTATGCACACTGCTATATTGGGTAAATTTTATCTTTTTTTTTTAAAGTGAGATTTTTGCTCTAGGGTGAGTGCACTTGCCAGAGAGACAGAGACAGAAAATGAGAAATCATGCCCCAGCGGTTATGGCAACACCACAATCCCTTCTCCTCCATTCTCTTCTTGGGATTTTGGGCATGCACGTACCCACGATCAACCTGAGTTTAAAGCTGCTGACCCTGGGACTCAAACTGCAGTCAACCATGTGGGAGTCCAGTGATGTCACCATTACACCATCTGCTGGTCTCAAAGTTTACTTATTAGCCCCATGGCTGAGAGAGACAGCAATATAATATCCCTAACAAATCCTGCTACATCACCCACTCCCAGCTTCAGTCAGCTCAGATCATGAGATTCTGTAATCCTGGCATACTCAGGGCAGGATCCAGATGAGAATCAGTCACTGTCCCAGGAGGCTCAGCCTGGCATAGTGTCTAGTTTTCCCTGGGTGGCACCATTCAGCCTCATGAGTGAACACCTAGGCTTAGAGTTTGCATTACTAAGAAAATCACCTGAGACTGGGGGTTTATACAGAAATATAGGTTTAGTGGCTCAGGATTCTGGGGAACAGAACATGACTGACAAGCAGAGAGTACATGGGTGAACGCAGAGCGAGAGAGACAGAGAGAGAGAGTGAGTGAGAGAGAGCAAGATCTGCAGGCAACTCTGTCATGTATGAACCCTGCTTTCATGATCACTAATCCCACACTATGAGAGCTCAAACTCACTGGATCTCTAATCATGAGGTAGTTTGTCTCCATGATCAAATCACTGCTCCCTAGACCTCACCTCTCAAACACCATCACACTGGGGACCTATATAAACGGATGAATGTTTGGGAGAAAAATCATGAGACAAACCATAGTGGTATTTCTGTATCAGTGTAAGGAGAGGGTGATCATCCTGAGGACACAGTCCAGGTGTGGAAGCTCTTAGAACTGACCATGTGTGTCTCTTCAACTGAATCATTTTGACTTGCCTCTCTTAAATAACCTGAGGTGCTTGTGAGAGATAGAAAGCGAGAAATCACCTCCCGGGGGGCATGGCCACGCCACAATCCTTCTCCTCCATTCTCCTCTCGAGATCTTGGGCATGCACACACACTCACCCAGTGTGAGTTTACGTCACTGGGTCCAGGACTTGAACCACAGTCGACTACATGGGAGTTTGGCTACTTAGCCATTACATTATATGCAGGTCCCAATTTTATTTTTTAAGTGAGATTTTTGCTATAGGGCATGTGTATTCACTGGAGAGACAGAGAGAGACAGAAGCCTGGAATACCTCCCTCCCCCGGGTGAGTGGCCACACTGCAATCCCTTCTCCCCCATCTTTCTCTCAGTATTTTAAGCATGCATGCGTATATTCCCAAGATGAGTTTCAAGTCTCTGGGACTCGAACCTTGGTTGGCCATGTAGGAATCCAGTGACATAACCATTATGCCATCTGTTGTTCCCTAGAGTCTGATTTTTACAATGTCTTGCCATGTCAGAATACTCAAGCTCCAGCTTCCCGTTTAGCTAGGATGATAGGTGTGTAGAACCTAGTCCGCCTCATTCAAGAAGGGTGAGGAATTGAACCCAGACCTCCCAGGTGGCTTCAGCCTCAGCCCCACCTTCTTCGCAGCACACAGCACCACAGTTGAGCCTCTGGGTTGATCTACACATATTAAATTGAAGCTGAATTTTATCATGATCATGTCTAATTTCTTGTGTGGTAATTCAATGTTGGCTGACATGATCCAGAATTGAGTATGTGTGTGTGTGTGTGTGTGTGTGTAAGAGAGAAAGAGAGAAATTAACCTTTGTCTCTGTTAACTTTCATCACTACTGGGCACATGAAGAAATATGTTTACACTTGCATTAACATTGCACATTAGCATAACAGGTAAACCAAAACAAAGGATAATGGATCCAAGCCCATCCTGTGGTGCCACAGAGAACGAGCTTCCTGAGCCCACAGAAGCTACAGGCAGCCTCGCTGCAGGAGACAGAGACGTCAGGAGCTCAGGGTGAGGCTGAGCTGAGGGTTTGTGTCTCACTTCCCCCCTGCCACCTGTCACTGTGGTAATGGTCGCCATGCCACAGAGCACAGAAATACTCAGCCTCGTCCTCAGGCTGGGCCCCCGTGATGGTGAAGGCAGCCTTGCCTCCAAGCAGGGAGCCTGAGAATCGGGCAGGGACTCCCGGAATCCGGTAGTTGGTGCCACTTATTAGACCCCGGGGTGCCTGGTAGGGCATCTGTTGGACCCATGTAGCATGGTTGCTGGTGGTGACGGCTCCAGCACTGGAGCCACAGGTGAGCGTGACCGTCCCCCCAGGAGTCATGGACAGTGAAGGTTCCTGAGTCACCACAACCTGGGAAGCGGCTCCTAAGGACAGGTGAGAAGCCAAATAGTCAGGAGAGAGACAGGGCCATGAAGGGTCAGGGTCACCTCCCCTCCCTCAGCCCAGGCAGAGCCCCTGACCTGCACAGTGAGCCAGGAGTGTGAGCAGGAGAGGAGCCCAGGCCATGGCACAGACCGCCCAGGGCTGAGCTTTGCAGGACTGCTCAGCACAGAGCCAGACCCGCAGCTGCCATTATAACCCCACAGCCTGAGGGGCGGGGCCTTCATGCAAATAGGCTCTCCTTCCTGGGGACCTTACCTGGCCAGGTCAGAGGTTCTGAGAAATCACACAGCAGTAGCAGGTGTTCATGGGACCATTTCCAGTTCCTCCTCCACTCCCAGGACCTGACACAGTGCCCTCTAGTGCCCATTGCTAGAATATCAGCGCTAGAAAGTTACTCTCCTCTGCTCCTTCCCCTTCCCCTCCCTCTCCTCACAGGTCTGGCAATATTGGTTTTGTAACTAAGTCAAACTTATGTTTGAAAGATCCCAGACCAGACTCAAAAAAATTGAGGGAAGGGAACCAGCAGTTAGCGTAATGGCTTTGTCGCTGGACTCCCACGTAGTCGACCGCGGTTCGCGTCCCGGACCCGGTGGCTTAAAACTCACGCCAGGCGCGTGTGCGTGTGCGCCCAAGATCCTGAGAGGAGAATGGAGGAGAAGGGATTGCGGCATGACCATCCCCCCTGGGGGGTGATTTCTTGCTTTCTGTCTCTCTGTCTCTCTCTGTCTGTCTGGCGAGCGCACGCGCCCTATAGCGAAAATCTCTCAAAAAAAAATTTTTGAGGGAAGGGAAGTTTTGAGTGTACACCAATGGAAAAAAAAGGAAAAAAGAAAGAAAAGAAGAAGAAAGAATTACTCTATACAAAAGGTGCCATAATAGACTAACATTTCTATATTTTTCTGGATTTAGCCACTCAAATTTGTGTTTAGAATAAACCACATTCTACTTATTTCTACAGAGGTTGGCTATTTCCATGGTGAGTATCCTCTAATATATTTGTTTGAAGGGAGGCACAGACACTGGAGTTTTTTCGTGTATTTCCAGGAGAGGAGGCTGCTTGTAATGGTTTAGATGAGTCCTTGTCCCCCAAAGTTTGTGTTTGGCGATGTGGTATCGGACATGGTGAAGCCTAGTGGGAGGTGACTGGATCGCAGTGATTACTTCAAGGAGACACCACTCTCGTGGATAGAAGAATGATGTCTGATGAGACCCAGTGAGTGTGCGCTCTCCTGAAAAAGGGCTAGTTCTCGCGAGAGCTGCTTGTTATACACAATATCTGCCCATGGCTTGTGCCCTTTCCTGAGATTCCTTGTGGTCATGGTGGCCATATGGTAGTCAGGTCCGATTCCAGGTCTACACCTTCAAATTATCCAGCCATCAGAATTGTAAGTCAGGGGGCTGGCAGGTGGTGTGATGGTTAAGGCTGCTGGACTCCCACATGGCCAGCCTCGGTTCAAATCCTGGACCTGGCAGCTTACTTTCTCACTCTCTCTCTCTTTCTGTCCCTCTCTAGTCAAATTAAAATAAATAAATAAATAAAGCTAAATAAAATAATTCTTTAAAAAAATAAAAAGAATTGTGAGTCAGTAAGCGTCTCTTTCTTTCTATATCATCCAGTCTCGGGTATTTCTGTTAGTCATGCACAAACGGAGTGAGACACCACTGGGCCAGGAAATCCCTTGTGTTCAGTACTTACAACCTCTGAGAGTGTAACAGGGAGATATGCTCCCGGGAAACACCCTCAGGTGGGATCAGAGAGATCATCTGGGACCCAACTGTGTATGCGCCCTCCTTTGGATATCGATTTATAATCAAGATCTTCATTTAAACCTCTGATGACCTACGTATGATCAAGGAGCCTCGCGTGCTTCTGTAAGTGGGGTGGATGTGTGTTTCTTTTTGGTGGCTGAGCTTGTTTTTGGTCTTCAGAGAAGGGAATGGACGGGTCACATTGGATATTTTTCTATAGACATCTTGAGGAGTTCAGATGAGCCTCTCCGGACTTGCTCTAAGGACTGAGGGGACCACGTGCAGACCCTGGGTCAGGAGGGAAAGACCTGGATGTGATGCCCTAGATGGAAGAGAGGAGGAGGGCTCCTACCTACCTGGAACGTGTGTGGCTAGAACACTTTTCTGAGCAGATCACAACTCCTGACTCTCAAGCTCAGGGGTGGTCAAGTGGTCTTAATGACTCTTTCTTGATCTTCCTCATTGGTCTTCAGTTTCATAGAGATTGCTGTCCTCACTGTGTTGTGGTTCGTCCCTCCTCCTTGTCTCCCACTTCCAAATCCAGCTCCTAAGCCCCAGCAGTAGTGCTCAGCCTTCGCCTTGGGCTGGACCCCCAAGAGGTTCAGGGAGGTTTTGTTTCAAATCAGGGTTCCTATAAAGGGCTGGGGTCCAGGAGACTCTGCTGTTTGTATCAAAAAAAACTATATCTGGGGGTATGACCAGGCTTCTATTAAAACCAGTGGTCACCACTGGTGACCACGCCAGTGCTAGAGCCACAGATGAGAGTGACTGTCCCTCCTGGGAAACATGATAACTGAGGTCCTGAGTCACCACAGTCTGAGAACCAGACCCTAAAACAAAACCAGACACACATCAGAAAGAGGAATGACAGAGGGGTCCTGCCAAGGCCTGTCCTCAACCCTCTCCATGCATTGGGCAGAGAATGAAGAGAGGCAGGAGAACGAGGGGTGTCCAGACCATGCTGTGGGCACTCCCCAGGTCCCAGAACCTGCAGCTGAAGCTGGACTCTGGGTGGCTCTCTGATCTCCTCCTCCACTCCCTGGCAAAGGTGTGATTTAAATGCAATATTATGCAAATGGGAGCCCTTTACCTCCCAGTCCTTCCACACTGGGCCTCAGCCCTGGGAGCAGCTGCTCTGTCAGGAGGTAGTGGCCATGAGCTCTGAGGTTCCCCATGGGAAGAAGCACCTGCTGTGGCCTCTCACTCATGCCAGGGAGCAACGCCAGGCCATGACCTGGGAACCTGGTGCATTTGTTCAGCCTTGCTCCCCGCTAGCAGCTCCACAGCGCCCACTGCTGGGCTTGGATAAGTATCATTTTTTTTTAGTCCGGTTGTGTTGATTTCCCCAGTGTCTGAATTCAATTTCATTCTTACCTGTTCTTGATTCCCTGCAAAGAGATTTTTAATTTTAAAAACTTCATTGGCTTTATTTTTCAGTTCTATAACGATTTCTTTTCTAAGAGTCTCTCTTTTTCCATGTGCTTCAAGTCGATCATAATTGTTCATCCAAGAAATGTCATGATTGCTGTTTTTAAAATCCCTGCCAGATCCTTTTAGCACCAAAATCTCCTTGGCAGTGTCCCTGTGTCTCGATGGCCTTTTCTTGTTCAAGTTGTGATTTTTATGATTTTTGAAATGAGGGGTTTTTTTTTATTATATGTATCACATTTTGGATATAGGTGACTTTGGTTTTTCTTTTTTTCTTTTTTCTTTCTTTTTTTTTTATGTTTCTTTCGCCATGGGACCCTACTGTTCTGTGTGTCAGAGAACATGGGTCGCGTGCTCAGCTCCGCAGTGGCCTCAGCTGCTGTGGCACCCAAACTCTCAGGCTCAGGAACTCAGACACCTTCTTGGGGATGATTCAGCAGTGGTTGTGTTGACTCACTGCCTTGTAGTGGGTGTGAGGTCAACTTTGGGAACCCCACTGATGGCGCAGAGGGGGTGCCAGGCTGGGTGAAGCTACTCTGTTGCTGCTGTGAGGGGGGCTGATGGAAACTCAGTTCTTCCTGGGGTCCACTGGGTCTCACTGACCAGGGAGGGGAGGTGACACCTGCAGTGCCCAAGACCTCTTGTCACCTCCTCTTCAGTACCTTCAATGCCAGGTTAGGGGGGGCTAAGGCAGAGGTTGTCACCGGACCCATAGTTTCCATGAGATTCCTGGAGTGCAGACCAGCTCTGCCTGAAGAAACTCTTTCAGTCTCATTGCTGAGGATGGGGGTGAAGTGCAGCTCCCCCTGGACCCTGCTACCCTCGGGGAGGGGCACTGAGTGATAAACAGCCCCAACTGGCCCTGCCCGGCTCAGCGCTGGGGGACACTGTGGGGTGGAGGCTCAGCTTGTGGCTGGACCCACTGACACGCCCATGAGGGAAATGGGGGCTCTACCTGCTTCTGCTGGGAGGGGGAGGGCAGGCCCTTCTTAGCACAGTGGGGTTCCCAGGGGGTGTTGAGCTTGGGAGCCTGCGAATCTTCCCATGAAGGAAGCGGGGCATTACAAGAACATTTCCTGCAGTTGCCATTTCATTGCTGAGGTTTCCCACGTTGTCATCCACTGTGAGCGTGTTACAACGGAACTGACAGTGAAGCTACTGATGCATTCAGGAGGTGGTTTTAATTGTGTCAGTGCAGGTGGCCCAGGGTTGCGCCCCATCTACAGCTCCCTCCTGCAGGGCGGTGCTGACCACAAGGCCCACAGTGAAGCTCAGTCCAGAAGCATCTCTCAGTTGCTCTTAGACCCTGACCTGGGCTCGGCCCATCCAACCTCTTCAGGCTCCTCCAACATCACTGGGGGTATCTTGAAGACCAGACACTTCCCTGCTCAGTCCTCACAAAATGCAGATCTGAGATCACAAAGCTCAGAACCATGGTCATTGAGCTACTAAAATCGATCATAGTGATGAATTTTAACGCAAAATTGATGTCTCTGTGGAGACAAACTGTATCTCGCTGCTGTACATGTGACATTTTAATCTGAATATTCAAAATAGAACACACTTCATCAGGTATTGACAACAGGTAGGGAGTGTGTCATTTTGGACTAAAAGGGGTACAATTTCTAGTCTCAAATAAGCTTCGTAGACCTATAAACTGTCCATCGGGAGGGGCCTCAGACACGAGGGAAAATATCATGTCACACCTGCGGAACAGTGTTTGATAGTGAAGCTGATGAATGTGAAATATTTCAATCCTGTTCTGCCCAGTTACACTTTCTCTGCACTTTCCCTCCCCCACCATCTCACTGAACTCTGTCCTCCGGAAGCTTGGTATTTCCCAGAATGCCATGGACCAGACTTGGTGCTGCCCTAGCTCTGTCCCTGGCTGGAGGCAGAGAGTCTCCCTGGGACAAGGTGGAGTCTCAGAGAAGGGAGGAGGGGCTCAGCCAGACCCAGATCTGCTCCCTCGTGGGCTGAACAGGAGACTTCGTTACTGGGTCACTGCCTCCGGGGTGTGGTTGAACCCCAGGACCACACACAGGACACAGCTATGTTCCTTTGCAGTGTGATTCTCAGTGGACTGCACTCGTTTGAGAATTACGCTTACATACTTATTATCATTTTATGAAATACTGGGAGACGGCTTGATATGGGGAACATTTTATAATAACAGATGAAAGTATATTTTAAGGCTAAGAAAATGAGTATCACAGGCCAGGACCAGTAGGGTCTGAAGTTCTTGTCCCACTTCCTCATCTGCCTGTGTCACTGTGAGCAGCATTGCTGTACCAGACACTGCAGTAATAGTCGGCCTCGTCCTCAGGCTGCAGCCCAGCGATGCGCAGAACGCCTGCATTGGCCGAGGTGTCCTTGGATCCAGAGAAGCGGCTGGGGACCCCGGAGCCCTGGTGCTTACGGGAGCCTGTGTAGTAGCTCAGAAGATACCGCGGAGGGCCTTCGGACTTCTGCTGGTACCAGTATATCCAGTAGTTACCCACATTGGAGCCACTGCTCAGGGTGCAGGTGAGTCTGGCAGATGCTCCAAGAGATGCAGAGAGGGAGGGCGGCTGGGTCAGCACAGGCTGGGAGAGGGAACCTGCAGACACAGACACACGAGAATCATGGGGCAGGGACAAAGGCGGTGATGCTTATAGACCTCAGCCAGAAGAGACTGAAGCAGGCATTGGTTTCTTTTCTGTCCCCAAGGCCTGTTTTACCTGTGCAGTGAAAGAGGAGTAAGAGGAAGAGAGGAGTCCAGGCCATGGTGGACACAGCCCCTGGTCTGACATAGCTGGGTTCCCCAGGCCCCCTTTTCTTCCCACCCTCTGCCACAGGAGGGGCTCTTCATGCAAATGTGTGTCCACCCAGTGACTGCCCAGCCCCTCCCTGAGCCCTGGGCTGGGGCTCAGCTCACACTGTAGACTGAGGGGGAGAGAGGTTGGCTCCGCCCCTTGGTGAGCCCTGGGAGGAAGCACTTACTGAAACAATACAAAAGACTTGTCCAGGGGACTGTGCCAGTCAGAGAGGACACAGCTGCTGGGTCCCCATCAAGGAGCACAGGGCCAGCCCTAGGATAGGCTCCTGTGATGAATGGCCCTGACTGAGCAGCTGCACAGAGACTGCCGGATAGTCCCACAGCACCCCCTTCTAATCTCAGGGCACACACCTGCCCTCGGACCTGAACCCCAAGAGCTCAGCTTTCTCTGCAGCTCATCAGGCACAGCCTCTGCTCACACCTGCAGTGTCTGATTCCTAGACACGGAGAGTACAGCTCTCTGTGTGGGTATTGTCACTCACAGAAGGAGTCCTGCTGTGGGAGGAACAGAAATACCTGAATGACCCCTTCCTGTGCCAGCTCCTCCAGAGAAGACCCTGCAAGCTCTGCATCCTCAGAATACACAACGCTTCTCAGTTTGCACACCTGTGCTGGAAAGGAATGTGTTCTAAGTACTCTCCCATGAATGAGTAGGTCAGTCTCCTCGATTTAGTTACAAGTTGGTTTTAATCTTGCCTCATGGAAAGGGCGCAGTGTACTCCCTCACACACACCCCCCACCGTGTGCAGCCCTGGGCTCCCACCCATGTTGCTTTGTTGGAATAAAGCCCGGATGAGCACCAGCCTTCTTCAGCCCTTGGTCATCAGCCTCCTAAGGCCATCCTTCCAGGGTGCCATGGTCTCCTGGGGACACACAGCCCACTTGTCCAGCTGTCCTTGCTTGGAGTTTTCTCACTAGGGGCCTTTGAAGGGCTCTGGATTAAAGATGTGAGTATGGTCGTCTCATTGAAAATGTTGCCAATTGTAAGATGCGTATTTAAGGTTTTGTTAGTATATGCTGTTGAGAGGTGGCCGCTTACAGGTTCCAATCTTGCTCTGCAGTGCATGGGCTCACGGAGGCGTCTTCTGTGCTCGGACCTGCTCCCCATCTGCCGCTCCCTGGGGTTTCTTTACTCAGTCCCTGGAAGCCCATCACGTCATTCTCCTTGGTCTGTGCATGACCCGGTGGCACCCAGTCCATCCTCCTGGTCACCTTCTCTGGGGTTCAAGTCCATGTTTCTCTCCCATTTCTCTAGATCTTGAGGTCAAAGTTCTTACTTTTCATGGCCTTGTCATCAAACCCAGATCTGCAAATGCAAAATGCCCAGAAATAAAAAGAAATCATCTCTATGTGTGACCTGCTCCTCCTCACGAGGCTACAAGTCTGGCGAATTCAGGTATTCAGTCAACAAAGCATCCTGGGTTTGTCCTTTGCTCGAAATCAGGTTCTGAGCTCTGTAATGGTAAAGGATATAA
Organism: Tupaia belangeri chinensis; assembly: GCF_000334495.1. Taxonomy (NCBI): domain Eukaryota; kingdom Metazoa; phylum Chordata; class Mammalia; order Scandentia; family Tupaiidae; genus Tupaia; species Tupaia belangeri. Next base: position 1,781,551 of record NW_006159817.1, on the reverse strand, counting down.
GAAAGAAGAAACGAAAAGGAAAAATAATCCCTCTTCTCAGAACTCACAGCAGTGTAGACACAGTGCACAGAATAATTAACTAAAAAAAGACTTTCCCACCCACACCACTCACTCTCCAGCACGTGTAGCCCCATCCTGACTGCTGAGAGTCCCTCTCTCCTTCCACAGAACGGGGTCCTGACCTTGCCCATGCTGTGTCCACAGCCTTCCCTGGTCTGCACCTGGGCTAGGTTATCAGTTAGTCCCATGGCAGTGGGTCCAGTGACTCCAACCTCCTCCACAGTGGTCAGGATCACTGTTGGGAGCCAGGAGCTCATCCATGATTGCTGGTTGTGACTGTCATGGGCTCTTGCACAGATGTCATTTCATCGTTATCCAGAAGTTGCACGAATATCCTGGTCTCCGTCTAAATTTTCACAGGTAGCCAAGGTTAACTTTTCTGGATATAATATCGATTTCATTAGCTGATACACTGAGGGATATTTGTCAATATCAGCTACGTGCATAAGATTCGAGGTTTCAAATCTGCTATCGTCCCAATGGAGGTGGGCTTCCTTGATTTGCTATGATGAGAAAAATGTGTGGACCGCATTCCGATTCTCTCTCTCCCTCTCTCACTTCACTAGGACCCAGCACTGTGGTTGGCAGAGTCAGCACCACATGCCCCAGAGCCCTGAGAGGAGCACGAGAATACGTCCGGAAAGTGGGATGACTGGTCACTTGTACCCAGTTGAAAGGATCAAAAAGCAAGTTCCCTATTCCCAGATCGTTTTTTCGGTCCTGAAGAGAAACTTCTCTTTGTGAGGAGGGTAAAGAGCAGTCCAGGCCATGGTGGAGAGGCACCCAGAGTTGTTCTGGCTCAGATGTAACTAAGGCAGTTCAGATCCTCCCGCCCAGGCATGGTTTATTCTCTGCCCAGGAAGCTCTGTAGGTCTCATTCCTTCATGTGGTCTTATTCCTACTGTGGCTGTCCACCTATTTCTGCCTGAATGTCAGGCCTGGAAATGACTCTATGAGGGTGGAGGATGAAACGGCAACAGGGATGTGAGTCAGAGCCCAGAGCTCACACGGTTCCTGGTAGCTCAGGTGCAGGAAGGGCCCCTCAGTGACAGCTCTGCTTGCCCAGTGTGTAGAGCTTGAGAGTTTCTTATGGTGTCTGGCCCAGAGCCCTGCCTTCTCAGGACCATCAATGGCTCCCCCTGCTGGTCTCAGCTCCTGGTCCTCCAGCCTCTCTGACACTCCTGGATGGGCCCTGGGACTATTGCAGATGGATCGTTCCGATGACACTGTCCCAAATGAGGGAGTGAAGAGGTCCCCTTGTGGTGTTCAGGGCTCAGAGATGAGTTTTTCCAATTCGGTCATGGCCTCCAGGCCCCTGGTTACACAGTTATGCTCCCAGACCTTTCAGGAGCATCTGGCATCTGAATTTGTTCCTGTCAGGTCCATGAGGTCATTACAGACTGGGAGCATCTTCAGTCCAGGCTCAGGCTCAGTGCTCTGCAGAGTCCCTGGGTGGCTCATACCTGCTGGTGAGTCTTCATGGCTTACTCCTACTGGCTGACTCATTTGGTGGTGGTGACTGTTGCTGGGAAGGTCTACAGTTGAATTTTCCACATACCACTCTGCAAGCCTAGGCTTTTCGTGGTCACCTTTATGCTGAGAATATAGTGTTGTCATGGGGCAGTGTCTGTGCTCTTCCTTGCTTCTCTTGGTGTAACCCTCCCCCAAATTTTTACAGAAGAGTTTATTGATTTCTTGAGAGAGACAGTGTGACTAACAAACAGGTCAGAGGGAAGGAGAGAGACCACTCCCCCCTTACAGTCACTATGCTGTCTTTTTTTTTTTTTTTTTGAACACCTTCCAGGAC
>NW_006159817.1:1741602-1779653 GCF_000334495.1 Tupaia belangeri chinensis | reverse complement strand
TTAGCCATGTGGGAACCCAGCGCCTTAACCTTCATGCCCCCTGCGGGCGCACTCTGCTGGGATTTACCTCCAGCCTCTGCCAACATGGATCATGGCAGGTGTCCTGCTTGTGCCTGAGGTGTCCAGGGAACCCTCAGGACATTGTCTGGGTCGGCCCCATATGGGCCCAGTATCATGAAGTACCACTGCTGTGCCCCTGACAGGCCTGTGATTGTCCTAGATGTCACCATGGAAACGCCATCTTCTTTTGAGTGTCTTGTATTTGAAATTTTATTCTAGCTGTGGAATTGTGGAATTAGCCTCATGTGAGGTCTGACATAAAGAGGCCATTATTATAAATGGAACTCCTCTCACTTACTAGAGGTTCTTCTTCCACTCCTGGCCTAAGGAATCTCCTGACCTGTTAACCCATCCTTACTGGAAACTAATTAAATTAATTGGCTGGGCACTCCAGGGATCTCACAGAGGCTGGGTTCAGAAGGTCTAGGTCCAAATGAATTAATATTCACCTAAAAGCCTGCTCACTGTCAGTCTGCAGATACTCTTGGGCCACAGCCATGTCCTTCCCTGGCCACATGGCTAAGGTCACTGACGTTACTAATCAGAATTATTCTGCACTAGAACTAAATTATTTCAAGACGCCAGAAAGAGCTAAATCTCTTTTATGTCCTTTATCTCTCCTTATATTTCCTACCTTCCCCATACCTCTCTCCCTCTGTCCTTTCCCTCCTCCCTCCCTTTTTCCTTCCTTTATTTATTTCATCATCTTTCTTCTCTAATTATTTCTTTCTGTGATTATTTTTCTGCCTGTGCTTTGTGCGTCATATTCAAGAAATTATCAATATTTGTGGTCGCGAAGTTTTCTCCAATGTTTTATTTATTTACATTTAATCACGGTACGTATTTAGCGTATACCATGGCTGTCCCCAGCACAAATACGAGCATATCAGTCTTGACAGACATTACCGTACATAGTATCATCAACAAATGAGTTCATTTTTGTGCCAATTGAATGAGCTTTTCCCCTGGTTTTCTTCTAATATTTCTACAGCTTTAACTCTTACGTGTTGTTCCTTGCTCCATTTCATGCTGCAAGTGGATATTGAGTTTTCTCAGCAGCGTTTATTGCAGACTGTTTTTTCCTCATCGATGGACTTGACCTCTGTGTTGAAAACCATGCAGTCGTATATGTCAGTGTTCACTCACGGGGTCTCTGTTCTACTTCATTTTTCTATATTTCTGACTGTTTACATGTCATTACTACTCTGTGTTTTAAGCTTTATTTATTTTACTTTCTATAGCCAGGGGGCATGTGCACTTGTTGGAGGGGGGAGCACCCCCTATTTGGCATTGTTACATCACTAACCTTTTTCTTTTTTTTATTTATTAATTATTATTTATTCATTTGTTTATTTCAATTTGACCAGAGAGGGACAGAGTGAGAGAGAGAGAGAGAAAATGAGAAAGCAAGCCTCCAGGTCCAGGACTCAAACCACGGTTGGCCTTGTGGGAATCCAGCGCCTTTAACCACCATGCCACCTGCCGGCCCCCTCACTAACCTGTTTCTTGCATTTCCCCTTCTGTCAGGATTTCGGGTGCATACATGGGCTCAGCATATTTTTCAAGCTGCTAAACTGGGTTTTGAACTGCGATTGAACCTCCATCAGCAATGTAGGATCTGATTTTCTTTTCTTTTTTTTTTTTTTTAAAGGGGGGGGCAAATTATTATTATTTTAAAATTTGATTACAACAAATTTTGTTGGCTTTAAAATTAAAAATCAGATGCATTTTAAATTTCAATGGATATATACCAAAAACCAGAAATTAAGTTTGGTAGAAATGGGAATAGAAGTTTTCCAGTATATGCAGATTAGAAGGCAAAAATCAATTTAGAGAAACACAGACAAACCCTATTTTCATAATGATTGTGCCTAGATGTAAACTTTAGTAGGGCATTAGTAAAATGTTCGTTCACATTTAGATCTTCTTCACCTTGAGATTTGATAGCTATTTCTTGAAAAAAAAAAAAAATCTCAGTATCTTGTGCAAATAAATTGGTCTTCCGTGTGCCTTAGTTCACACTTAAAATTTCTCCATTGTATATATACAAAACACCTGCCATGTGGGCAGGGCAAAATACATACTTTCATAACAAAACTATAATGTACCTCTCAAGTATGAACAATATACACATAATACATGGTATACAGTATTTACAAAATATAAAATATAATACAAGCTGTTGGTATGTGATTTTTTAAAACTCATCTTTCATACTTATATGTTGCAACAAAGCAATTTCCATTTCTGTACCAATTTTCTTTTAGCGTCCAGGGATATAGGGAAAACTATGTTTTACATACATACTGTAATCTAACCTTGAACTTTTAGGAGCGTTTTTAAGTGTACCGCCATCAGCTCCCTGTTTTGGTTGGAATTTTCAACGGTGCTTCCCATCCAATGACTAGGTGGTTTTGGAAGAACACTAGGAGAAGGTGGATCACTAAACTTTGCCCCAGCATAATTTTCCTTTTGGCTCACTTCATTTAGAAATGCTGATTTCTTCAAATGCATATTTTTAATGTTCTCAGTATTTTTAAAAGGCGGATCTTGGTTAGTGGCAAGTTATGTTTGCTTTTCTGTCTATCTTTGGTTGTTCACACAAGTGTATACCATGAACAAGCTGGCCATGGAGAAGGGTCATTTTCTCTGATTTTCCCATCTTTAATTAAACATCTTTCCTGAGGGGGGGGCAGTTCGGGTTGCAGTCACATGGCCCGGGGCTGGTGCAGCGTCCTGGCCTTGGATCTCCTGCGCTCCACTCAGGCCCGTCGCCAGGCTCCGGCTGCCCTCCAAACTCGGCCAGTGCTGCTGGTACTGGTGGAAGCGGCTGGGGAGCTGCCCCCCCAGGTCAGTCTCATGTACTTAATTGATCTTCTGTTGTGGTTTGATCTTCCTGATTGAATTCTGGGATATAATATTCAACTCCAGACTTGTCCCTATGATTAAGTTGGCCATTTTCTTTGTTTTTGAACTCTTATTTCTGTGTGACTACATTCCACACTCACCCTCTTCTTTCTGCTGAAACATGGTTTATGCTTATTGCTATTTTTATTGATCTCTTCTGCGTTCATTCAAATGACGTCAACTTTCTGAGGAAAGGACCCTTTCTCTCTTTTCTCTACTGTGTCCTAAGCCACATGGTCACCTCTGGCACCTGGTGCACAGTCAGTGCTCAGTAAATGCTGTGGACACATGACCTCCAGACAGATGGCTCTCCTGGGTCAGACCCAGTTGGACTCTGTGTCTTTGATCATCCCTGATCCCTGTTATGACTGAATTGTGGGCTCTCAAATCATAATTATAACCTTACCCGCAGTGTGTCTGTATGGAAGAGTGCACCTCTGCGAAGGTCATTGACGTTAATAAGGTCCTAATGGTCGGGGCCTAATTTCTTTTTTTGGGGGTGACATTTTTGCTATAGGGCGCGTGTGCTCGCCAGACAGACAGAGAGGGACAGAGAGACAGAAAGCAAGAAATCACCCCCCAGGGGGGATGGCCACGCTGCAATCCCTTCTCCTCCGTTCTCCTCTTGGGATCTTGGGCATGCACGCACACACACCCGGCATGAGTTCAAGCCACCAAGTCCGGAACGCAAACTGCAGTCGACTATGTGGGAGTCCAGTGACATAGCCATTATGCTAAATGCTGGTCCGAATGGGGTCCTAATTTCTGAGGCTTTGTGTCTTTATTAGAAATCTGGACAGAAATTTCACAATGCCCAGAGGGTCACTATGTGGGGACACAGCCAAAGATGGCAACTGGCAGTCCACAGAGAAAGGGCTTAGAAGGAACCAATCTGCCGACAAGGGAATATGGGCTTCTAACCTCTAGACATAAGCACCTGTTTCTGAAGATGGTCAGCTGGTGGCGTTTACTGTCAGAGCCTCAGCAAATATAGGGATTATTTGTGGCATTCAGGGATATCCACTGAGAAAAATACACACCTGCTGTTGTTGAAGATGAGTTTTGGGGGGTCAGAAACAGGGAAATAGTGGTCAGGTGCTCTAGATAAATGTCACTGAAGAGGGGCTAAGGTCCCAGCTTTGGAACAAAGAAAGCAGCTGGCTTATCCCCAAGTTGTGCTGAGCAGTAGGTTTTTTTGTCGCACTTCCCCCCTGGCCTGGAGCACTATGTGAGTATCCATGCCACTGTCCCATGCTAAGCAGTAATAAGTAGCCTCATCTTCAGTCTGCAGCCCTGACATGGTAAGGGAGGCTGAAGTTCCAGACTTGGAGCCAGAGAATCGATTAGGGACCCCTGAGAGCCTATCGCTGTTCCTGTAGATGAGGAGTCTGGGGAGCATCCCTGCAAACTGTTGGTGCCAGTACACAGAATTTCTACCAATATTGTCCCTGCTTCCCTTGTAGGAGATGGTGATCCTCTGGTTCAGGGTGCCAGACACTGAGGGCGGCTGAGCCAGCACAGACTGGGCCAGGGCCCCTGGAGGTGGGAGAGACACAGAGACAGGGATTCTAAACACATAGAGGGTGATTCTGGATCTAGAGAAAAGAGGAGAAAGTAGGGCTTATTTTCTCCTCAGGCCATTCCCCTACCCTGTATTTAGTCTCCTGTGCAGTGAGCCAGGAGGGTGAGCAGGAAATGGGTCCAGCGCATGGTGCAGGAGTCCTGAGTCCTGCCTTCTAGTCCCACAGATGATGCAGAATTTCCTCCAAAATCTCTCCCTTCCCCTCTTTATGCTCTGAGATGGGGAGGGGCCATTCATGGAAATGAGACCCCACCCAACTTGCTGGTCCCACCCCATAGTGTCCCAACATAGACAGAGTATCCTGTGACTTGATGACCAGAATCCCTCAGAGACTGTCCTTCCTCTCCGCTGCCCTGTCAACTCCCCAGGCCCAGGTGATCCTGGCTGTGAGTCGGGTAGAATCAACCAACGAAACAGGAGTCAAGGAAAATTATGGTTCATAGGAAGAGAGTCCGAGGTGGTTCTGTTTTAAAATGACAACAAATTATTAATCTCTGATCTAAAATACACCATGCATGTTATTTGGTCAAAATGATCAAGCTTTGAAGGCTGACAGGTAGCGTGGTAGTTAAGGTGGCCCACAGTTCAATTCCATACCTGGTGGCTTAATTTCATACTATCTGTCTCTCCCTGGTGAGGACATATGGACACATGTTCTGCGTTAACAATAACATTTGCGTTAGCGATTGCATTAGCAAAGGCTATCGTTAACGCCAATACAAACGCAAACGCTAACGCAATCATTAACGCTAACACAAATGCTATCCTTAACGCTATCGCTAACGCTATTGTTAGCGCTAACGCTATCGCTAACGCTAAACACAATCGTTTAACGCTAAACGCTATCGCTAACGCTATCGTTAACGCAATCGTTAATGCTAAAGCTTAACGCTATCGTTAACGCAAATGCAATCTTTAACGCTATCGCTATCGTTAACGCGAACGCAAGGAGCTAACGTAAATGCAAACGCTAGTGCTTACACAAACGCTAATGCAAACCCTGATGCTAAGACTAATCTTTTTTCTTGTCATTTTCTTTTTTTTAATTTTATTATCATAATCTTGTTTATATTACATATAATCACATATCGCTTAATCTTTAAAAGTTTTTAGAAACTAAAAAATCATCCACATAAGCAAAATGTAACATATTCTGTTCTGCTCTCTACCAAGATGAGTCATTAATGAAACCTCTTGGAGAGCCCAGGGATGCAGAGATGTGAGCAAAGAAATGCACTAGGTTTCCACATTTCCTCGTTTGAGAAACAGTTCCTTTTTCCAAGCTCATCTTCCTCTGAATTGGAATGGGGGACGATGTGTGTCTCTTTAACGGTCTCTGCATCTCCTCTGCTCATTTCAACTCATAATGCATTGGCATGTGAAAATTACCTTCCTCAGCTCCCAAATTTATGTGTGCATGCGCAAGGAGAGAGGCCCCTTTCTTTGAAGCTTGAGAAGACATTGTTATATTTAAAAAACGATTATTTTCATTCTGATGCTCACCCTTTGGCCTCCTATACCTCACAAATCAGAGTGTGCTCACAGAGAGAGAGGGAAAGTAAGAAACAAGCTTCCAAGGACCAGCAGTTGGTGTAATTGCTATGTCACTGGACTCCCATGGAGTCGACCACGGTTCGAGTCCCAGACCTGGTGGCTTAAACTCACACCTCATTTGTACCCAAACCTCACCGAGACCCACAGCACAATTCACTGAGATCCACAACACACCCCACTTTAACCCACAGAACACCCTACTGTGACCCACAGCACACCTCAGTGCGACAACAGCACACATCACTGAGACCCACAGCACAAAGCTATGACCCACTGCACACCCTACTCAGATCCAAACCTCACTGAGACTCACAGCCTCTTTGTGTATATTCAAATATATTTATTGAAATTTCCTATACACCGATCCCTAGACTGATCCTACAGAATCCAGCTGTGGAATGGGGGGGTCGTGAGAGAAAGCTGAAAGACAGGATGCCTACCGTGTAGTCTCGTGCCCAGAGACAAGAATGAGAGGTGCCAGTTTTGTCCTTTCACTTGCTCATAAAGGCCTTGGTGTCTGATGGCTGATGAGGGTCAAGAGCAGAGATTCAGGCTGTGAGAGAAATGCCCCCAGAGGTTGGTGCCGATACTTACTTTGGCAATGAACCCCTCCTTCCCCAAGTGTTCTTTATTTCCACCTAAATGTCCCACTCAAGTCTTTTCCTGTGACTTTGTCTCTGCTTTGTGACAGTCCCCCTATGTCAACCGGAGCTGGCCTGACTCACTCGAGGTACCTGGACCTTCAGATGTAAAGTCAGCATGGTGGAAGTCAGGTGTCAGTAGGAGGATTTTTCTTCTTTAATATTTAGAAAAATATTGAGGGAGACGTTTAAGTTTTGGGTTTTTTTCTTGTTTTTTTTTTGCTTGGTTTTTGGGTTTTGGTTGTTTTTTTTTTTTTTGCTATAGGGCACGTGCGCTCACCAGACGGACAGAGAGAAACAGAGAGACAGAAAGTGAGAAATCACCCTCAGGGAGGATAGCCACGCCGCAATCCCTTCTCCTCCATTCTCCTCTTGGGATCTTGGACACGCACGCACACGTACCTGGCATGAGTTTTAAGCCACCGGGTCTGGGACGCGAACCGCGGTCGACTGCATGAGTCCAGCGACATAGCCATTACACTAACTGCTGGTCCCAAGATATTTTCTCTTTGGAACAATATCAGTAAATGTATTGCAACATCACAAGAACCAGAGGCCCTCACCTGTGGACCTTGAGGATTTTGTCTCACTTCCCCATCTGACTGTGTCACTGTGGTACACATTATTGTGCCAAACCCACAGTAATAGTGGGCCTCATCCTCAGGCTGCAGCTCAGAGATGTGCAGAACACCTGCATTGGCTGAGATATCTTTTGCTCCAGAGAAACGACTGGGGACCCCAGAGCCCTGGTGTATGTCTGAGTCTGTGTAGTGCCTCAGAAGATAGCGGGGAGGGCTCCCTGGCTTCTGCTGGTGCCAGTACATGTCATAGCGACTAACAGCAAAGCCGCTGCTCAGGGCGCAGGTGAGTCTGGCAGATGCTCCAGGAGATGCAGAGAGGGAGGGCGGCTGGGTCAGCACAGGCTGGGACAGGGAACCTGCAGACACAGACACATGAGAATGGGAGAGCAGGGACTAGGATGATAATTTTCAGCAGCCTTGACCTGAAGACCCCAAAGCAGGTTGGGGATTATCCTGTGTCCCCAAAGCCTTGCCCTTCCTGGCCAATGACAAAGAAGCATGAGGAGAAGAAGTGTCCAGGCCATGGTGAGCACAGTCCTTGGTCCCCACATGGCTGCACTGCCCCAGGGCAACTTTTCTTCCCACCCTCTGCCACAGGAGGGGCTCTTCATGCAAATGTGTGTCCATCCAGTGACTGCCCAGCCCCTCCCTGAGCCCAGGGCTGGGGCTCAGCTCACATAGCAGGCAGCGGGGGAGGGAGGTTGGCTCCACCCCTTGGGGAGTCCTGGGAGGAAGCTCCTGCTGGGACAGCACAGAGGGCCTTGCTCAGGGGACTCTGCCAGTCAGGGAGGACACAGCTGCTGGGTCCCCATCAGGGAACACAGGGCCAGTCCAAGGCACAGCCTCTCTTGATTGGTTCTCATTGTGCAGGAGTTTAGGAAGTACAGGGCAGTCCCACGGCGTCTCCTGCTGGACCCTGTCACATACTTCCCCATGGCCCAGAGCCCTCACAGAGCAGCTGGTCTCTGCCACTCATCAGCCATCCACTGTCTCTATTCACTCATCCTTCGTCTCGTTCTCTGACAGTCGGATTTTGATATAATCAATGTGTTTACTGCAGTTTTTTTTTTTCTCTGAGAAGACATCTGTGGGAGCTGCAAACTTGTACGTGACTCCAGAGGACAGGCTGAAAGCATCTGATCTCTCGCTTGGTGTGTGCTGAGTATGCTGCAGTGTCTGCTTTCATCTTCCCAGCTCAGAGAGACCTGTGTGTCATTCTTGAATTGTGTCAGACGCTCGGGACGAATGGAGATAAATGAGGAGTTGTGACATTTGAACTCAGGATTGTCTTTCATTAGAATCAGAGAAAATGTGGCTCACAAGAGATCCTGGGAATCTATTCCTCATGACTTATTTATTTATTTATTCCTTCCTTCCTTCCTTCATTTTAATTCGACCAGAAAGAGACACAGAGAGAGAGAGAGAGAGAGAGGAAAGTGAGAAAGCAAGCCACCAGGTCCAGGACTCAAACCGTGGTCGGCCATGTGGGAGTGTCCAGTGCCTTAACCGCCACGCCACCTGCTGGTCCCTCCTCATGACTGTTTTATTTGAAATTTGCCTGATTAATGAGAATTTAGTCTTCCCTCTGATTAGGGGGTGTTAAACAAGGCTGTGAAACTTTTTAGGGCACACAGAAAATCTAGTATGTGAACTACAAAGAGAACTGAAGCTCAAGTTTTAATGTCAACTAAGCAACTTTCCATATGTCATTTTTTTATGATTCATATTTTTTTCATATTTTTTTAACTTTTAGAGAGGTTTTTGTTTTATATATATATATACATATATATATGCCCTATAACATTATATATATATAACAAAGAGAATTGAAGCTCAAGTTTTAATGTCAACTAAGCAACTTTCCATACGTCATTTTTTTATGATTCAATTTTTTTAACTTTTTATTTCTCTCCTCAAAGAGTTTTGTGGGTTTTTTTGGTTTTTTTTTGTTTTTAAGTTTGATTTAGGGCACATAGACTCACCAGAGAAAGACTGAAAGAGAGAGGGAGAGTAAGAAATTATCCCCCAGGAGGGATGGTCACCCCACCGTCCCTTCTTCCTGCACATTTTGGGCACACATGCACACACACCTGGCATGATTTTAAACAGCTGGGCCTGGGACTGGAACTGTGCAGTCAGCCATGTGGGACCCAGCTGCCTTAACTTCCATGCCACCTGCTAGCCCCCCAGGTTACATTTTATTCTGAATTTGTATATGTAACACGCTTCATCAGGTTTCTTTAGTTGGTGTTACTTTTCAATTTTTGCCATAAGGTCCGTGTACTCATGGGAGAGAGCCAGAGAGGGAGAGTGAGAAATCACCCCAGGAGTGATGGGCATGCTGCAATCTCTTCTCCGTTCTCTTTCCAGAAATTTGGGCACTCATGCATGCACACCTAGCATGTTTCTGAAGACACCAGGTCTGGACCTTGAACCATGGATTAGACCATGTGGGATCCATTGCCCCCGCTACCATGCCATCTGCTGGCCCCTTCATCAGGGTTTGAGAGCAGGCAGGACCTTGTAATTTGAATGAATAGGGGTGCAATGTTCAGTGTAAGCGAGCTTTCTAGACCTGTAAAACTTCCATCAGGAGAGGGCCTCAGAACTGAGAAATTATCCTATACCTGCGGGACAGGATCTGACAGTGAAGCTGGTGGATGATGAATTATAACATTCTGCCCCTCCTGGTTACATTCTGCCCCTCCTCTGTCCTTTCCCTCCCACACCATCTCACTGAACTCTGTCCTCAGGAATCTTGGTATTTCCCAGAATGCCCCTGGCCAGGCATGGTGCAGTCCCTGCTCTGGTCCTGAAAGGAGAGTAAGGAGTCTCCCTGGTACAAGGTGGAGTCTCAGAGAAACAGAGAGGACCTGGGGGGACCCAGATCTGCTCCCTCATTGATTGAACAGAAGACCTCCTCGCTGGCTGCCTCCTGGGGGTGGTTGAACGCCAGGGTCATGCACAGGACACCAAGGATGTCCTTTCCAGTTGTGGCTCCAGCTTATTGTGCTGTTTTGAGAATTATTATTAGGTTTTTACACTAATCACGTACAATATTAGGAGACAGTTTTAATATTGGGAACTATTTATATTAGAAGTCAATATATTTTAACATGCACAGAGTAAGAGTCACAGGCCAGGAACTGCAGGACCTGAGGTCTTTGTCCCACTTCCTCATCGGCCTGCATCACTGTGGGAAGCACTGCCGTCCCATATTGCACAGTAATAGTCGGCCTCGTCCTCAGGCTGCAGCCCCGAGATGTGCAGAACACCTGCATTGGCTGAGGTGTCCTTGGATCCAGAGAAGCGGCTGGGGACCCCAGAACCCTGTTTCTTATCGGAGTCTGTGTGGTAGTACAGAAGATAGTGGGGAGGGCTCTCTGGCTTCTGCTGCTGCCACCCTATCCCATAGCTCCCCACACTGAAGCCACTGCTCAGGGCACAGGTGAGTCTGGCAGATGCTCCAGGAGATGCAGAGAGGGAGGGCGGCTGAGTCAGCACAGGCTGGGACAGGGAACCTGCAGACACAGACACTCATGACTTGGGGCGAATTATGTCAGGTCTCAGATTCTTAATGATCTGAATCAGAGGAGCAAATACAAGCCTGGAGATTACCCCAGGCCACCAGAAGAGTGTCCTACCTGTGCAGTAAGAGAGAAGCACAAGAAGGAGAGGAGTCCAGGCCATGGTGGACACAGTCCCTGGTCCCCACATGGCTGGGCTGCCCAAAGCCTCCTTTTCTTCCTACCTTCTGCCACAGGAGGGGCTCTTTATGCAAATGCTTGACCATCCAGTGGCTACCCAGCCCCTCCCTGAGACCTGGGCTGGGGCTCAGCTCACACTGCAGACTGAGGGGGAGGGAGGTTGGCTCCACCCCTTGGGGGGCCCTGGGAGGACGCTCCTGCTGGGACAGCACAGAGGGCCATGCTCAGGGGACTGTGCCAGTCAGAGAGGACACAGCTGCTGGGTCCCCCTCAGGGAGCAGGATGGCCCAGCCTGATCTCGCCTCCCTGGCTGCTCGGGAACTGGGTGTCTCTCCTGCTTGGTGCTTCTCCAGCTGCACACATGGAGCAGCATGAGGGGAGCTGGAAGAACTTACGAGCATGCTTGGTGGTTCTCAGGACTCTCTGGGAATGAGAGAACCCCAGGAACAGAAGGGCAAGGTGCAATAAGGTGTCGGAAGTAAAAGCCATGGAGTTGGAGCTTCTGGTGTCAGGGTTTAGAGAGGTTCAAAAACAAAGACGGGGAGTGGCAACTTCCATGGGAAGAGCTTAGGGCATGCCCCTGGCTGCTCTGATGTAAAGCCCTTGGGGAGGAACCTAGAGGTCACAGGGACAATGGGATGGTAGGAAAGGAAGGGAGACCAGGATATGAGCAGGACAGTCAGGAATCAGAGATGCAGAAGGGAAGTTGGTGAGAGCGGTCCTCATTGAGATAAGGGGGGAGCCAGTAAGTGGTACGGTGGTTAAAGCACTGGACACTCCCACATGGCCAACCACAGTTTGAGTCCCAGACCTGCTGGCTTCTTCCCCAGTTAAATGAAAATAAATAAATAAATAATAAAATTATTTTTTTTTAAATCTAGTTCTTTTTCAAAAATTTAAAAAGACTGTTTTTTAAACACAGTGATTCTTTCCTGGCTCTCAGCCCTCCTCTCCTCTCTGCAGTCCCCCTCTTCCTACTATGGCTTTTCCTTTAGCCAACGTCTTTCACCCTCTCTATGAGAGATTTCGCTTTGATTTCTGTCTCTGCAGAGTTTTATTCTGTGTTTTCAAGTATTGTGACTATGAAGATAATGAAATAGCTGTGTTGATCTGGGGAAATAGTCTCTCTGGAAGAGCAGACTTTCAGGCCCCACTGCAGAAACACTGATTCAGAACCCACATTTGCAAAATCCCCAGGTGGCTTGTGGGCACATGATGGTGGGAGCAACCCTAGTGAGATGGGCCTGGGAGGTTGGGGTCGTGACCCAGCCCTCAGGCCTCAGTCTGTCCTGCCTCCCACCACCCTGGCCAGGACACTCACACCCTCTTTCCCACTCTGTGAATGCCACATCAGACACAAGGACTCCAGGCTTCCATGGAAGTGGCAGCCTCTCCTCAGGAGTCACGGGTCCACAGAAATAAAGTCCTTTATTAGAGACAAGAAGGCTTTCACTTGTTCACATCTTCCTGTCTCGAGAGCAGTGAAGAATTGCAAGCACTTAAAACTAAAATTTTTGATTAGTACTTACTTCATCTTAGCCATATTAAGCAGTCATTATATATTCGTGTATAACAAGACATGAAACTTCCCGTAGTTCAGCTCCTGCGACAATAGCAGAGTATAAAGGGGAGTACCAGGAGCACTAACGTGATCCCGTTTGTGGAAAAATGGGAGGCCAAGATGAAGAAACACGAGGCAATTCAGATCTGCAGTTCTGTGGATTATGTGGTTGCCCCTGTCCTAGGGCGGTAATAACCATGTGGCACAATCTGGGAGCCCTCAACCACAGACGTGCGTTGTCTCACGGTTCTGGAGGCTCGTTGTCCGAATCCATAGAGCAGTGCCGAGTTCTCTCTGAAAGCTCTGAGGGAATCCTTCCTCCCCTCTTCCTGGTGCTTGGTGTTTCTGGTCAACACCAAGAGATCCCTGACTGGCAGCTGCCCTCTCTACCTCTTTCTTCACATGACTGTCGTGTTTTCTCATAGCCACCTTCTAGTAAGGTCATAATGAGTCATATTGGGTTGGGAGGGAGGGAGGTCATACTTGGTTGGGTTGGGAGGGAGGGAGGTCATACTTGGTTGGGTTGGGAGGGAGGGAGGTCATACTTGGTTGGGTTGGGAGGTCCCTCTACGACAAGATGGCCTCATCCTGGCTCATACATCTGTAAGGAACTAGTTTTCAAAATAAGGATGTGTTCTGTGGTAACATGGGTAGGACTTCACATATCTTTTTGAGGGGACATATTTGACCCCACAACCTTAGAAAAGAAGAATGTATTTCAAAAATTATTATACTTTTCAGTATTTATAAAAATCCTTATTCAACACACCTACAGTAAATCACAGTGCGACCTGACAGCATTAGTAACACACAAAGGAGAAGTCCCTCCCCTTGCTCCTGGTGGCACCAGTATTATAGTCTACTCAGCGAGAAATAAGAGGACATCCAGACAGAACCAAAACAGAAGCAAGAAAAGCAGGTTACTGCTCCTTCAGGGTAGGTTCTGTCTCTGCCTTCAAAACAATAGAAGTTTAATGGTCTTCATAGCCAGGGCAGGGGATCTGGCTGAGGATTATATCACTAAGGAACATTTTAAGGCAGTAAGGAGGAGCCCGGTTTAAAGACAATAGGAATGCTAATTACTCTGTTGACTCTTAGGCACAGAGGAGAAGGCAAGTTTCTAGTCATAGGAGTCCAAGGGTTTCTAATGGAGGCGCTTCTCCAAGATGGAGTCGCTCCTGCTTCATTCCCTTCTCTTCTTGGAGATGCTCCTCCAAGATGGGATCATGCCTGCTTCACAAGGAGCAGCGCTGGTGATGCTGCCCTCCCGACTGTGCTGGTCCTCCGTCCTCAGTTCTGATGCCCCCTAGTTCTGGTTTGTGGGGACGTAAGATAATGCAATGGTACTCCTGTGGGCCAGCTCAGCCCAGGTCACTCTTGAGCTTCCTCCACTCCAGGACTCGAGCAGGAAAGGGATAAACCCAGACCTACCCTCTCCCTTCTCTCCTGGATGGGAACATCTGTACTGCCCTGAGAGCCGAGGTGGAGGGTCATGTGATCTTGATGTCCTACAAGCACTCTGTACCCACACATTGTCACATGTACGTCTGTGTCTTGGCTCCCCATCTGAGTGTGTCTCTGTGCTAAGCACCCCTATCTGACAGCCAGCAGTAGTATCCAGCCTGGTCCTCAGATTGAGCCCCTGACAGGGTCAGGACAGCCCTGCCCCCAATGAAGGAGCCTGAAAAGTGGGCAGGGGCCCAGGAGTGTTGGTTGTTTGTACCATGAATCAGTGCCCTTTCTCGGGGTGATCATGTACAGTTTTTGAGATTGACAGACAACATTTAGTGAAAAGATTTTCCATTGGTCTGGCCCAAAAAGGTGGGACATGTAGGGGGGGGGCTTGTAGGTTATAGGTGTGTTCCACAATTCTTAGGTTGGTGACTGGAAGGGAAGATCTGTGTCTTGGGAAGAGATTAAAGAAAGGCTTAATCTACATCTCAAGGAAAGGGAAGTTCTCTGTCCTGGGAAGAGATAAGCAAAAGAATATGGTGTAATTGGTTGAAATATACATCTCAAAGATACCATGCCAGGGGACAGGAGGTAGGAAGAATCCTGTTCCTGTTTGTGGCATGACTTCCCCAGTCCCTTTTGAAAAGATTTTGGAAAACTAGGAAAAGGAGTCAGCCTTCTGTCCACAGAAGCACCTGCATAGGGAACCAGTACCTGCCTGCTGTCAATGGTCGTCTTCCTGTTGTTTTTGATACCCCATACCCTGATACTGCCCAGTATCGGGCTAAAGGAAGTCACATGCGTTTATCAGGTTGTCCCCTCAAAAATAGCAGAGAAATTATATGGCGCCAGTCATTTTCACATCTTTAGACGATTTACATCCCAAAACAACTGGCTTTGCATTGCAATTTCTCCTCCCTTATTCTCTTTGCATTCCACTTCTTTCTTCCCCATTCCTTTTGCATCTTGTTTTCCCCTTCCCCCATTTTCTGCCCTTTGAAAGAATAAACCTGAGACTGGTTCTGGTCGCAACTTCTCCATCAGAGCTGTGCCCACCCGATCCTTGCTTTTCTAGACTCATGTGTCTTTGTGTGTTTTTTATTGCATCTATTTCTTTTTTTTTTTTTTGGGGAGGTTTTTGCTATAGGGAGCATGCGCTCGCCAGACAGACAGAAAGAGACAGAGAGATAGAAAGCCAGAAATCACCCCCCGGGAGTGTGGCCATGCTGCAATCCCTTCTCCTCCATTCTCCTCTCAGAATCTTGGGCACGCACACACACGCACCTGGCGTGAGTTTAAACCACCGGGTCCAGGACTCAAACCATGGTCGTCTACGTGGGAGTCCAGCGACATAGTCATTATGCCAACTGCTGGTTCTGTTATTGCATCTATTTCTAATCCACAGCCTTCTTCACTCAGAGAAAAGGTGTTCATGCCGAGCTGGTCCTGACAGTCAGTGAGGGCTCCTGAGTTACCACAGTCTGAGAACCAGACCCTAAACCCAGAAAACGCACAGGTCAGGAAAGAGGAAGGACAGGGACCCTGCCAAGGCCTGTACCTGTCATCGCTTTGGACCTGAGGACAGAGTGAGGAGAGGCAAGAGGACAAGGGGTGTCCAGGCCATGCTGTAGACTCTCCCCACATCCCAGGACCTGCAGCTGGAGCTGGACTCTGGGTGGCTCTCTGATAAAGAGAGCCTCCTCAGCTCCCTGGTAAACTTGTGGTTTGGGTGCTGCATTGTACAAATGGAGCCCTTCATCCCCACGCCTGTCCACACTGAGCTTAGGCCCTGGAAGCAGCGGCTCTGTCAGGAGGTAGTGGCTGTGAGCTCTGAGTCTCTCATGGGGGCAAGCACCTGCTGTGGCTCCTCACTCAGTCCAGGGAGCAGGCCAGGCCAGGAACAGGGAACCTGGTGCACTTGTTCAATCTTGATCCTCTCTGAGCAGCTCCACAGCGCCCCTGCTGGGCTTTGAGAGCTATGTATGGTTCATTTTGGGAACTGTGTTCCTTGTTTGAATTTCTTTTATTTTTATTTATTTATTTTATAAGTTTTTTATAGGGCTCATGAGCTGGCTTGAGAGAGACAGAGAGAGAATGAAGTGAGAAATCACCCCCCAGGGAGGATGGCCACAATACAATCCCTTCTCCTCCACTCTCCTTTCGGGATTTGGACCCTCAAGCAAATGTGACTGGTATGTTTTTCAAGCCACTGGGTCCAGGACTCAATCCAGGCAGCTGACCGGGTGATATCCAGTTGCTGTAATCACCATGCCCCTCGCTGGCCCGCCAGTGACTGAATTTTCATTTCAACGTTTATTGCGCTGAGTTCCTCCAGAGATGTGTAGAAATTTAATCCATCACGTGTTCCTGTTCTATAACTTTCATTTGTTTCGCTATTATAGAATACTACTTTTTTATTTATTTTATATTATCTGCTTGTTTATTTTGCAGAGGGTATGTGTGCTGGCCAGAGAGGTCATGCGTGCTTGCTGAGAGACACAGAGAGGGAGGGAGAGGGAGAAAGCAAACCTGGAGGGGGTGTGTCAGGTGGAATTCCTTCAACAGAAAGTCCCCATCCTGTCTGGATTTGGGGAATGCCCGCACACCTGGCTGACATGTTTTCCCAGGGGCCTTGGCCAGGTTTCAAATGATAACAGGCCATGCGGGATTCATGTCCCTTAACCACGATTCTGCAAGGCCGGCCCACCCTGTCCTTTTCTGAGGAGTGGCAAAGGAGGTCTGGAAGTTCTCCTGAGAGTGACTGTGATTGCTGCTCGGACATCTCTGCTGCTGGATTTCAACGCCGAACTCATTTTCCTGATGAGTATCTAGGTTCCATTTTCTCATTTGAGTTGGGGGGAAGTGGAGAAATGGCATTTTTGTCTCGATTTTTATATTACAGAAAAACAGTTTTTCATTCACTAGTGCGTACGATGGGGTCTTCATAAGTGGCCTTCATTTCATTGAAGTTGTTTCTTTCTATTCACAATTTCGTGAGTACTCTTTGATGTGTTTTAGGTTTAAGTTTCATATTTTTTTTGGAGAGATTTTCGCTATAGGGCGCGTGCACTCGCCAGACAGACAGAGAGAGACAGAGAGACGGAAAGTGAGAAATCACCCCACAGGAGGGATGACCACGCCGCAATCCCTTCTCCTCCATTCTCCTCTTGGGATCTTGGGCACGCACGCACACGTGCCTCGAGTGACTTTTAAGCCACCGGGTTTGGGACGCGAACCGCGGTTGACTACGTGGGAGTCCAGCGACATAGCCATTATGCTAACTGCTGGTCCCTAGGTTTCGTTTTTTATCTATAGGTTGTGTATTCTTGCCAGAGGACACAGTGTAAAAGAGCAGGAAAGTGACCTGCCCCCCCCCAGACTCCAGAATGATGAGGAAAGAGATCTCTGTCAGTGAAGACGCCCGGCCGGTGGTGTCATGTTCTGGAAGCCCCACAGACCAGTGCACCCCTCCTGGACTCTGTCCCAGAGCAGTCCCCCCTGCCATCCAGATAATATATATATTTAATTCTAGAAGAATTTGCACTGTGCTAACAAGAATGACAGGACTGGGGCATATTTGAGAGATGGAAAACAGCTTCTCTGGACACATTTCACTGAGGAGAGCTCAGATCCCAGTCTTAGGCCAAACAGAGGAAGCATCTGAATTGGGCACAGGTAGGAGCTGAACAGAGAAGACCCAGGGCTGGGCAGACAGCAGGGGAATTCTTGTTTTTGTTTTATGTTAAGTATGATAGGCTTAGTCATGCTTCAGAATGTTAGTAGAAAATAGAAATGTATAAACTTAACAGAGCTGATTTTTAGAAAAATTTAAAAAAAATTCTACAACTGAAAATTGCACAGCAGGTTCTTGTCTCACTTCCCCCCTGGCCTGGAGCACTGTGTGACTATCGAGATTGCGATCGTAGGAGTGACAGTAATAGACAGCCTCGTCCTCAGCCTGGAGCCCTGAGATGGTCAGGGAGCCTGAGTTGCCAGACTTGGAGCCCGAGAATCGATCAGAGACCCCTGAGGGCCGTTTGTTGTTTTCATAGATGAGGAGTCTGGGTGCTTTCTCTGGGAGCTGTTGGTACCAGTGCACATTATACCCATACCCGATGTTGCTGCTGCTTCCAGTGCAGGAGATGGTGACCCTCTGTCCCAGGGCCCCAGACACTGAGGACGGCTGAGTCAGCACAGACTGGGCCCAGGACCCTGGAGGTGGGAGAGACACAGAGACAATGATTCTGGGTCTAGAGACAAGAGGAGAAAGTAGGGCCCATGGTCTCCCCAGGTCCTTCCCCTGGCCCCGTATCTAGTCACCTGTGCAGTGAGCCAGGAGGGTGAGCAGGAGAGGGGACCAGGCCATGGTGGAGGATCCCGGAGTCCTGCCTTCTGGGCCCACAGCTGAAGCAGAGCTTCCCCCAGTCTCTCCCTTCCCCTCTTCATGCTCTGAGAGAGGGAGGGAGCATTCATGCAAATGAAACCCCACCCCCAGATTGCTGGTCCCCCCTGGCCCTGGGTCAGGCCCCTCTGCCAGAGAATGGCAGGTTGGTAGAGGTGGGGCTGTGTGGGCCCAGGGGTGGGAGGTCCCAGCTGGGAGCCCTGAGCAGAGGGCAGCAGGCAGGGCAGGTGGCTGACCCCAGCTCTCATTACCCAGAGACCTCTTGAATGAGCCCCGAGTGCCCCCTGGTGTCCAGGCCACATATAGCATCCTGTGCCATGGGACCAGAGCTCCTCAGAGACCACCCTGTCTGTCCCCTGCCCTTGAGCTGCCCAGGCCCAGGTGAGCCGCCCAGGCCCAGGTGAGCCTGGCTGTGAGAGCTCTTAGGATCACCCACTATAAACAGAGCTTGAGGAAAAGCATGGTTCATACTCAAGAAGGTCTGAAGATGTCTGTTTCAAAATTATAACAAATTGGGACCAGTAGGTGGCCTGGTGGCTAAGGCACTGGACATTCCCACATGGCTGACCACAGTTCGAGTCCTGGACCTGGTGGTTTGCCTTCTCTCTCTTCTCTCTCTTTGTGTTTCTCTCTGGTCAAATTAAAATAAATGAATGAATAAGTAAAATTAAATTTTAAAATAGTTCTTTTAAAAAATTATAACAAATTATTCACCTCTAATCTGAAATATCATGCAGTGTATATTATTTTCTCAAAAAAAGCAAATTTTGAAAAAATATCTATTTACTAAAAAGACAAAATAACACAGATTTATGCAGAGCAAAGTCTGGTCTACACTGGTCACCAGTGTTGTTGTGTGGAGTCAGATGGGCTTAGGGAAAAACAGGATTGTCACTATGTAGTCTTTATTAGTAAATTTGTCTCATGGGATTCCACCACTGTAAGATTTTAAATGCACTATTTTTTTTTTTGAAAAATTTAATGATTGTGTGAGTTAGTCAGCTATTTAAAATCAGTCTATATGTTTATAAGAAGAAAAATCTCTGGTGAATTTTTAAATTTCATTTACAACCATTACCACCTAGAAATATCCTTTTAAGTCATGTTCAGGTACTTGCAATTGGATTGATTTTCCTTTTTATACCAAAAAAAAAAAAAAGACAACAGCCGTTTTATGTTTCCAAATCACAGATATTTTGTAAATTTTATTATCATGTTAATTGTATTCATTTATGTATTTTTGCCTTAGGGAGTGTGTGCTCATCACAGAGAGAGAGACTGGGACAATGAAAGGAAAAGTGAGAAATCACCCCCATGGAGATGGCCACACCACAATCTCTTCTCCTCCATTCTCCTCCTGGGATCTAGGGCAGGTACGCTGATATCCCAGCGTGAATTTCAAGCCACTTGGTCTGGGACTTGAACCACAGTCTGCCCCATGAGAATCTAGCAATGCAACAAACTACACCATCTGCTGGTCTTGAAATGATTTTTTTGTGCATTTTTTTTTGGAGAGGTTTTTGCTGTAGGGCACGTGCGCTCACCAGACAGACAGAGAGAGACAGAGAGACAGAAAGCGAGAAATCACCCCCCAGGGGGGATGACCACACCGCAATCCCTTCTCCTCCGTTCTCCTCTCGGGATCTTGGGCACACACACACGTGCCTGGTGTGAGTTTAAGCCACCGGGTCCAGGATGCGAACCACGGTCAACCACATGGGAGTTCAGCGACATACATAGCCATTACACTAACTGCTGGTCCCAGTACTGCTTCCTCTTTAATGATGCACATGAGTCCTGGGGGGGACCACAGGCTCACCTGGTTTATGTCTATCTGGAGCAGAGCCCCTTCCCTCAGTGCTCTAGGAAGAGAGGGAGAGAAGAAACCCAGTGCTGGGGGAGCCACAATGGGGAAGGAACCCCTAAGAAACCTCAGAGGCACCTGGCAGGGAGCCTGGGCAGGAGAGCAGGGCAGGGGCCTCCCTCCCTGTCATGGGGCTGACCATGTCCACCTCTCTCTTCCTCTCCTGCCCCAGGGCTGAACCATTCTGAGCACATGAAGTTCTGGTTGCACTTCTTCATGGCCGTCAATCACTGTGTATGACAACTGCCCATGTGCAACTCGCAGATATACTCAGCGTCGTCCTCAATCTGAGCCCCCATGATGGTGAGGGTGGCTTTGTTCCCCATGAGGGACCCAGTGAAGCGATCGGGGACCCCAGAGGGACGGCTGTTGGTGTGGTAGATCAGTGTGCGGAAGGGCTGGTCTGGTGTCTGCTGGTAGCAGTTGGGGTAGTGACTGGTAGAGACAGACCCAGTTCCAAGGCCACAAGTGAGGGTGACTGTCCCTCCCGGAGACACTGACAGTGACCGTTCCTGGGTCACTGTCGCCTGAGAACCAGCCCCTAAAACCAACAGAAGAAACACAGTTACCCTCATGAAGACGAGCACCACCCTGGACGTACTTCAGGTGGGCTCCCCAAAGACGCGCCTGAGCAGAGAGTGAGGAGCCCAAGAAAAAGCGCCATCCAGGCCATGGTGGGGACACTTGTGAGGGCTCCACGTCAGACTCTGCAGATGGACTTGCTGTCCTCGGGCCTTTTTATGCCTCGTTAGGCCTTTGTAGATGCATTAGTAGGAGAAGGACCTTCGTGTAAATCAGCTCCCTGCCCCCTCTTGGCCAGGGCTCACCTGGTGTCCCCTGGGAGAGATCTGGAGGGAGGCAGATGCTGGGACTTCACAGGCCAGTGACCAGAGGGGACTGAGACACCGAGTGCTGAGGTGACATTTTCACCAGGTCATGTTTCCAGTCCTGGGGACCTCAGGCCTGAACTCCGTCTCTGCAGAACCTGAGGCTGAGTGGGGAGCAGGGTGAGGGCTTTGCCTCTGGCTTCCCTTGTTCTTTCCCACCCGACCTAGCCCTGCCTCCTCCTTCCCTTCCCAAAGGAAGGACCCTGTGTCTTCTCTGTGTGATAAGCAGGCCCTCCTCCCCCAGCAGAGAGTCCAGGGGGACAGCTCAGAGCTTGGGTCTGGGAGTGTGAAGAGCAGGGTCCCCACCGACCCAGTCCTGTCAACTGTCCCCAGTGGCAGGTGGAGGGGACAGGGTTGGGGTGCAGCACATGCAGTGACACTGCCAGGCTGGGACCCCAACACTCTTTTGAACTGAGAGCCCTCAGGCATGGAGCACAGCTCAGATGCAGGTTTGATGAGACGCCCGCAGAATCGCCTCTAAACACTGTGACTCCTCCAGCAGGCCAAAGGGCAGAGAGGAAACCATCCTGTCACCGTCAGAGACACAAATGATGCTGTGTGTGAACAGGTGGGTGTGAGCATCCCGGTCCATGGTGAGACCCCGTGCGGCCATCGAGTCTCCTGTGGAGCAGGAGGGGTGGGAAGGCAGGTCAACCCAGCCAGAAAATGGTCCCCTCCCCCTGCATACCCTGGTCCTCTGGCCTCTCTGGTGCTGACTGACTTTGCTGAACCTTTCATTGTTGCTCAGGTTGCAGAGTGACAGTAGGTGGCAGTCCAGAGACTCCATGGGGGGGGGGGAGGGAGAGAAGAGAGAAGAGGTGGTTTGGGGGAGGGGAGGGGAGGGAGGGCTGGAGCTCCTCTCTGAGCTGCACGTTCACAGCACACAGAGCTCTCTCCTGGGCTGTGGATTATGAAGATTCAGGAACCATGTGGAGAGCGCCCGGCACAGCCTCTGGGCTCCAGTGTGAACTGGGGACACCTGAGCCTCCCCTCTTCTCCCTCTTTACCCCTGGGAGATGGAGGAGACCCCCTCATGAAGGTGTGTCCCTGCCAGGCGCCCTCTCCAATCCCTGTCTAGACTCTGCTCAGGATAGACATTCGAATGCTGGTGAAAAAGTGGACCTGGGACCAGCAGTTAGCGTAATGGCTATGTCGCTGGACTCCCACGTAATCGACCACAGTTCGAGTCCCGGACCTGGTGGCTTAAACTCACGCCAGGCGCATGTACGAAAATGCCCAAGATCCCGAGAGGAGAATGGAGGAGAAGATATTGCAGTGTGGCCATCCCCCCTGGGGGGTGATTTCTCACTTTCTGTCTCTATGTCTCTCTCTGTCTGTCTGGTGAGCTCATGCACCCTATAGCGAAAACCTCTCAAAAAAAAAAAACAACGTGGACCCGACGTGGGCTGTCCCTGCACTAAGGGATGCTTATCTCTCATGTCCTAGAGCTGTCCCAGCTTCAGGAGAGTCCAGCACCTTCACGGTGCCTGCTCCTGTCCCACTGGAGCAGCCTCAGCCATTTCCCACCTGGGGAGCCACAGTCTCTTACTCACTCTCAGACCCCTGACACCCCCTGCTGGTCACAGACACAGCTCTCTGCCCTGCTTCCATCACAGCTGAGCAGGGGCCACTAGCCTCAGTTGACACCTTACCCTACTTGAGAAAATCAAGGCAGAGTTAAAGGGGCCGCGTCCTCCCAGGAGCCCTCCCCTAGAGTCACTATCAACTGCAGGGACCCCCCAGTGGCCTCCGCATCTCCTCACACCTCACCCTTGCTTCTGTCCTCTGGGGGCATCAGAGAGCCCCTCCCTGACGGGTCATGGTTTCATCTCTGTTGGGGTTCCAGACTCTGCATGGACCTGGTGGACCGATCTCAGGTGGGTCCACAGCTCTCTCCCCTCTCAGGAGCCTAATGAGAAGCAGGAAGGGCTGGGCCGGGGCAGCAGCATGGACTTGGTGTGGGCTCCAGGAGAAGCTTCCCTGGAATCGTTATCATTTACTAAGTGCAGGGGTGGAAGGCCGTGGGAGGAGGGTGATGGGAGTAAGGGGCTCTAGCAGCTTAGATTCCTCCCCTATGCATGCCCAGGGCTGGAGTCAGTGCTCATGGCACCCGGAGGACCTGGGGGAGGAGAGGCACCAGGTGCTCTGGTTGGAATGTGTGTTCGTGTTCCCCCAAAGTTCAAGTGTGGGAGTCCTGCCCCGGCTGTAGGTATGTAGTGATGGTGACAGCCCTTCTGGGAGCTACTGTGCCATGAGGGTGGAGCCTCATCCAGAAGACAGAGCCTGATAAAGGGGCCCCAGGAGCTCCCGTGCCCCTTGACCAGGTGTGGACACAGGAGCAGGTGCCGAGAGAGCAGCCCCCACTGACCCCAAATCTACCGGGTCCTGATCTCAGACTTCCTAGCCCCCCTGGACTGTGAGCAATGATCTGTGTTCACCATCCCCCTAGTCCACGGTCTGCTACAGCGTTCTGGAAGGACGTGCCCTGGGGAGGAGCAGACACAGTCCCGGATCACTCAGGGAATGGGACCCTGACAGGCTCTGGAGTCACCGGAGACTGCCCTACATGGTCATAACTGTTCCCTGGAGCCAGTACAAAAGCCCCACACTGTCTTAGGGGAGGGAATGGGGACAGGGGTGGTCTCCTGATGAACAATCTCCAATCCCTTCCTCAGTCCCTTTGCAGAGAAAGGACATGTCGGGGCAGAGAGGTCCACAGAATCAGCTCCCTGACACCGCAGTGAGGGGCCCCAGCTCTGCATCCCTCTGAACCCCCTTCAGCACTCCTGTGGGAGGGACCTGCTTCATCTGAGTCTGCCCTGAGCCCTGACTGTCCTCAGCCTCGTGAAGTCCTAGAAGAGCAGCAGATCACATGGGGTGCAGAGAGAAGAGGTTACCATAGAACATGACTCAGGGGTGAGGTGCCTGACACTGAGTGTCCCTGTGCACACAGAGGCCACAGCACGAAGATCAGTCTGCTCAGCACCCCTGGTCCCCAGAGACCTGCCTGCTCTGAGCCTCAGGAGGGAAGAGCAGCTCAGAGGACTGAGAAGGAGAACCAGCAGCCGGAGGGAGGGAACCTCCTCCTGGAGCTGTCATGGGGAGCTTCGGGGCACGCTGGACCACGGACCAACCAGGAGCTATGAGACCACACAGGCTCTGAGTCAGGCCGAGACCCTGGGCTGGGCATGGAGGAGTCAGCCACCTCCCTCCTGGGCCATCATCTCCCTGGAGGGCCCCTGAGCCTTGAGGACTGATTATGTCACTGCAGACATGACCAGGGCAAGAGGACACTAGCAAATGATCAGGAGGACTTTAAAACTCATTTGAATGAAGAGACAGTCTCACAACCACTGGTCTTAAGATTAGTCACTGGGAAAAGTGACAAAAGTGACAATGAGGTAGATGTGGCCCAAAGCAGTGCACGATTGAGGGCTCCGGGCAGGGAGAGCACAGGGGAGGTTTTAGTCTCACTTCCCATGTGTGGGAAGCATCGTGTAAACACCAGCACCTCCATGATAAGTCGTACAGTAATAGTGGGCCTCGTCCTCAGGCTGCAGCCCAGAGATGTGCAGAACTCCTGCATTGGCCGAGGTGTCCTTGGATCCAGAGAAGCGGCTGGGGACCCCGGAGCCCTGGTGCTTGTCGGAGTCTGAGTAGTAGTTCAGGAGATAGTGGGGAGGGCCTCCAGGCTCTTGCTGTAACCAGGTTATCCTGAAGTCACCAACACTGAAGCCACTGCTCAGGGCGCAGGTGAGTCTGGCAGATGCTCCAGGAGATGCAGAGAGGGAGGGCGGCTGGGTCAGCACAGGCTGGGACAGGGAACCTGCAGACACAGACACACTTGAATGACAAAGCAGAGACCAGTGTTCCGATTCTCAAGGATCTCTGCTTGAAGAGAGTGAAGCAGGCTGGGGCTGCTTTGTGTCCCCATGGCCTGTCCCTACCTGTGCAGTGAGAGAGGAGCACGAGGAGGAGAGGAGTCCAGGCCATGGTGGACACAACCCCTGGTCCCCACATGCCTGGGCTGCCCCAGGCCCCCTTTTCTTCCCACGCTCTGCCACAGGAGGGGCTCTTCATGCAAATGTGGGTCCATCCAGTGACTGCCCAACCCCTCCCTGAGCCCTGGGCTGGGGCTCTGCTCACACTGCAGACTGAGGGGGAGGGAGATTGGTTCCATCCCTTGGGGACCCCTGGGAGGAAGCACCTGCTGGGACAGCACAGAGGGCCTTGCTCAGGGGACTGTGCCAGTCAGAGAGGACACAGCTGTTGGGTCCCCTGTGGAGAGCACATGGTCAGCACCAGGTGCAGGCTCCTTTTTTCTGTTTCTTAAATTCCACTTGTTATGTGATACAAGGTGATGTTTAAACACTTGGTGCATTGAATGATAATCAAGTCAAGGTATGTAGCATAACTATTGTTATAGTCTACTCAGGGAGAAATAGGAGGACATCCAGACTGAGCCACATTTTTATTGATTAAGCCTGTGGCCTACGGGGGGGAGGGGGGATTTGGTATGACGTGAGGATTCAGGGGGTAAGGTGTAGTGGGCTCAGATGGGGGAGGAGGGTAGGGGGTAGGGTTTTGTCAATGTAAAAGCAAAAGCACAGGACAGAAGCAAGAAAAGCAGGTTAATCCTCCTTCAGGGTAGGTTCTGTCTGCCTTAAACACAATAGAAGTTTAATGGTCTTCATAGCCCAGGGCAAGGGGTTCTGGCTGAGGATTAAATCACTAAGGAACATTTTAGGGCAGTTAAGAGGAGTGGGGTTTAAAGACAATAGGAATGCTAATTACTCTGTTGACTCTTAGGCACAGAGGAGAAGGCAAGTTTCTAGTCACAGGAATCCAAGATGGAGTCACTCCTGCTTCATTCCCCACTCCTCTTGGAGGTGCTCCTGCAAGACGGGGTCATGCCCGCTTCACTATCACCTTGAATATGTCTTATGTCTTTCTTAATTTTAATTTTGCATTAATGAGAGGGAGAGGGAGCGACAGCTAAAAAGGGAAAGGAAGAGAGACATTTCCTACAGGTCTTGCTGTGGCGACCTCCTCCCCAGCCTCTCAGTGAGCCAGGATGCAAGGGTTTGCAGGGGTCTGGCATGTTCGGGTTCGCTGGGACTGAACCCCACACTCATGCAGCTCCAGCCCCCAAATCAGGGGTACTGCCAGTGCGTCCCTGCAGTGGGCCAACATGTGCTCCTTCTTTAGGGTGAGATTATACAAAATATCTGCTTCGAACTATTTTGAAGGGTATAAAACGCTACCGTGGAATATACACACCATCCTGGGCGAGGAACATCAAGCATTGGGACTGTGTGACACCGAGTGACCGACCACCCTCTACCCTTCTCTCTCCCTCCTCCCACTGCTGTGCAGAATGCGTCGGAGCCACTGCCGTCCTTTCTAGATCTACTTGATCAACATTTTTAGGTTCCACGCATGTGAGGCACAGGATATTTGCCTTTTTGTCCTGGATTGACTTCAGTTGACAGAACTTTCATCCATTTCCTCAAATTCCAGGCTCCTGGGAGTGAAAAGTCCTCTCTGAGCTGCTGTGCAGGGACCGCAGCGCAGTCCTCCAGCGCCCCCTGCTGGTCACAGCACACAGGGCCCCATGGCCCAGAGACCTGGGAGCCCAGCTGGTCCCTGCAGCTCACCAGGCACTGTCTGTGCTCATGACGAAAGCTCTGAGTCCTACGGGGTGACTGCGGTCCCAACGGTCTCCTTCCCAGCACGTGCAAACGTGCACAGGCATCACCCGGCCTCAGCCCCCAGCACAGTCTAGTAAAGGCCTTCTGGGGCACATGTGTCTTCAGGGCAGTGTCACAGGTGGGGACAGGTGAGCAGGGTGAAGGGCTGTGGGGATCTTAGGGACATGTGTACATGGGGACTTCCCAGGTAACACAGTGTCTGGAAAGGAGTGTCCTGCGTCCCCCATGCAGCAAGCACGCAGCAGAGCAGCCCGGGCGGCAGGAGCTGGGTGCTCTCTGCATCACTCTGCAGGAGCCTGCCCAGGGCTGTCCACAGGGAGCTCTTGGCGGGGATCAGAAGGTGCTGGTGCTCTGCTTGTAACATGGTAACAACAGAAATGGCGTTCAGGGCAGCAGACGCTCCTTGGGAGCCCTGTGTCAGTCAAAAGAGCGGAACAGCAAACAGTTTTTGTCCCACTTCCCCCTTCATGTGGGTCACTGTGCTGTAATTATAACTATGATCTGCTCCACAGAAGTAGTCAGCCTCGTCCTCAGGCTGGAGGTTGGAGATGGTCAAGTAGCGGTCGGCCCCAGAGCTGGAGCCCGAGAAGCGATCAGGGATCCCGTCCCCCTTGCTGTGGCTTCCATCACTTTTAAGCCACATCACATACCGAGGGGCCTTCCCTGGCTGCTGCTGGTACCATGCAATGGTGTAGGTGCTGTGCT
Organism: Tupaia belangeri chinensis; assembly: GCF_000334495.1. Taxonomy (NCBI): domain Eukaryota; kingdom Metazoa; phylum Chordata; class Mammalia; order Scandentia; family Tupaiidae; genus Tupaia; species Tupaia belangeri. The sequence goes on along the minus strand of NW_006159817.1, from coordinate 1,752,039 downwards.
CCCTGCTCAGAGTGCAGGTGAGCTTGGCCGAGGCTCCCGGGGAGGCAGACGTAGACGGCGACTGAGTCAGCACGGGCTGGGAGAGGGACCCTGGAACACAGACACCCATTATGGCCTGGGGAAGGATGGGGAAAGGTCATTTCTCCTGAGGCTGGAGGTGGTTTCAGGACCTGGGACCAGGATACTCAGGATGGTCCTGACCTGTGCAGAGGAGGAGGAGGCCAAGGAGGGAGAGTGGGGTCCGGGCCATGGTGCAGACGACCTGGAGCTGTGCTGAGGCAGACAAGCTGCAGGTCTCTCTTATCCTCCCTCTAACCCACAGCAGGGGTGGTTGGGGCCTTGATGCAAATTCCCTCCTTGCCTCCTTTCTACCAACCCCCTCCCTGGGCCTGTGAGCTGTCCCAGTGGCTGGTGTCAGTTCTGGGACAGGAAAGGGCTGGGCCTGTCTGTGTAGTTGCTTGCATTTCTCTTCTCATTTCTTTTCCTTTTTCTTTTTTGTTTTTGTTTTTGCCCTTGTTTTGACCTTATGCCATCTGTTAGTCCCAAGATGTTATTGTGGAATGTTTCAGTTTGTTGAAGTTCCTTTACCTGGGAGTCAGCTCCGCAGGTGGGATAGCGTTTCTTGAAGCCAGTCCTATAGGAGATAACCACGCTCACAGAGACACTCCCACCAGGCACGGAGTCCTCTTTAGGAACTCAGGTTTGTAGAAATGATTCCCACTGATGTGCAGAATTTAGACATCAAGTCTTAGATATCAGCACCAACTTGAGGTTTTGAATTCTTTTTCTTTTTCCAGAGTTTTGCTACAGGATGCATTGGCTTGCCAGAGAGACAGAGAGAGACAGAAAGACAGAAAGCAAGAAATCTCCCTCTAGGGAGATGGCCAAACTGCAATCCCTTCTGTTCCATTCTCCTCTTGGGATTTTAGGCACACGTGCATGTGCCCAGTGTGAGTTTGGAGCCACCGGGTCTGGGACTTGAACTGCAGTCGACTCCCTGGGAAGCCCAGTGACATAACCATTACACCATCTGCTGGTCCCTTCAGGTTTTAAATTCTGAGTGCTCTTGGGAGTTTGACTGGGAATGTGGGTGGGATTGACTGCTGTCCTAAGTCTTGCATGTTAAAAAATCTGGGAGTACTTTCATAACAATAAAAGCAAAGTTCCTTCTGTGACATTCATATTCATGAAAATCTCCTGAAGATCCTGTGAAAGCTGAGACCAGCAGTTGGCATAATGGCTATGTCGCTGGACTCCCACGTAGTCAACCGCAGTTCGCGTCCTGGACCCGATGGCTTAAAACTCACGCCGGAGCATGTGTGCGTGCGTGCCTAAGATCCCGAGAGGAGAACGGAGAAGGGATTGCAGCGTGGCCAATCCCCCCCACCCTCCTACCACCCCCCGGGGTGATTTCTTGCTTTCTGTCTCTCTGGTGAGCATGCTACACACACCCTATAGCAAAAACCTCTCCAAAAAAAAAAAGATCCTGTGAAAGCAGATTCTTGGACACTCACCAGAGTTTCTGATCCAGTAGATCCAGGATGGAGAGCTGCATTCCTAACAAACTCCCAGATAATGCTCCTATTTTGTTCCAAAATGGAAAATAATGTGATCTCCATTCATTTAATGAAGGAGAATGTTCTATTACTGCTCTTTGAATAAGCAGAGTCTCCCTGGTGGTGGTGGGTCTCTGGGTCTCCTTTGATTTATGTCTATTTGGAGCAGACCCCCCCTCCCCTCAGTGCTCTTGGCAGACAGGGAGAGAGGGAGCCCGGTGTGGGAGGAGCCACACTGGGGAGTGGATGCCCCCGGGGAGGCTGCCGAGCCCTCCTGAATGATGGGGCTGGCTATGTCCACCTCTCCCTCCCTCTCCTGCCCCAGGGCTGAGCCATTCTGAGCACGTGAAGAGGCTCTGGTTGTGCTTCTCCATTGCTGTAAATAAATAACTACTCATATGCAAGGATACTCAGGGTCATCCTTACTCTAAGCCCCCTGGTAATGGAGAGGTTGGCCCTGCTCCCCATGAGGGACTTAGAGGAGTGATCGGGGACCCCAGACGGATGGCTATTGGTGTTGTGGATGTGTGTGTGGTGGGCCGGGCCTGGTGTCTGCTGGTATTAGCAGGGGTAGTGACTGGTGGAGACAGACCAAGAGCCAAGGCCACAGGTGAGTGTGGTCATCAGCCCTAGAGACACTGGCAATGACAGCTACTGGGTCACCACAGTCTGAGAACTGGCTCCTAAAACCAACAGGAGAGACACGGTTATTATCATGGAGACCAGGGTCACCCTGGACCTGGTTCAGGTGGGTTCCCCAAGGATGCAGAGCCCTGTCCCTCCCCTGAGCTGATAGTGAGGAGCCCAAGAAGAAGCACCATCCAGGCCATGGTGGGCACACTGGTGAAGGCTCTGCATCTTCAGACTCCTCGACTGGTCTTAGTGTCCTCGGGCCTTTTCATGCATCCCAGACCCATTAGAAGGACCTTTCTGGAGATCAGTGCCCAGCCACTTCCTGCCCACCTAACCTACCCTGCGAGAGACCTGGAGGGAGGCGGATTCTGGGACCTCACAGACCTGTGACCACAGGGAACTGAGACACTGAGTGATGAGGTGACATTTTCACTAAGTCAGCTCCCAACCCCTGGTGACCTCAGGGCTAAACTCTCTCTCTGAAGATCCTGAGGCTGAGTGGGGAACAGGGTGAGGGCCCCACCTCCTGCCACTTATAGTCTTTCCCACCTGACCCCAGCCCTGGGTACGCTCCTTCCCTCCCCAGAGGAAGGACTCTGTCTTCTCTGTAGGTGACAAGCAGGTCTCCTTCCCCCAGCAGGGAGCCTAGTAGGACAGCTCAGAGCCCAGGTCTGGGACTGTGAAGAGCAGGGTCCTCTCTGACTCAGTCTTATAACCACCTACAGTGGCAGTTGTGGTGGGTCAGGCCAGGGGTACGAACACACATTGGCACTGCCAGGACTGCTTTGAGTTAAGAGCCATCAGTCATAGAGCGCAGCTCAGATGCATGTTTGATGAGAAGCCAACAGGACCACCTCTAACGCTGTGATTCCTCCAGCAGGACACACAACAAAGTAGGAAACCATCCTGCCACCATCAGGGACAAAGATGACGCTGTGTGAACATGAGTGCGAGCATCCTGGTCCATGGTGAGACGCCCTGTGCCTGTGAAGTCTCCCGTGAAGCAGGAGGGGGTGGGAAGGTGGATCATACCACCCACCAAATGGCCCTTCCCCCTCCACCCCTCATGCTCTGGTCTCTCTGGATGGAGACCTGGGTGGTGCGGACTGACTTTGCTGTAGCTGCTCTTTCTCAGAGTGGGAGCAGGTGGCAGCCCAGGGATTCCACATGTGGAGGGGAGGGGAAGATAGGGGAGGGAGGGCTGGAGCTCCTCTCTGAGCTGCACATTCACAACACACAGCCCTCTCTCCTGGCCTATGGATTATGACCATCCAGAGACCCAACACAGCCTCTGGGGTCCACAGCGTGGACTGGGGACACCTGAGCTTCAGTCCTCTCATGCAGGTATTGAAAGGTTTTTGCTGGCAACTCGCTGAACCTTCTTGTCCAGGGAGTGTTACGGAAACAGCGACCCCAATCAACCACAAAAGTCGGTCCTTGATGTAAATTACAAGAGGCTTTATTGCTAGCGAGCTAGGACTCCACTCTCATTCATGGAAGACATGAGAACGAGTGAAGTCCCGAACATAGGAGTATTCAGGTTATATAGACATGAGTCCGTGGGGTGAGGGGAGGAAGGGGTTTCAAGGGTAATCTTATGGCCACCATTTGGTCAGGCTTGCAGGAGCATTTGATCTGGGTTTCCAGGGCTAGCAGAAGGGAGGAATTTTACACTACAAAGGTCCGGGCTAGCTTGCCAGACTAGCTTGCAAATGGCTCAGAGCTCCCTGCAAGGTGTTAACAAATTACCCCAGGTTTCCACAACTACAGAAGCGAAAGAGGCAAAGGTTAGACTTTATCTTTGTAGGACAGGATTAGTCTTACAGTACGTCCTCTCCTTCGATCTGTCCATCTTCTGTTTTTTCCTTCCTTCATTTATTCAGTCCCACCTTTTATTCCTTCTCTCATCAAATTCTTTCTTTTTCTGCCTGTGCTTTTTTATCATATCCAGTAAATTGTTTCCACACTCACTGCTGGGAAGTTTTCTCTAATGTTTTCTTCTGAGATTTTACAGCTTTAGCTCTACATGTTGGCACTGGGCCTATTTCGTGTTTGTGAGTGGCTCTCCAGAAAGAACCAACCTGGTGACAAGTGGAACTGGACCTGACAGGAAATAAAGAGGTTTGGGAGACTCCCAATCTGAGGCCAGTGCTGTGGGAGCCTCAGCAGATTAATGTGCTCCTGGACCCTGCTCAGGGCCTCCTGCCCCTGCCTCCTGGACTGGGTTCAGAATTTGGGAAAAACACACAATGTGTTATTGCCTAAGACCGGATTTGGGGGCAGAATTAGAGAGGGTGAGGACCATGTCTCTAGATAAATTTCACTAAACAGGAGCTCAAACTGATGTTTTAGACCAAGCAAACAAAGCCACTGACTTGGCCATGGTGGGAGCTGAGCAGAGAAGCCCCAGGGCTGCAGACAGAGGGTTCTTGTCTTACTTCCCCCCTGGCCTGGAGCACTGTGAGAGTATTGAGGCTGTCATCATAGGACTGACAGTAATAATCAGCTTCCTCCCTGGCCTGAAGCCCTGAGATAGTCAGGGAGGCCGAGGTTCCAGACTTGGAGCCAGAAAATCGATCAGAGACCGATCAGAGAACCCTGAGGGCCGTTTGCTGTTATCATAGATGAGGAGTCTGGGGGCCGTCCCTGGGAGCTCTTCTCGACGACCAATGTTGTCACTGTTTCCCGCGCAGGAGATGGTGACCCTCTGGCCCAGGGCCCCAGACACTGAGGATGGCTGAGTCAGCACAGACTGGGCCCAGGACCCTGGAGGTGGGAGAGACACAGAGGGTGATTCTGGATCTAGAGACAAGAGGAGAAAACAGGGCCCATGGTCTCCCCAGGCCTTTCCCCTGGCCCCGTATCTAGTCACCTGTGCAGTGAGCCAGGAGGGTGAGCAGGAGAGGGGACCAGGCCATGGTGGAGGATCCCGGAGTCCTGCCTTCTGGGCCCACAGCTGAAGCAGAGCTCCCCTCAATCTCTCCCTTCCCTTCTTCATGCTCTGAAAGGGGGAGGGGTCATTCAGGCAAATGAGACCCCACCATAGTCTGTTGGTCCCACCTGGCCCTGGGTCAGGCCCCCTGCCTGAGGGTGGGAGGAGTGGGGCTGTGTGGACCCAGGGATGGGAGGTCCCAGCTGTGAGCCCTGAGTGGAAGGCAGCAGGCAGGGCCAGGTGGCTCTTACCCTGTTAGACCTCTTATGCACGGGGCCTGGGTGTCCCTTAGTGTGCAAGCACAGACAGACCATCCTGTGTCCTGGTGACCAGAGCCCCTTAGGGACAGCCTGCCTCCCCACTGCCCTGTCAGCTGCCCAGGACCAGCTGAGCCTGGTTGTGAGAGCTGTGAGGACCAACCTGTCCAACAGGGCCTTAAGGAAAATTATGGCTCACACTAAGAGGGTCTGATAATTGTTTCATTTTTAAATGACAGCAAATGATTAATATCTGATCAGAAATATGAAGCATACATAATTTGTCAAAAAGTAAAGTTTTGCAAAAAAAAAAAACCTGTTTGGTAAAAACATGAAAATACTGTTAATTTACATTTTTACGTGGTAATATATGGGTCAGAGAAAAGCAGGATTGTGGATATGAAGTCTTTATCAGTAAGTGTCACAGGGGCTTCTCTTACTGTGAGGTAGCGCTGAGCACCAGGACCCATGGGGGCAGGCAGGTGGCTGGCTTCAGCTGCTCAGGACCACAGTGCCCCCTGCTGCCCAAGGGCCAGATTTCCTCTAGTCTGGAGGTACAGCAGGGGTCTCTGGAGAGAGAGGTGGCCTCCCCGCCCTCTTGTCCCCTGTCCCCTCATCAGACAGGGGGAACAAATTCATTTCCTAGGAACCTCCTCTTCGGGCTATAGAGCCCAATCTGACCCACTAGCTGTTTTATTTTTGTTAATGAGTCAAAATTTACCTAAATCAAATTAACCAGTTAAGACATATGACTCAGTTGGGACCAGCAGTTGGCGTCATGGCTATGTCACTGGACTCCCATGTAGCCAACCGCGGTTCGAGTCCTGGACCCGGTGGCTTAAAACTCACGCCGGGCACATGTGCGTGTGTGCCCAAGATCCCGAGAGGAGAATGGAGAAGGGATTGAGGTGTGGCCATCCCCCAGGGGGTGATTTCTCACTTTCTGTCTCTCTGTCTCTCTCTCTCTCTGTCTGGCGAGCGCACGCGCCCTGTAGCAAAAACCTCTCAAAAAAAAAAAAAAAAAGATATGACTCAGTGACATTGAATGTGTCCACGATGACATAAGCCACCACCTCTACCGAGTCCCAAACACTGTCCAAACACTTCCAACGGCCCCTGAAGGAGACCCCACGCCATCTGCAATCACCCCATCCTCACTCCCTCCATCCTGGGAACCATTCTCTGACTCGTAGCTGTGACTTGATCTCTTCATATTTTATGGAAATTAACTCCTACATGAACTGACCCTTCATGTTTGGGTTTCTTATACTGCGCTTAGCAGGATTTTCTTCCTTTCTTACTTTTCCAAGGATGGATCACCCGGTTATTATTTTTTTTAACCCAGGCCAAAATAATAATAATAAATAATAATAATAATAACAAATAACAGACAAGCAAACAAATAAAACCCTGTCGTCTTCTGTAAGACAAAGGAGTCAGGCAGCCACTAGTCTGAGAAGCCCTTGGTGTCTGGTTATACAAAGAGGACCCTCCGGACCTCATTAAGAGATGTCCACCTTGGGACCAGCAGTTGGCGTAATGGCTATGTCGCTGGACTTCCACGTAGCCGGCCACAGTTTGCGTCCCAGAGCCAGTGGTTTAAAACACACTGGGTGCGTGTGCGTGCGTGCCCAAGATCCCGAGAGGAGAATGGAAGAGAAGGGATTGCGGCGTGGCCATCCCCCCAGGGGGTGATTTCTCGCTTTCTGTCTCTATGTCTCTCTCTGTCTGTCCGGCAAGCGCACGCGCCCTATAGCAAAAACCTCTCAAAAATAAATAAATAAATAAATAAAGTTAAATAAATCATTAAAAAAAGAAACTGCTTTAAAAAAAAAAGAATGTCATCAGCTGTGAGCACAACCTCTTGAATTTCTGTTATCATGTGTCTAACAGATGGGAGTCAGCTATGCACTGGGATTTTAAAAACTCTTGCCTTCTGCCCTGCTGAATGGCATACACAGGACTTCCATGGAGCTGAAGACGTGCTCTTTAACTCAACCGGGGCTGACTTGTTCTCTGGGCAGTCGACAGGAGGCAGTGTTTGACACATGTTATTGTCACAGTTGAGGGGAGGGTATGATTCCTGTTAGGGGGAGGGTCGAGGTCAGGGAGGGCACTAGCATTGTCCACCTGGGAGCAGCTCCTGACCCAAACTACCAATGTTGCGGCAGTCCAGAATCCCGGGTGGAAACGCCATCTACTCTGTGGGTTGATTGTAAGCATCCTAGAAAGTGAGTCAGCAAATTGTGGAAGGAGAAGCTGCATATGATTTTAATTTATTGTATTTTATGAATGCATTTCTTTATTTTAAGGTTTTTACTGCAGGTCCCATGTGCTCGCCAGAGAGGGACAGAGAGAAAGTGAGAAGTCTCCCCCAGGGAGATGGCCACACCGCATTCCCTTCTCCTCCACTCTCCTGTCAGGATTTGGGCATGCACGCACATGCGCCTGCTGTGTTTTTTCGAGCTGAGTTTGGGACTCGAACCATGGGATCAACTATGTGAGATCCACCCCTTAAACAACCGTGCTGTCTGCTGCCCTGAAACTAGCATTTTAAATACAAATGAGAAGAGACTCTAAACAGTCCATTCCCCCTCCAGCACTCAGCAGGAGAGAGAGGAGCTAACAGCCTGCTCAGGGCAGGCTCAGGGCAGACCCAAGATGCTGAGCTCGGGGAGTTCATGTCTCACTTCCCCCTGCGGCTGCAGCACTGTGAGATTACTGTTGCTATCATAAGACAGACAGAAGTAGATGGACTCGTCCTCAGGCTGCAGCCCAGAGATGGTCAGCGAGGCGGCGTTGGAGGAGCTGTCGATGGAGCCAGAGAACCGATCGGGAACCCCCGAGGGCCTTTGGTTATACTGATAGATCAGGGTGGTGGGGGCGCTGGTCGGGCGCTGCTGGTACCAGGACACATAGTAGCTTCCAATGCTGCCACTGTCGCGGGTGCAAGAGATAGTGACCTTCTCTCCAGGGGACCCCGACACAGAGCCAGGCTGAGTCAGCACAAAGGTAGCCCCAGACCCTGTAAGGACAGAGAGGGACAGAGATCAGTGAGGGTGGACCAGGTCCAGATCCCAGGGTGGAGGGGGAGAGCTCATCATCGCAGTCCAGCCAGGTGCCTTCCCAGAACCCCCTGCAGGCAGCCACCTGTGCAGTGAGCAAGGATGGTGAGGAGGAGTGGAGCCCAGTCCATGGCGGGAATCCCCGGGTCTGTACTTCCTGAGGCCCATGACCAAGTCTGAGCCCACAAACCTCTTATCTGTCCTCCTGATCATCGGGGTGGGAAGTCTCCATGCAAATCTCTCCCTTTCTGGAGGTCACACAGTCCCTCCTTCGACCTCAGACATGCTTAGACCGAGAAGTGCAGACTGTGCAAGGGGAGGGGCTGCGTCTCATGGGGGGCCCACAGGGACACCTACAAGCAAGGGGGAAGCAGACTAGGAGGCAGCTGGGGCACCCTGAGCAGAGACTTACTCCTCCACGCCCTCTGGTGGAAGCAGGAGACACGTCGCTCCTGGGCAGGGGCTGATGCTCTGGGCTCCTGTCCTCCCCAGCTCTCACCCTACACAGTTCCAGACTGCCTCTGGGACTCTCTGTCCACACTCTGTGCCCCATTCCATGTAAACTCTTTTCACCTATCCAGATAGGCCAAGGGCCACTGCTCTGGCTGAGACATTTTGACTCAATTTGTGTTTTGGGGGACATGATGCATATCAAGGCCAGGGTGGCTCTGTTTCTCCAGGAGGGGCCAGATGGAGGAGGTGTGAGCCCTTCCCTGAGAGGAGGCCCAGCTGCTCGGGCAGGAAGAGGCAGGAGCCCCGGGAACTGGGGGAGATTTCTCCAGCAGATGGCTCTGGGAAGGGGAGGGGACCTGGGTGGGAGTCGGGGAAAATGTCATCAGAGCCCTCATTCTGACAGTGCCACAGAGAGACAATGGAGAGTCAAAGGCCGGATGAGGTCGGGAGAGATTTGGAAAGAGTCTACACTGCTGCTGATGGATCGGATCTCTGGGAAGGCAAAGAGTCCGTGTAAATGTGGAGCTCTCATGGGGGCCCAGTCGGGGGTTCCTGCTGCTCTCATAGGACATAGTACCTGGAACCTCCTTGGGCTGCTGTGGTGAGAGTTTGTGTTTTAATTTTGGAAAAGGAGGAGGCAAGTTGTGGAGCAGATGGGAACATGAAGGGCAGCTCTGAGGCCCACTGGTCCTGTGGGGAGCAGTCACAGGGGGTGGACAGCGAAAGGTGACGAGGTCAAAGGTTAACATGGAGCCACCAGCTCTTCCATGGTTTATTGGCACACACAAAGACATTCAAAGTCTCTTTAAGTTCGATGAGCTGTCATTTACTTACCCCAAGAATTATCAAAGTATTTGTGAATCGTGGAACTACAAAGCACCTACTGTCCTCCCCTTGGTGACAGGAGACAGTATAACGTGAGGAGTCAGTGGGGATCCCCACCTTCCTGTGGGCGTTCCATCAATAATGAAGAGCACAAATCCCCTTTACTGCTGTGTTTTCGTGCTCAGGGTCCCCTGGGAGAGGCCGACAGCATCCTCATCCCACTCGGGGACTCTCTAACATGGACCATCTTACACTCTCTCTCCTCCAGCACCTTCCCCTCATCTCCTTCCAAGGTCAAGGAGATCAAAGGGTTTGGAAATGGGAAACACACTTACGGATCCAGTTCAATTCTTACCCAGTGTACATGTTTTGAAAACCATATTGGATCCAGAGCTATGTATGATCATTACATGTAAATTATAAATTATAATTTAAAATATCATGAAATAAGGGGCTGGCAAGTGGCATGGTGGTTAAAGGCACTGGACTCCCACCTGGCCAACCACGGTTCAAGTCTCAGACCTGGTGGCTTGCTTTCTCACTTCCTCTCTCTCTCTCTGTCTCTCTCTGATCAAACTGGAAAACACTAATGATGATAATAATAAATACAGTTAAGTAAAATAATTCTTTTAAAAAATAAAAAAAAAATAACGGGACCAGCAGTTAGTGTAATGGCTATGTCACTGGACTCCCACGTAGTCAACCGCGGTTCACGT
>NW_006159817.1:1740167-1741504 GCF_000334495.1 Tupaia belangeri chinensis | reverse complement strand
GGGTCATTTCTCGCTTTCTGTCTCTCTGTCTCTTTCTCTGTCTGTCTGGCAAGCGCACGCGCCCTATAGCAAAGACCTCTCCAAATAAATAAATAATAAAATATTATGAAATTTTAAAGTTCTGTAGAATATTTGGCGATGCTGCTATGGAACAGTGTTCTCTATGTACCATGAATGTTTCAGAATAATAAACATAAAGAGAGAGGATCTCTGTAACCTTCCCCCCATCTTGCACAGATGGGTAAACAGTTGGGTGGGCACCAACTTTACTCAACTCCATATTTCCATGTTCTTCTATGTTCCACCAGAGACATGCACCTGCCTTTCCACTGTGCACCCAAGTTCTTATCATTTTATTTTAGGGATTCATTTGCTTTTTACTGAAAATAGTTGACCAGAAGTTAAAAGGGCCATCATAACTATTGGGGATTATTTTGTACAATAAGGGCCAGAGATGCATAAGGCCTAGACCCTAGACTGGGTGGGGTTGGGGTCACCCACTTCCTTCTTGGACTCTCATCTCTCTAGAGGGACACTGAGCTCTGAGACTGACTGCTGTCACTGCAGACATGGCCACAGTGGGACATTATTAGCAAAGAATCAAGTGACGATTTTATCTCAGAAGAATGAAGAGATATTCTCACATCTAGAGTGCCTAGGTTAAAATGAGGTGCCGTGTAAAAAAGGGACAACAGAAGTCACCCCTAACTCAAAAAGAGGTCCCGGGAAATGCAGCAGGGAGGACTCCAGGCAGGGAGGATGCAGGAAGGTTTCAGTTTCTCATTCCTGTGCATCTGGAGTGCCGTGTGAGTGACAGGGATGCTGTGTATGTTTGACAGTCATAGTCGACCTCATCGTCAAGCTGCAGCCCAGAGATATGCAGAACACCTGCACTGGCTGAGGTGTCCTTCAATCCCGAGAAGCAGCTGGGGTCCCCAGTGCCCTGGTGTTTAGTGGAGACTGAGGAGAAGGCAGGGAGGGCTCCCTGGCTTCAGCTGGTACCAGAATATGGTGTAGCTACCCACACTGAAGCAGTGAAGCCACTGCTCAGGGTGCAGGTGAGTCTGGCAGATGCTCTAAGAGATGCAGAGGAGGGCGACTGAGTCAGCACAGGCTGGAAGAGGGAACCTGCAGACACAGACACTCATGAATAGGGCAGGTACGGGGGATGGGTGATTTCAGTGGTCTCAGCCAAAAGAGAGTGAACCAGGCTGGGGGCTGCCCTGTGTCCCGACAGCCCTTCCCTACCTGTGCAGTGAGAGAGGAGCATGAGGAAGGGAAATATCCAGGCCATGGTGGACACAGCCCCTGGTCTGACATGGCTGGGGCGCCCCCGG
>NW_006159817.1:1711130-1740070 GCF_000334495.1 Tupaia belangeri chinensis | reverse complement strand
CACCTCACACTGCAGACTGGGGGGGAGGGAGGTTGACTCCACCCCTTGGGGACCCCTGGGAGGAAGCACCTGCTGGGACAGCACAGAGGGCCTTACCCAGGGGACTCTGCCAGTCAGAGAGGGCACAGCTACTGGGTTCACATCAGAGAGGACAGGGGCAGCCCCAGGCACAGCCTCCTGGGATGAATGGTGCTGACTGAGCAGCTGTGTAGAAATTTTGGGGCAGTCCCACAGCGCCTCCTACTGGTCAGAAGCACACAGGTCCCCCTGACTCAAACTCCTGTGAGTTCAGCTGGTTTCTATAGCTTGTCAGGTCACCCTGACACACACACACACACACATGCACACGTCCTGCAGGTGTTGCCTTACTTCAGAAACATGTGACATTGGACTTGTCCTCCCCTATTATTCAGTAATTCCTTAATTGTGAGACAATTAAATTATAAAAGGTGAATTAATGCTTCGTTATAATCCGTGACAGGGATAAAAGAGCAGACAGTGCTGAAGACTCCAGGGCATTTTATGGCCTTCTATCTTCATGTTCCTGAGTAGGAAATGGCAGCGTAAATGTCCAGTCGGAGACTGTTGGATACGGGCTCTGGGAAGGAGGAAACCCTGGGCAGCAGGAGCAGAGGCCAGGTTTAGGCCACTCCCTGGGCCAGGAGCAGAGTGAGCTCTGAGACATCTGTCCGAGGTTGGAACCCAGAGCAGCTCCTTCTGAAGCTGTGACCCAGAAAACAATAATCTTCACTGTGTAGGACTTCAGGATGGAGCTGTTGGTTCCACATAGCCTCAAACTCACCCACCTTCCCCAGACTTCCATTCCAAGAGATGGTTCTGATTGACAGTCCAGTGCCCTGAGGAAGAGGGCTGTGAGTCTGGTGTCCCAGCTCACCTGCTCCTGTGGGCCAGAGTAAGAAGCAGGTCTGTGTGAGCCCTGGGCCCCCTCCCTGAGTCCCTGGAAAATGCCCCCATTATAAAGGACTGGGGGAGAAAGGCTGCAGGGCAGGGAGGAGGTGCTCAGAGCTTGGTCTCCAGATGCTCCCATGGGGGTTACACAAACAGCTGGGTCTTAGCCCCTGTCCAGACTCCACGGCAGAACTGCTCCATTTACCCACATTCTGGGGCCTTGCTGTCCTTCAACACTTGGTGATCAGATTCGGGCCAAGAATGTAAAGAGGAAAAGAAAAACAAATGACAGAAACTTGAAGGAAAGAAAGAGGAGTATCAGATCCAGGAGGTCACGGTGCAGTGGGGGCTCAGAGGTGAGGACATTCACACATCAGTGAGGACTCCTTTTATTCAACTGCCCTGGAGCCAGCTGAGTGGTTTACCAGTTGTCCTGTAAATCCCTGGGCTCTGTAATTCCTAACATCACAGTATTCCCTGCTGGACACGGGGCCTGCCCCTTCCTATCACTGTGATAACTAAGCACATGGGGCTCTATGCTTTTCTTTCTTTCTTTTTTAATTTTTTTAGAGAGATTTTTCTATCAGATTTGTTTATTCACCAGAGAGAGGCAGAAAGTGAGAAATCACCCCTTGGGGGGATGACCACTCGCAATCCCTTCTATTGCATCCTCCTCTTTGGATTTTGGGCATGCATGCACATGTGCCAGGCATGATTTTTCAAGCTGCCCGGTCTGGGGTTCAAACTGAAGTCAGCCATGTGGGAGTCCAGTAATGTAACCATTACGCCATCTGCTGGTTCCAGGCTCTGTCCTTTCTTTAAAAAAATGATTGTTTTATTTAACTTTGTTTGTTTGCTTGTTTGTTTGTTTTACCAGAGAAGGACAGAGTGGGAGAGCAAGAGAGAGAGGGAGGGAGAGAGAGAAAGCAAGCCTCCAGGTCCAGCACTCGAACCATGGTTGGCCATGTGGGAGTCCTAGTGCCCTTAACCACCATGCCACCTGCCATCCCCAAACCTCTTTCTTTTTTCTAAAATGATTTTTCCTGGTGTTACTACCCAAGACAATGAGCAAAAATAACCTGGTTCCTCCAGAACTGCAACAGTGATGCTCCCACAGTTGAATTCTTATCTCAATAGAAAAGGACACTTCAGCTAAGTGTGTTTGGGGTTTTCTTTAAGAGAGATTTTTGTTATAGGGTGCATGTGCTCATCAAAGACACAGAGACAGAAAGACAGAAAATGAGAAATGAGTCCCCAAGAGGAATGGCCATGCCATAATCCCTTCTCTACTCTTCTCCATTTTCCACCTGGGATTTTGGAGGTGCACACACACGTCCTCAGCATGAGTTTTATGCCACTAGGTCAAGGACTCAAACTGAGGTCAACTATGTGGGAGTTCATCCACATAACCATTACACCATCTGCTGGGCCCAGCATAACATTTTTTAATGCCAATTATTGTGAACTACGCACCAAAGATCCAACTCTCCTTGCTGTTTCCAGACCCTGGACGTGAAAAGTCAAAGCTCAGTTAAAGGCACAGGGACCACGCACAGGTGGGAAATTGCCCCGTGTACACATTGGGAATGCACAAGAATCTGGGTCAGAGAAGCCTCAACTCAGTGATGTGCCAGTGTGGACCTGGGGCATGTGTTGAGTAGGATTCTAATCAGGGGTGGGGTATTTGCTGAAGGTCTGATTGTCACTATTCCATTTTCCAGAATGTCACGAATAAGGCCAGCCCTGGCTCTGTCCCTGCTATGGGCCTGGAGGGAGGCAAGGAGTCTCCCTGGGTTGACCGGGAGTCGCTAGCCAGGGATGAGGCCCTGGAAGGTTGAGACATGGCTCCCGGTTGCCTGGACCCGACCTTCACTGTGGGCTAAACTCATGTGCCCTGACCTCCAGGTCCACAGAAGGTCAACAGCACGGGCTCTGATGCTGGGAGGATGATCTGGCCTCTTTTTGTTCTGGCTGTAGTGTGACAGCATAGGCTTATGGTGTTTTGTCTGGTAGCTGTGGTTTTTGTTTTTGTTTTGTTTTGTTTTGTTTTCCTCTATACTTATAGAGTAAGTAAGTAGGAGTTTTCTGATTGTAGAATTTTGTCTTTATAATATTAGTATCACTTGAGTACTTCATTAACAAGCAGTGAGAACACCTGTGGGGTTTTTATTCCACCCCTAACTTCCTGAGTCACCACGGTGAGCATTACTGTGCCATGTCGGGCAGCAATAGCCAGCCTCGTCCTCAGGCTGCAGCCCGGAGGTGTGCAGAACACCTGCCATGGCTGAGGCATCCGTGGACCCAGAGAAGTGGCTGGGGACCCTGGAGCCCTGGTGCTTGTCTCAGTCTGAAGAGTAACTCAGGAAATACTGGGGAGGGCTCCCTTTCTTGTGCTGGGGCCAGTCTGTCCCATAGCTCCCCACACTGAAGCCACTGCTCAGGGTGCAGGTGAGTCTGGCAGATGCTCCAGGAGATGCAGAGGAGGGGAGGGAGGCTGAGTCAGCACAGGCTGGGACAGGGAATCTGCAGAAAGAATTACACAAGGGTCATGGGGCAGGGATCAGGTAAAAGTTCCTCATAGTTTGGAGCCAGCGGGTCTGAGGCAGGCTGGGAGCTAAGACCCAGTGTAAAAGCCTGTCCCTACCTGTGCAGTGAGAGGGGAGAACCAGGTGGAGAGAAGTCCAGGCCATGGTGGACACAGTCCCTGGTCCCCACATGGCTGCGTGTCCCAGTTCTCTCTTATCCCCTCCCCCCTGGCCTAGAGGAGGAGGCTCATGCAAATGTGTCCCTGTCCCCTGCCCTTACATCCTCTTCTTACCCAGCAGGTGGCACAGGGAAGGTGGAGAACAAAGAGGCTGGTCCTGGCCTGGTGGGAGAACATGGGAGGAGGCAGATGAGGAGGGAAGTTCCAGGACCCCACCCAGAGATGACCAGCTCCTGCATCACTGAGCCCAGGCCCACTCTTCATCTGTGCCCCCCAGGTCAGTAGTTCCTTGAGGACTTCCCTGTGGACACAGCCCAGAAGCTCTCCCACAGCGCCCCCTGCTGGCCTCATGTGGAATCCAGTCTCTTGGGCCTTCCTGACTTCCTGCTCTTTTCCCCTCCTCACTGTGTTTCCACAGAGGGTCTGAGGGGTTTTCAGGACCAGCTCTGGGATCAGCAGGCTGTTACTGAAATCAGCAAATTCTGTGTTCCCCAGGGACTTGTGGTTTCAAAGGGGAAAATACCAAGAGCCAATCATAACACAGGAAACATAAAACCTGCATCTATCAGAAGTGCCTTCCTAGGGGCCAACAGATGGCGTAATGGTTACCTCACTGGGCTCTCACATAGTGGACCGCAGTTCAAGTCCCAGACCTGGCGGCTTAAACGCAAACCAGGTGTGTGTTCATGCATGCCAAAGATTCTGAGAGGAGAATGGAGGAGAAGGGATTGCGGCGTGGCCATCTCCCACTGGGGGATGATTTCTTGCTTTCTGTTTCTCTGTCTCTCTGTCTTTTCAGCAAGCACATGTGCCTTATAGCAAAAAATAAATAAATAAATAAATAAATAAATAAATAAACAAACTTACAAAAAATAAAGTACTGCCCGTCTTCACATGGGAGGGTCAGGGGTCCACATCCCGTGGCCTCTGCGTGCACTCCAGGGACACGAACATATTCCCGGGATCCAGGCTGGATGAGCCCGGAGTCAGTCACTGCGGAAAGACCATCCTGTGGGTGCCTGTGTCTTTTTCTGTCAGTCTCCATTTCTGTCTCTTTATCATGGAATAAAAAAAACAAATAAATAAATAATAAACCATTATAGTTTGGGTAAAGAACAGAAATGCCTTCCCCAGAGTTCTGGAGTTGTAGAAGGTGAAGTCAACACACCAGCAGATGGGCATCTACTGAGGGCCTGGTCGTCACACCCACCATCTTCTCACTGTGACCCTCTCCGTCATGCCTGTGTAGGGACAAAGAAGTGGCCTTTGTCATTTCCAGGCCCTTCTGTGACCCCTGAGGGTCCTGCACTGTCCCCTCTGCTGACATCACTCATCATCTCCTGCTGTCCTCAGGGGAGGTGGCACTTGCCCAGGGAATCAAATTCTCTTTGCATTATTTGCTGGCTGTTGTAATGACGTTCTTACAGATATGTTAGGAGTTTTTATACAGCTAGAATTAGAAACATTTCGAACTGCCTTGTAAACTACATCAGAAAGAATAAAATTAGTTCGTTGTGAATGCAAACCATTTCTTTATCATTTGAATGATTTCTCAGTGCATTCTCTATCTTCTGGATAGGTAATTGGGACATAAAAATCTTTTTAAAAATGTCTGTGTCACACATGTTCATCATTTTCTGTTCCATCTACGGTAGATGTGACAGAATTCCCAGGTAAAATGTGGGCTCCATTCTGAAGACTGAGAAGTGGAGTCAGGGACCCTGGCCTCTTAGGATACTGTCATCTGTAAAGGGCCTTCTGGCTCCTGATGCTCCTGTCATAGGTCACAGGTCACAGATCCTTCACCGAGTGAGGGATGATCAGAGACGCATCTGCCCAGGTGCACACACAGGTGACAGCACTGTCCCTGCGTCAGCAACACCCACCCCAGGCTGCCTCCACCCTCGGCCATCAGCCCAGAGCAGCAGTCTCTGCACCAGGTCTGCGCCTCCTCCCTGCCCACTGCTCTCCTCTCCGAGCTCACCTTCATCACCGGGACAGACACCTGTTTCTGGGCCTCAGCCCCGACTTCCTTCCCTCCTCCCTCAGACAGTCAGGTCATGGGAACCCCAGCAGGGTCAGCAGGGCTACTGCGGCATTGATGTCTTTATGTGCAGTTTCTGAGGCTTTGCTGAGATTTCCACCTCCCCATCCATTCAAGCGTGCTTTATTCAAAGGCCTCAAGTGACTCTATCAGACCATCTTCACTCATCGCAGGTTTGGAACCAGGGGATAAAACTATGTATTCATTTATGGATAGTTTCTTTTTTTTTTTTTTTTTTTTTTTTTGAGAGGTTTTCGCTATAGGGCGCATGCGCTCACCAGACAGACAGAGACATAGAGACAGAAAGCGAGAAATCACCCCCCAGAGGGGATGGCCACGCCGCAATCCCTTCTCCTCCATTCTCCTCTCGGGATCTTGGGCACGCACGCACAGGTGCCTGGCGTGTTTTTCAAGCCACCTGGTCCAGGATGCAAACTGCGGTCGACTACATGGGAGTCTAGCGATATAGCCATTACGCTAACTGCTGGTTCCCTATGGACAGTTTCTTTAACTTCTCTTATTTGGTCCAACTGCACCAGACAGGAAGAACTAAGGAAAGGGTTTTTGTCTCATTTTCCTGTGGGTGGGGAGCACTGTGTGAGTGCCGGGGCTGCTGTGCCATGTATTGCAGTAATAGTCGGCCTCGTCCTCAGGCTGCAGCCCGGAGATGTGCAGAACTCCTGCATTGGCCGAGGTGTCCTTGGATCCAGAGAAGCGGCTGGGGACCCCAGAGCCCTGGTGCTTGTTTGATTCTGTGTGGTAGTTCAGGAGATAGCGAGGACGGCTCCCTGGCTTCTGCTGGTACCAGTATATCCTGTAAGGCAGAGAGGGAGGGCGGCTGGGTCAGCACAGGCTGGGACAGGGAACCTGCAGACACAGACACGTCTGGATGATGAGCCAGATATGAGGATGATGACTCTCAGGGCTCTCAGCCGGGACACCGAATGTGGCTGGGAGACTCCCTGTGACCTCAAGGCCTGTCCCTACCTGTGCAGTGAGAGAGGAACACAAGAAAGAGAGGAATCCAGGCCATGGTGGACAAAGCTTCTGGTCTCCACATGGCTGGGCTGCCCCAGGCCCCCTTTTCTTCCTACTCTGTAAATAAGGAGGGGCTCTTCATGCAAATGTGTGTCCATCCAGTGACTGCCCAGCCCCTCCCTGAGCCCTGGACTGGGGCTCAGTTCACACTGCAGACTGAGGGGGAGGGAGGTTGGCTTCACCCCTTGGGGATCCCTGGAGACCGCACAGAAGGCCTTGCTTAGGGGACTCTGCCAGTCAGGGAGGACACAGCTGCTGGGTTCCCATGGGAAAGCACAAGGCCAGCCCCAGGCCTAGCTCCTTTTTTCTCTTGGATTAAATTATGCTTGCTTTTGTGATGCAGTGTGATGCTTCAACACTTGTGTGCATTAAATAATTGTCAAGTGTTTAACATAACTGTCAACTTAGATATTTAATATGTCTTTCTTCATAATACTTTTTCATTTATGAGAGTGAGGGAGACAATGACATTAAGGGAAAGGAACAGAGACAGACAGAGGTATTTGTGGCAGGTCTTGGTGTGGCAGCCTCCTCCCCAGCTCCTACTTAGCCAGGATGCAAGTGTGTGCCGAGGGCCTGGCATGATCAGGTTTGCAGGGACTAAACCCGGTGTCCCAGGCAGCTCCAGTCCCCAGTCCATGGTGCTCCTGTGTGCCCTGCAGGGAGGGTGACCAAGTGCTACTTCTTTGGGGGGTGGGGGGAGGAGAACATCGAGAATGTCAGCTTGTAGCTAGTCTGAAGTATATAAAATATTATTATAGAATATACACGCCATCCTGGGCCTTCAACCACGTCACGTATGTTCCCTCCTTCTGTCTGGCCTTCCCTCCCTTCCTCCATTCATTCAGTCCCACCTCTTTCACTTCTCTCATTAAATTACTTCTTTATTTATCTGCTCGTACTTTTCATCATATCCAAGTCATTCTTTCCACATCCATTGTTGGGCTGTTTCCCGCTAAGGTTTTCTGCCAAGGTTTTACAGCTTCAGCTCCTCTATGTCGGTCGTGGCTCTGTTTTGCATCAGCAAGTGAATGTCCAGTTCCCACAACAGCGTTTGTTGAAAAACAGTCCTTCCCCATTGACGGTCGTGGCCTGCGTGTGGAAGACAGCACGGCCGTGTTTGTCAACCCAGGGGTGATCCCTGGGCTCTCTGTTCCACTCCACTTTCCCACACATACGTCTGTGGACCTGTCAGCACCACTCTGCTTCATTGTTTCAATGCTATTTATTTTCCTTCTTTACTGCCTGAGGCAGGTGTGCTCACCAGAGAAAGAGTGAACGCATCCCTGGCGGGGCGAGGTCACACCGCTAACTTTTTCCTTGCATTCCTCGTCTGGTCAGGATTTCGGGCTCACATGCACACATTTGGCATCTTTTCAAGCTCCTAGGGCTGGGTTTCGAACTGAGGTGGGAATCGCAGTCAGCCATGTAGGACCGGGATCTCTTAACCACCAGGTCACAGGGCTGGCGCATGGCTATGTCAGTAGTTTAAATTGTACAAGTTGACCATGTCCTCAATTTAGTTTATTTCCTAGCATTTTATTATTTTAATGGTATAAAGTACATGATTTCATTCATTTTATTTGTGGGTAGTTATCCCAAATCGACATATGTTTGTGTGTTTACTTTATATTTTGAACCTGCTAAGTGTATTTCATAGCTCTTATACTACTTGGTGGAATGTTTAAAGGTTTTTCTCTCTAGAAGGTCACGGGCTGGGAAAGCAGAGGTCCTCCTATTCCATTATTTCTAATTCCTCTTCCTTTTATTTCTGTGTGACCTGATTGCTCTGTTAGACCCTCCGGCCCTGAGCTGAGTGGATGTGGGGAGATCAAGTGCTCTTCCTGTCCCGGTATTAGAGAACCCTCCAAGGTGGACCTCCCCGCCCCCCACACTCTCCATTTCCACTCTCCCGAAACACGTGTTATTCTTATTACTATTGTTATTTATGTCCCCTGTGTTCCTTCAGATGATGACAGCTCCCTGAGGAAGGGGCCCTTCCTGCCTTGTCCCCACTGTGTCCTGAGCCCCGCGGCCAACTCTGGAGCCGGGCGCACAGTAGAAGCTGAGTACATGGTGTGGACAGAGGCCCTCCAGTCGGCTCTCCCGGGTCAGACCCACCAGTGCTCTGCATCCTCGTTCTCCCCTGGTCCCGGTTAGGACTGACCGTGGGCTCCCACATTCACGTGTTTAGAGCCTAGCCCCCAGTGTGTCTGTATTTGGAAGTTGTGCCTCTGTGGGGGTCATTAGGGTTACTGAGGTCCTAGTGGTGGGGTCCTAATTACCGAGGATGGGTGTCATTACAAAAAATCTAGAAACAAACTACACAATGTCCAGGGGGTCACTATGTGGGGACACAGCCCGAGATGGTGACCTGCAGGCCATGAAGAAA
Source organism: Tupaia belangeri chinensis (assembly GCF_000334495.1). NCBI lineage: Eukaryota > Metazoa > Chordata > Mammalia > Scandentia > Tupaiidae > Tupaia > Tupaia belangeri. Next base: position 1,730,983 of record NW_006159817.1, on the reverse strand, counting down.
AGACTAGAAGGACCCAGCCTGCGGACAAGTGGATAGGCCCTCCAGCCTCTGGACCTGAGAGGGGATAAAGATGTTGGGGACCGCCCAGCCTGGGGCCTGTGCTGTGGGGGCCTCAGAGACTCATGTGCCCCTGGGCTCAGCTCAGGCCCACCCGCCCCTGCCCCCTGGACTGTCTGATAAATTCAAGAAAATGCACAATGTGTCATTGCCAAAGACCAGACGTGGGGGCAGGATCAGAGAGGGCGAGGACAGGTTCTCTGCACAGAGGGGCCTGGACAGGAGCTCAGACCCAGATTTTAGACCAAACAAACAAAGGAACAGCTGACTTGGCCCCAGTGGGTGCTGAGCAGAGAAGCCCCAGGGCTGCAGACAGAGGGTTCTTGTCGCACTTCCCCCCTGGCCTGGAGCACTGTGTGAGTATTGAGGCTGTTGTCATAGGAGTGACAGAAATAGATACCCTCATCCCCAGCCTGGAGATCTGAGATGGTCAGGGAGGCCGAGGTTCCAGACTTGGAGCCAGAGAATCGATCTTCGATCCCTGAGGGCCGATTGCTGCTATCATAGATGAGGAGTCTGGGGGACGTCCCTGCAAACTGTTGGTACCAGTGCACATCATATCTACCGATGTTGCTGCTGCCTCCCCTGCAGGAGATGGTGACCCTCTCACTCAGGGCCCCAGACACTGAGGATGGCTGAGTCAGCACAGTCTGGGCCCAGGATCCTGGAGGTGGGAGAGACACAGAGAGGGTGATTCTGGGCGTAGAGACAAGAAGAGAAAGCAGGGCCCATGGTGTCCCCAGGCCCTTCCCCTGGCCCCGTATCTAGTCACCTGTGCAGTGAGCCAGGAGGGTGAGCAGGAGAGGGGACCAGGCCATGGTGGAGGGGATCCTGAAGTCTCGCCTTCTGGGCCCACAGCTGAAGCAGAGCTCCCCCAGTCTCTCCCTTCCCCTCTTCATGCTCTGAGAGGGGGAGGGGGCATTCATGCAAATGACCCCCACCTCCAGCTTTCAGGGCCCACCTGGCTCTGAGTCAAGCCTCTCTGCCTGAGAATGGCAGGGGCAGCAGGGGTGGGGCTGTGTGGGCCCAAGTGTGGGAGGTCCCAGCTGTGAGCCCTGAGCAGAGGGTAGCAGGCAGAGCCAGGTGGGTGGAAGGGTTTCTCAGTTCTGATCCCCCCTACATCTCTCATGAACTGGACCTGGGTGGCCCCTGGTGTCCCAGCACTGACACAGCATCCTGTGACCTGGTGACCTAACTCCCTGAGAGACAGCCCTGCCTCCCCCTGCCCTGTCAGTCACCAAGGCCCAGGTGAGACTGCTCTGTGGGGGCTGAGAGGACCAACCAAACTGGGGGTGAAGGAGACAATGTCATTCTTCTTAAAGGTATCTGATTATCGGTCTGTTTAAAAATGAGAACAAAGAATTAATTTCTGATCTGAAAGTTCATGTATATGAATTATTTTGTCAAAATTATCAAGTTTAAAAAATCTGATCTACGAAAACTGTCAAAATGAAGAACGCTGTTTGCCACAGTGCAAGTCTCTGCCCCTCACCGCTACCCTAGTTTCTGTGTGGAGTTAAAAGGGCTTAGAGAAAACCAGTGGGCCTTCAGTATGGCCTCTGTATTAGAAAGCGTGTGACCATGGGATTCTGCCCCTTGAGAGTTTAAATGCATTAAAATTTTAACAGATTTACATCATATAAATTAGTCACCTATTTAAAATTGGCCTATGTGTCTATGTGAAAGAGAATCTATAGTGCATTTTAATTTTTCATTTAGACTCACGACCAAGTTGAAATGATCTTTAAGTCATGTTCATTTTGACTTGCAACTGTTTTGAATTTTTTTTGTTTTGTACATATAGGCAATGGATATTTTATGTTTACAGCCAAAAAAAAAACATGAAATTTTTATGAAATGTCTATGGAATTTTATTTATTTTCAAGATTGAAATAAAATTTTGACAAATACACTTGTGACCTGTCTTCTCAGTATGGCTCGCTCTTGAATGAGGCCTCAGCGCCCCCTGCCGTCCGAGGGCCAGAGTCCCCCAGGTCTGGGATGCACAGCAGAGGGCCAGGGAGAGAGAGCTGGTCTGCTCACCCACTAGACCTCTGCCCCCTCCTCAGATAGGCGGGACTTCTTCACTGCCCAGGAGCCCCCTCTGCAGGCTGTAGAGGCAAATCTGGCCCACTGGCTGTTTTATTTTGTTAATAAGTTGCAATTTACATAATGTGAAAAGACCATTTAGAGTATAGGACTTAGTGGCATTTGGTGTCCACCATGTTGTGAAACCCCGTGTCTACCTAGCTCCAAACACTGTCGCTGGCCCAAAGGAGACCCCACACCGTTAAGCGGTCACTCCTTCCACACTCCTCTACCCTGGGAACCACTAGAGTTTTGTGTTTCTATAAACTATGTGACTTTTAGAAAATAATTATTTTTAGTTATTATGAAGTTAACTTTATCATTATTATTATTATTTTAATTTGATCAGACAGAGACAGAGAGAGAGATAGAGGCAAAGTGAGAAAGCAAGCCACCAGGTCCAGGACTCAAAATGCAGTCAGCCATGTGGGAGTCAGTGCCCCTAACCACCTTGCCTCCTGCCAGCCCACTATGTGACGTTTTATGTTTGGGTTCACTTTCTCACACATACCAGAATTTTCTAACACATACCCCCATCATAACTGCTGTATGGATGAGTAATACCCTGCCGGGTGGACACATCACATCATGTTAATACCCCAACTTATCGATGGGCATTTGATCTGGTTACCTGCGTTGGCAAGGGTGTTGTTAGGAACATGTGACTACATGTTTTGTTCAAATATGGGTTTCTGATTACTTTGGGTTATGTGTAAGAGTGAGCTTTCTGGGTCGTATGATGCATTTTTTGGTCATTTTTCTGAAATAAGGATATGATTCATTGAACATGTCCTTACATTATCTTTGGGATAACATTACCAAGTTAGTTTCTTCTTGAGGAAATGTGTGAGATTTATCTTGTTTTTATGGTCATAAATCCCAAGAATTTATTTTTGATTACTGTGCCAGGACCTTGTTATCCGTGTAGGTTATAAAAGAGAAATGCAAATTTGAAAAGAAGAAGAAGAAGAAGAAGAAGAAGAAGAGGAAGAAGAAGAAGAAGAAGAAGAAGAAGAAGAGGAAGAAGAAGAAGAAGAAGAAGAAGAAGAAGAGGAAGAAGAAGAAGAAGAAGAAGAAGAAGAAGAGGAAGAAGAAGAAGAAGAAGAAGAAGAAGAAGAGGAAGAAGAAGAAGAAGAAGAAGAAGAAGAAGAGGAAGAAGAAGAAGAAGAAGAAGAAGAAGAAGAGGAAGAAGAAGAAGAAGAAGAAGAAGAAGAAGAGGAAGAAGAAGAAGAAGAAGAAGAAGAAGAAGAAAGAAGAAGAAGAAGGAGAAGAAGAAGAAAAAAAGAGGAAACTTCTTTCTTAACCTAAAAAGGAGATACTTCAATTCCTTGGTCAGCAATTGGATCTTGGCTCCATCCCATGTGGGTAGGTGTGAACCCCTTATTGTTTGGTTAAAAGACCCCCCCAGGACCCCCCATCCTTCTCAACAGACCTTACAGCTGTCTAAAGTGGAGTCTCTCAACCTCAGCACCACTGACATGGGGGAGGAGTAACTCCTTCTGGGGAGGGATCCCGGAGCTCAGCAGAGAGCAGCTGGGACACTCACAAGGGGTTCTGGGAGGACCCAATTTCTCTGGGGAACTGTCTGGGAGCGGGGTTGGGGGTCATCTCGGGGTTCTGGGAGGACCCAGCTTCTTTGGTGAACTGTCTGGGAGCGGGGTTGGGGGTCATCTGGTGACAAGTCCCTCCCAGCATTCCCAGCACTCTGCAGCTGCCACTTGAGCAGGATCTGCGGGGCTGGGCCTTCTGTTCTAGCTGCTCCCCTCAGCAATCTCATAGGAGGGCAGGAGGACACACTGGCCTGGCCTCAAAGCAGGTGGGGCCAGCAGGGGCTTGGTGATTAAAGGCACTGGACTCCCACATGGACCAGTGTGGTTCAAGTCCCAGACCTGACAGGTTGCTTTCTCACTTTCCCTCTCTCTCTCTCTCTTACTCTGTCCCTCTCTGGTAAATTTAAATAAATAAATAAATAAAATAATTATTTTTAAAACCACTGGGCACCTGGGGAAGGAACTCCTGAGCCAGGAACCTGCTCTGCAGAAGTCCCCCATCTGCTGGGCTGCGACCTCTGTCCCTGGCAGTGCTCCTAGAGTTCTGGGACCCTGCCTCAGAGGAAGTATCCTTGCCCAACCCTGAGCTCATCACACTCTAGAGAAACCCCTCCAGCTCACAGCAGGACATTCCTAATTGCAAGAAGATTCAGTGGGTGAATCTAGAACCTTCGCTCCGCAGTGAGTCCTGAGTCTTTTGCTCGGGCACCTGTCACCCTGCATAGTCCTGGCGGTAGCTCTTGGTCCACAGCCTCCAGAGCGCCCTTATGATTGCAAGCCTCAAGGGAACCCTTTCTTCTCAAAGCAGAGATGCATGCCCTCATTTGCAAATTCTGTCTGGACCCTCCTCTGCACGTTCTGTGCACACACTCCCATTCTTTCCTCTCTTCAAAAATGGTCCCAGCGACTGACCCAAAGAACTTGTGGCCACTCTGGCAGTTGTGGCAGCCCAAGAAGAGCGTTCCGGTCCGATCGCAGATCCAGTATTGAATTCACCCAGCTGTTCCCATGGGAAGTTACCAGGGGAAGCTCTGCCCCTCAGCCCTGCCCCCGTCCCTGGGAAAGAGGAACTTGCTGGGGGGACTCAGCCGCCTGGAGCCCACGGACAACTCCCGCCCTGTGCCTGTGGCTGGCCGGGGTCACCCCGCTGTCTATGCCCCTAGACCCATTTATAGGCCATCCCCCAGGTGGCCAGTGAGACTGCACAGGCGGTTCCACACAGCAGCGGGGAGAGGGTGTTCCAGGATCCTGTGGACCCTGGGCTCCTGTCTGAGGGGCCTGAGCTCAGGGTGCAGGCAGGGGCGTCAGAGGAGGCCTGGGCTCTCAGCTCCCAACTTCAAGGCCTTCTGCAGGGCTCTCTGCTTGGCCCAGGGGCACAGAGTCACGCCTTTGCAGCCTGCAACACCCAGGGCTGCCCGAGACTCCTCCACCAGCGTCTCATTGAGGGGCCTTGGAGAGAGCAGGCAAGGGGAGGCTGAGGGGGAGGGAGACCCCTCAGTGCCACCGTACCCCGATGACCTTAGAAGGGGCCCCCATGGGGCTGGGCAGGTACAGTCAGCATTTAGGCCTCTGGGGGTCACTGAAGGTCTCTGCTCCTTCATTCCTCAGCCTGGGCCTCTGCAGAGAAAGGTCCCTGCCCAGAGTTCAGGTGAGAGGGCCAGGAGGGAGGCCCCGGGCTCTGGCCTCATGTCCTGCTCCGTAAGAAATCCCATCATGAGCTCCTACAGCTCCAGTCAGGGGCCCCCCCCAGCCAAGAGGAGGAGGGGGCTGGCCACACCCCAGTCTAGGGTGTCCCTCAACTCCCCTAAGAAAGAGAGTGAGGAGGGGTCCCAGTCACCCTCGGCATCCTCTGAGATTTCTCAGAGGAAGAGCCCAGTCATAAAGGCGGCAGCTGTGCCCAGGGGTTGGGCAGGGTCACCCCAGAACTGCTCACCCACACACAACAGTTCCATTTCCCTAATTGAAAGTTTCCTCTCCTGCCAAGCAGGGGAGGGGACCCTCTGGTGCTGCCACCACCCACTGACCTGGGTTTTCAGGTCACTGCAGGAGACCTGGACCAGGAGAAGAGAGCAGCCTTCCAGAGAATTCTCAAAACATTGACTGGTAAGGCTGAGGCCAATGGGACCTGCAGTAGCTCCCAGCCTTCCAGTCTTGGGTACCCACCTGCTGCCCTTCCAGCCCCCAGCCACAGTGCCCAGCTGGAGGGGACCAGAAGGAGCAAGACTCACAGGGCCCAGAGTCCCTCCTGGGAGTCACTACAGTGGCCCACTCTGTGCACCCTGGGTCAGGGGAGCACATCCCTGCAGGACCAACCTGCTCCTCCTGAGGCCCCTTCCAGGCTGCCCTCCACAATCCCTGCCCAAAGACCCATCCACCATGTGGCCCTTGCCCCTTGCCCACCATCAGACAGGGACAGGTCTGGCCTGTTACCTAGGGTCCCTGCTCCCTGCTCCATACCAGGGATGGACAGCCAAACCCAAGACCCAACACTTGTCTCTACTCCTGCAGTTTCTGTGGGGGTCCCTTCCCCTCTTCCTACAGAAGCCCATGTGGGGGCCCCCTGGGAAGGGGGAAGATGGAGGCTCTGGGGTCCCCGGGACCTCCGCTACAGCTGGATCCAGTGCCAAGAGAGAAATCACCCCCCCAGGGGGATGGTCACGCTGCAATCCCTTCTCCTCCATTCTCCTCTCGGGATCTTGGGCACACACACACACATGCTCGGTGTGAGTTTTAAGCCACCAGGTCTGGGACGCGAACCTCGGTTGACTACATGGGAGTCTAGTGACATAGCCATTACGCTAACTGCTGGTCCCGATGCTGCTTCTTAATGTATATTAATAATGCAGGGTTCATCATTTTCATTTACATTATTATTATTTTAAAGGTGTGTGTGTGTTTTTTTACTCTCAGGTGCATGTGCTCACCAGAAAGAAAAAGAGAAAGTAAGAAATCAACCCCTGAAAGGGCGGCCACACCACAATTCCTTCTCCATTCTCCTCTCAGGATTTGGGGCAGGCACACGCGCACATCCACCTGGTGAGATTGTCAAGGGCCTGGATCTAGGATTTGAACCATGGTGTTGACCATATGGGATCCAGCACCTTAACCTTCATGCCACCTGCTGATCCCATATTGTCTTTAATATTATCCAATATTACACTCTATAATCACTTACAACACACTCCTTGTTTCTGTCTGGGTCCAGTGTACACAGTGCTCTGTGAGGGCTCTCTGCTGAGTGACGCCAGGGGAGCTCACGGGTTTGTGTCTCAGTTCCTCTCTGGTCCAGAGCACTGTGTGCGTTTTCACTGCTGTCCCACGCAGTACAGTAGTAATCAGCCTCATCCTCAGGCTGGAGGTCAGAGATGGTCAGGGAGGCTGTGTCCCCTGACCTGGAGCCAGAGAACCTCTCTGAGACCCCCGGGGGTCGGTTGTTATTCCTGTGGGTCAGGAGTTTGGGGACTTGATCCGGGGGCTGCTGCAGCCAGGCTGCTCCTTGGTTACCAACATTGTTGCTGTCCCCCTTGCAGGTGAGGGTGACCGTGTGTCTCAAGTTCTGGGACACCGAGGGCAGCTGAGTCAGCCTTGCCTGGGCCACAGTCCCTGTAAGAGGACACAGAGCACTGTGAGAGCCGGATCCCAGCCCCTGTGAGTGAGAGTGCGGGCAGAGGAGGGAGTGGATCCTCATTCCCCAGGTCAGGTCAGCCCTCACCTGTGTAGTGAGTGAGGAAGGTGAGGAGGAGAGGAGCCCAGGTCATGGTGCAGCCTCCTCTCTGCTGAGCTTGAAGAGAAGATGAGCTCCCCCCTGAGCTACCCTAAGCCTCTTTATATCTCCCTAACTCTTCGTGGGGTGGAGTCACCGATTTTGAATAAGAGTGGGCTGGTTGGATGTTCTGGGCTTCCCTGACCTGAATACTCAGCTCAGCTAAGCAGAGAGGGAGGAGATGAGCTCTCTCAGTGGGTAGGAGAGCCTGGCTTGTGGTGACCCTGGGTCCTGGCAGTTGAGCTCTGCAGCCCAGACACAGTGCAGTGAGCACACTGACGGCTGAGCTCCCCTAGAGGGGCCCCGAGGCGTGCCTAGAATATAGGGGGCATTTCGGTACTGTTCCCCACTGCCCTCAGGCCCCAGCACTACCTGCCCTCTTGAACACACCAGCAGGCTGTAGGAAGCCACATGCACCAAAATGGCTGACATGACCTTCATACAAGGACCTTCAAGTATCCTTGTTCCAGGAGTAGACAATTTACGCTGAGACTTCCTCATTCAGGCAGGTCCTCAGTCAGGTCCGTAACAATTCCCACCCCCTCTTCCTACCCTGTGTATATAAGAATGTTCTCTGGCCCCCAATAAACGAGCGACTGCATTCCATCTTGAGCTGTGACACTGTGTCGCTCCGTGACGCTGTGCCGGTTCCAGCCCTCCGCTCTCTCACTCAGGCACCCTGCCTGATTGTCCCGTGGGCCGGGACAGCATGCCATAGTGAGAAGGCCACTCACTGGTTGTTCTGATCCACTTTTTTGATGTTCCCCATGATATCATAGAGGGACCCAGGGCACCCAGAAAGTCTAAATACAGGAGCTCTCTGGCTAAGGAGTGTTCTCCTTACAAAAGGGACCATGTTGTACTTCGATGATTTTTTATATTTCCAACAATAAAGAAGATTCTATGTTTAAACACACTTATTTGATTAGCTTTCTCATCCATGTCTGAAAGGACACTGTTTTGTTTTATCTTGCTTTTAAGTTGGCATGTGCATGTCTTCAAGTTTAAATACCATGCTTCCAATCTCCTTCCACGTACCCCATTATATAACATGATGAATGCAGTGTATGTGTTCTGGAGAGTTTTGTTTTGTTTTGTTTTTGCTATAGGGCATGTGCGCTCGCCAGACAGACAGAGACATAGAGACAGAAAGCAAGAAATCACCCCCCCAGGAGGGATGGTCACGCCGCAATCCCTTCTCCATTCTCCTCTTAGGATCTTGGGCACGCACGCACATGTGCCCGGCATGAGTTTTAAGCCTTTTGGAGAGGTTTTTGCTATAGGGCACATGCACTCGCCAGACAGAGAGACAGAGAGATAGAAAGTGAGAAATCACCCCCCAAGGTGGATGGCCATGCCCCAATGCCTTCTCCTCCATTCTCCTCTTAGGACCTTGGGCACGCATGTACACGCACCTGGCGTGAGTTTTAAGCCACTGGGTCCGGGACTCGAACCGCTGTCGACTACGTGGGAGTCCAGTGACATAGCCATTACGCTAACTGCTAGTTACCCCTAAACATGAATTTTTGAAGGCCACAAAAACTCAAACCATAGTAGGGCATACACTTGGAGGTATGTGTTCCAGTCCCTTCTCTTCAAAGTTCTTGGGAGGTGCAGCCCCTAAAAATGCTTGCATGGCCATTTAAAATCATCTCATTTTCCTGTGATCTAGGGTTACTTCCAGATGCCTGTACCCCTCTGTTCCCAGAGCTGGGAGATGTACAAAGCTGTCTCTTGGGTGGAATCTGCACAGGCTGAACCTTTCTATGTATGAACAAATTCCTTCCAGGAAGAATCAGTAGATCTGGGTTTAACTCTGGGGTGAGCTGAGGGAGAAGGCGTGGGCAGTGCCTGAGCTCCCATTCAGCCTCCCCGAGGAACATAGTGCCGGTCCACTTGACTCTCTGATGAAGGGAGTTCTAAGCTTTGCCTGTCAGCAGTAGCCAGAGGAGTGCCCTGGCAAACTCCTTGAAACTGGGAGCTCCTTGAGTCTGGTCCTGATGGATGAAGCCCCTGGGTGTGCTTGCATGCCCGTATAACACCATCGCATTCTGTGTGCTGCAGACGCACGTGTTCCTGCTCCCTTCTCCCAAAAGTAGGTGAACAAACAATCAAACCAGGGGAGTCATAGACTTAGGGTGCTCTGTGTGTGATCATATATTTTTTCCCAGGGAAAAGCCATGTGTTGGAAGTCCCCAGTGAGCTGCGTTGATCACAGAGGGTGGGAGAGGAGCAAAGGATCAAACAAGGGACAGAGAGGGGTGTCCTTGTCCCACTTCCCTTGGATCCAAGAGAACAGCGTATGCTCCGAAGCTGCCATCCCAGGTCTACAGCGATAATCCCCCTTCTGCTCGGGCTACAGCCGGGGGAACGGCCAGCACACTTATTGTACTTCAATATGGAAGCTGTCAGTGCCCGATGGAGTTAACATTCTTCACATTTCTAAAGAATCCACGGCAGAGAGTGGTAACCTGCTGGCCAAGGTTCTGGTACTCTGCGACCGAGGATTGGGAGTCTGCTCTCAAAGCACACCTACTCCTTCTGGGCCAGACTAGGAAGCAGATCCAGGGTTCATCAGGAGCCCCTTCCCCTAAGTACCTGGCAAAGGTCCCCTCTATGCAGAACTGAGAAAAAAAGGCTGCAGGGTGTGGAGGAGATAGATCGATGGTCAAAGCTCCGTCTCCAGAAGCCCCACCATGAGGAGCTCCCCCACAGCTGGGTCTCCTCCCCAGCCAGACTCTCCTAGAGCAGAATTGCATTCTGGGTCCTCACTATGAAGTCTTTCTGGAACAGATTAGGGCAAAGATTCTAAGTGGAAAATGAGAAAATGAGTCAGATCTAAAGCAGTGGAGTGGGAGAGCCAGATGCAGTGCTGGCATGGTGGTGGGGGCATCACAGCTGCAGACCATCAGAGGCCAGGGAGGATAGTTTGTTAGTTCCCCTGGAGCCCTCTGAGTGGTTACAGCTGCCTGGCACAGCCCTGCTCTCTAAGATGTCACAGCGCCCCCTGCTGGCTCCGGGGCCCACCTCCTGCAGTCACTGTGACAACACTAAGCACAGGGGCTATGCCCATTGTGTACAGTACATTTTTCCTTTTGTCACTACCCTAGACAATAAAACGAGAAGGAATCTCTGTATGTCCCCCAGGGTAACAGTGATGCCATCGTACCTGGGTTTTTATCTCAATGGAAAATTCATTTTCCCCCCAAATGTCAGCTTCTGATCACTGGACCCCAAAGCTTCATTTTTCCAGACAATGTGTATGGTATTTCCAAGGAAACTGAACAGGTGCAACAGAACAACATGGAGGAGAGTGTCCTGTGGGGGCATGATAGGGGTGCAGGGAGGAGGAGCTCAGGAACCTCATGACGTGCGGTATTTAAGTGTGGATCTGCCGGACAAGTCACATGATGTCCAAGGTAGAGATTGGAAAGGGAGTTCTAAGCAGAGGTCGGCTTAGGTGTCAAGGCCAGAGAAGAAGGGAGGCTGCTTGCTGGTGACCTTGGTGTATGGCCTCTCAAGCCAGGCAGAGAGATCCCATGAACACTGAGTCAAGAATTCCAAAGGGAATAGAAGAGAAAAATCTGAGATTAAAAACAAAACAAAACAAAACAAACAATTCCTTAGCTAAACCTTGTATTACTTTTTAATAATTACTAATGCCTGTGTATGTTCATATATTTAGAAAGCCGTAAATTTACTCACAATGATGCTGCTTCTTTTTTTTTTTCTATAGGGCGTGTGAGCTCGCCAGACAGACAGAGAGAGACAGAGAGACAGAAAGAGAGAAATCACCCTCTCCCCAGGGGGATGGTCACGCCGCAATCCCTTCTCCTCCATTCTCCTCTCGGGATCTTGGGCACACGCATACACATGCTCGGCGTGAGTTTTAAGCCACCGGGTCTGGGACGCGAACCTTGGTTGACTATATGGGAGTCTAGTAACATAGCCATTATGCTAACTGCTGGTCCTGATGCTGCTTCTTAATGTATATTAATAATGCAGGTTTCGTCATTTTTATTTACATTATTATTTTAAAGGTGTGTGTGTGTGTGTGTTTACTCTCAGGTGCATGTGCTCACCAGAAAGAGAAAGAGAAAGTAAGAAATCAACCCCTGAAAGGGCGGCCACACCACAATTCCTTCTCCATTCTCCTCTCAGGATTTGGGGCACACACGCACATCCACCTGGTGAGATTGTCAAGCTGCTGGATCCAGGACTTGAACCATGGTGTTGACCATATGGGATCCAACACCTTAACCTTCATGTCACCTGCTGATCCCATATTGTCTTTAATATTATCGAATATATTACACTCTATCATAACTTCAAAGACACTCCTTGTTTCTGTCTGGGTCCAGTGTACGCAGCGCTCTGTGAGGGCTCTCTGCTGAGTGACGCCAGGGGAGCTCACGGGTTTTTGTCTCACTTCCCCTCTGGTCTGGAGCACTGTGTGCGCCTACGCTCCTGTCCCAGGCAGTACAGTAGTAATCAGCCTCATCCTCAGGCTGGAGGTCAGAGATGGTCAGGGAGGCTATGTCCCCTGACCTGGAGCCAGAGAACCTCTCTGAGACCCCCAGGGCTCGGTTGTTATTCCTGTGGGTCAGGAGTTTGGGGACAAGACCCGGGTGCTGCTGCAGCCAGGCTGCTCCCTCGTAACCAACATTGTTGCTGTTCCCAGTGCAGGTGAGGGTGACCGTGTGTCCCAAGATCTGGGACACCGAGGGCACCTGAGTCAGCCTTGCCTGGGCCACAGTCCCTGTAAGAGGACACAGAGCACTGTGAGAGCCGGATCCAGCCCCTGTGAGTGAGAGTGCGGGCAGAGGAGGGAGTGAATCCTCATTCCCCAGGTCAGGTCAGCCCTCACCTGTGTACTGAGTGAGGAAGGTGAGGAGGAGAGGAGCCCAGGTCATGGTGCCGCCTCCTCTCTGCTCCCTGAGCTTGAAGAGATGAGCTCCCCCATGAGCTACCCTAAGCCTCTTTTTATCTCCCTAACTCTTCGTGGGGTAGAGTCACCGGTTTTGAATAAGAGTGGGCTCGTTGCATGTTCTGGGCTTCCCTGACCTGAATACTCAGCCCAGCTAAGCAGAGAGGGAGGAGATGAGCTCCCTCGTGGGTAGAAGAGCCTGGCTTGTGGTGACCCTGGGTCCTGGCAGGTGAGCTCTGCAGCTCAGACACAGTGCAGTGAGCACACTGATGGCTGAGCTCCCCTAGAGGGGCCCCGAGGGGTGCCTAGAATACAGGGGACATTTTGGGACTGTTTCCCACTGCCCTCAGGCCCCAGCACTACCTGCCCTCTTGAACACCCTTCATGCTCCAGTGAGAAGGCCACTGGTTGTTCTGATCCACTTTTTGAGAGACATTTTTGCTATGGGGTGCGTGCGCTTGCCCGAAAGAGAGACAGAGAGGCAAAGTGAGAAATCACCCCTTGGGGGGATGGCCATGCTTCAGTCCCTTCTCCCTTCTCCTCTGGGGATCTTGGGCATGCACACACATGCGCCTGTTGTGTGAGTTTAAGCCACTGGACCCGAACCACAGTTAACTACATGGGAGTCCAGTGACAGAGCCCTTACACCAACTACTGGTCCCTGATCTCCTTTTTAGATGCTCCTCATAACATCATAGAGGGACCCAAGGACACCCTTTATTTTTACTTCGTGCCCTTTGTCAGCTCTCAGGTCCCGTCTCTGAGACTATAGACACACTTCCTATCTCTCTCGGCTCTGTAGAAGAGGAATTATCCTGTTACTTGGCCACTACCATCTTCTCCTACCCCAGGCTCCGAACAGTTTACTTTGGCTGGGCCACTCCTCCCAGAGACATATGCCCTGCTCACTCCCCAACTTCCCCTTGAAGATTTCATGCCCATTGCTATGCCTCTGGTAGAAGTGAAGCTGAGTTGATGTTGCTTTTATTCCCTCACACTTTACCTTTTTGAGTTGCTTATTTGTGTGCTTAGAACATTTTTATTGAAATTCCTTTTTTCACCGTCTTTAATGGGGAAGATTTTTTCTGAGTGATATTAATAAATAGTAAAACTTTGTCTTTGAAAAATCTTTCCACTGTCCCATGTCCTCCTGATATTTTACCCTTACCATCCTTCTTAGAACAAAAATCTTGCAATAAGTGCAACCAAAAACATTCAGTATTCCATTCTGGCTTAATTTTGAACTTTATTCTTATATTTTTTATTTTGATTTATGAAACAGAATAAATACAGAGACAAATGGGTTTCTTTGAGACAGAGCAAGATAGACGTCCCATTTCAACCCCTTCCCCCCTTCCTGGGCGTCCCTGGAGGCTTCCCCAGGCTGTGGCTGGAGGTGGGAGATGACAGGCCCTCGGTGAGAAGGCATCTGTAGGGATTTGAGAGGGCTGCCTTGGGGTACTAGACCTTCCAGCTGCTCCCCCTCCTTCCAGGCACAGTAGCTGCTGCAGGGACTGTCCTTCGTGGTAGGGCAGAGTTCCCTCTCCCTCCCCAGAAGAGGAGTGGTTTCCCCCGCGGCCAGGGTCAAGTTTCTGCAGTTTTCCCTCCTCTACCCTGGACAGCGCCTTCCTCCTAGGAGTCGGGGGAGGTTCCTCCTGGCCTTGGGCGGGCCTTATGCGCGGGACCTGGAGGGCCCTGCGTCTGTGCGTGCCTGCGTGCGTGGGCGGTTCCCCCTCAGGTCCGGAGAAGGTGCGGTGTCCCCTCACCTGCCCTGCCCTGCTCTGCCCTGCCCTGTCCTGCCCTGCCCGAGAGCTTGGCTCACTGCGGCGTTCCCAGGCCGAGTCCTGGGAGCCCCAGGATGGGTACCTGGGTTTTTATCTCAATGGAAAATTCATTTCCCCCCCAAATGTCAGCTTCTGATCACTGGACCCCAAAGCTTCATTTTTCCAGACAATGTGTATGGTATTTCCAAGGAAACTGAACAGGTGCAACAGAACAACATGGAGGAGAGTGTCCTGTGGGGGCATGATAGGGGTGCAGGGAGGAGGAGCTCAGGAACCTCATGACGTGCGGTATTTAAGTGTGGATCTGCCGGACAAGTCACATGATGTCCAAGGTAGAGATTGGAAAGGGAGTTCTAAGCAGAGGTCGGCTTAGGTGTCAAGGCCAGAGAAGAAGGGAGGCTGCTTGCTGGTGACCTTGGTGTATGGCCTCTCAAGCCAGGCAGAGAGATCCCATGAACACTGAGTCAAGAATTCCAAAGGGAATAGAAGAGAAAAATCTGAGATTAAAAACAAAACAAAACAAAACAAACAATTCCTTAGCTAAACCTTGTATTACTTTTTAATAATTACTAATGCCTGTGTATGTTCATATATTTAGAAAGCCGTAAATTTACTCACAATGATGCTGCTTCTTTTTTTTTTTTCTATAGGGCATGTGAGCTCCCAGACAGACAGAGAGAGACAGAGAGACAGAAAGAGAAAAAACACTCTCCCCAGGGGGATGGTCACGCCGCAATCCCTTCTCCTCCATTCTCCTCTCGGGATCTTGGGCACACGCATACACATGCTCGGCGTGAGTTTTAAGCCACCGGGTCTGGGACGCGAACCTTGGTTGACTATATGGGAGTCTAGTAACATAGCCATTATGCTAACTGCTGGTCCTGATGCTGCTTCTTAATGTATATTAATAATGCAGGTTTCGTCATTTTTATTTACATTATTATTTTAAAGGTGTGTGTGTGTGTGTGTTTACTCTCAGGTGCATGTGCTCACCAGAAAGAGAAAGAGAAAGTAAGAAATCAACCCCTGAAAGGGCGGCCACACCACAATTCCTTCTCCATTCTCCTCTCAGGATTTGGGGCACACACGCACATCCACCTGGTGAGATTGTCAAGCTGCTGGATCCAGGACTTGAACCATGGTGTTGACCATATGGGATCCAACACCTTAACCTTCATGTCACCTGCTGATCCCATATTGTCTTTAATATTATCGAATATATTACACTCTATCATAACTTCAAAGACACTCCTTGTTTCTGTCTGGGTCCAGTGTACGCAGCGCTCTGTGAGGGCTCTCTGCTGAGTGACGCCAGGGGAGCTCACGGGTTTTTGTCTCACTTCCCCTCTGGTCTGGAGCACTGTGTGCGCCTACGCTCCTGTCCCAGGCAGTACAGTAGTAATCAGCCTCATCCTCAGGCTGGAGGTCAGAGATGGTCAGGGAGGCTATGTCCCCTGACCTGGAGCCAGAGAACCTCTCTGAGACCCCCAGGGCTCGGTTGTTATTCCTGTGGGTCAGGAGTTTGGGGACAAGACCCGGGTGCTGCTGCAGCCAGGCTGCTCCCTCGTAACCAACATTGTTGCTGTTCCCAGTGCAGGTGAGGGTGACCGTGTGTCCCAAGATCTGGGACACCGAGGGCACCTGAGTCAGCCTTGCCTGGGCCACAGTCCCTGTAAGAGGACACAGAGCACTGTGAGAGCCGGATCCAGCCCCTGTGAGTGAGAGTGCGGGCAGAGGAGGGAGTGAATCCTCATTCCCCAGGTCAGGTCAGCCCTCACCTGTGTACTGAGTGAGGAAGGTGAGGAGGAGAGGAGCCCAGGTCATGGTGCCGCCTCCTCTCTGCTCCCTGAGCTTGAAGAGATGAGCTCCCCCATGAGCTACCCTAAGCCTCTTTTTATCTCCCTAACTCTTCGTGGGGTAGAGTCACCGGTTTTGAATAAGAGTGGGCTCGTTGCATGTTCTGGGCTTCCCTGACCTGAATACTCAGCCCAGCTAAGCAGAGAGGGAGGAGATGAGCTCCCTCGTGGGTAGAAGAGCCTGGCTTGTGGTGACCCTGGGTCCTGGCAGGTGAGCTCTGCAGCTCAGACACAGTGCAGTGAGCACACTGATGGCTGAGCTCCCCTAGAGGGGCCCCGAGGGGTGCCTAGAATACAGGGGACATTTTGGGACTGTTTCCCACTGCCCTCAGGCCCCAGCACTACCTGCCCTCTTGAACACCCTTCATGCTCCAGTGAGAAGGCCACTGGTTGTTCTGATCCACTTTTTGAGAGACATTTTTGCTATGGGGTGCGTGCGCTTGCCCGAAAGAGAATCTCCTTACAGAAGGGACCATGTTGTATTTCGATGATTTTTATATTTCCAACAATAAAGAAGAGGCTATGTTTAAACACACGCATTTTATTAGCATTCTCATCCATGTCTGAAAGGACACTGTTTTGTTCTATATTATTTTTAAGTTTGCATGTGCATGCCTTGTAGTTTAAATACCATGCCTCCAATCTCCTTCCACGTACCCCATTATATGACATGATGCATGCAGTGTATGTGTTTTCAAATAAATAACTCGTTTTCCCCTTAGATCTTTTCCCTTTTGTCTTTTCTTCCCTATTCTTTCTTTCTTTCTTGGTTATTTTGACTGATTAATATCCATTTTAGTTCTGCTGTAGGGCACATCTGCTCACCAGAGACAGACACAGAGAAAGAAAGAGAGAGGGAAAGTGAGAAAGCATTCCTGGCGTAGGGGCTGGCCATTCCTTAGTCCCTCTGGATTTTGGGCTCACCTGCACATGTGCCCAGCATGTTTTTCAAGCCAATGGGTCCAAGACCCCAATCTCACAATAAGTCATGTGGAATCCAGCCATCTTAGCCACCATGTCTTAGCTGGACCCATAACCACAGTTTTATTTTTTGGAGAGATTTTTGCTATAGGGTGCATAAGCTCGCCCATCTTAAAATCTAAATTCCATAGGACCAGGAAGTTGCATGGTGGTTTGGGCACTGGACTCCCTCATGGTCAACCATGGTTCAAGTCTCAGACCTGGTGGCTTGCTTTCAGACTCTCTCTCTCTCTCCTGTGTCTTTCTCTGGTCAGCTAAAGAATAACAATAACAAATAAGGAATTCTTTTTAAAAACTGTAAACTCCAAGAGTAAAGGACCTTGTTATATTTTTCTTCATCATTATATCCCACAATTGCAAAACTCTCCCTGAGCAATAAATGAAGAGGAACGTATTATATTTTCATAAGCACATATAAAGATCAAACTTTTCATTACAGGGCTTACCCTGTAGCTCAGCGGTTAATCACTCTGAATAAGAAACTGCATCCTAGGGACCAGCAGATGGCATAATGGTTACATCGCTGGACTCCCACGTGCTCAACGGTGGTTCGAGTCATGGACCCATTGGCTTAAAATCACGCCGAGACATGTTTGTGCATGCCCAGAGTCTGAGAGGACATTGGGGGAGAAAGGATTGTGGCCTGACTACCCCCTCAAGGGGGTGATTTCTCACTTTCTGTCTCTCTGTCTCTGTCTCTCCAGTGAGCACACACACTCTATAGAAAAAAGTCTCTCTCAAAAAAAGAGAAAAAGAAAAGAAACTGGATACTATATGGCCAACTGTGATAGAAGTAAAAACTTTGCCAGATGATAAGTATGCTTGCCCAAACTCCTGTCAGGAACGTGAGGAGAAAATGATTACAGAGGGACTATATTCAATTGGGAGTTTCTCTCTCTCTCTCTCCTCCTTAGCCTTTAGCAATTAAAAAACTTAATTATATTCCTTTTTTTTTGAAGAGGTTTCTGCTATAGCGCGTGTGCGCTTGCCAGACAGACAGAGAGAGACAAAGAGACAGAAAGCAAGAAATCACCCCCCAGGGGGGGATGGCCACACCGCAATCCTTTCTTCTCCATTCTCCTCTTGGGATCTTGGGCACGCACGCACACGCGCCCGGCATGAGTTTTAAGCCACCGGGTCCGGGACTCGAACCGAGGTCGACTATGTGGGAGTCCAGTGACATAGCCATTATTACGCTAACTGCTGGTCCCAAAAAACTTAATTATATTCTTAATGTAGCCCAAAACTACTCTACACACTGGATGGAGGGATATTTCACATGACTGGGTAACAGGTTCTCTGACTGAATGGGACTGGGACTGGGAATATTATCCACCATGTAATCAAGCATTTGAGTTCCGTGTGACTATTTCAGGTAGCAGATGAGAGAGCAGAGGCAAAGAGAAATCATCCGTGTAGATTTACGTTCCATTAAAAGGCGTAAAGAGGATCCAGTCCCAAGGCTTTCTCATAACTAAGACTATGCTCTTTTAACACAGTACTGTTCGCACTTGGTGACATGGTCCTCAAGGAATAGTTCACAAGGTCTGGAGAGTTTACTGGAGAGGGGTCGGGTGAGGAATGGGGTGCTATGAACATCAGATGTGTGGGGCCCAAGGATCCTTCTCAACAATCTGCAGTGCACAGAATGACACTCCCTGGATATTGACATGGTCATAAGTAGTAGCGCCTAGGTTCAAAAACTCTGATTCCAACCAAATCTTCTTCATGAAGTGACTGACAAGAGATCAGGAAATTTTCCATGAGGACATGGAAACATGAAATCATGTTTGGGGAGAAAAATGAAAGAACTGTTGAGCCAAAAAATGTCCAATGCTCGCATTCCAGCAACAGCCAAGACAGGGCAATCCTTCCCGGTGGGGTCTAGATGAGGCCGGGCCCAGGGTAGGACAGTCTGGGGAGGTTTTGTCTCACTTCCCCGTGGGTCTGGAGCACTGTGTGTGGTAGTTATCGTAACTAGACAGACAGTAGTAGTCGGCCTCGTCTTCAGGCTGCACGTCAGAGATGGTCAGGTAGGCAGAGTTGGAGGAGCCATCTATGGAGCCAGAGAACCGATTAGGAACCCCCGACGGTCTTTGGTTATCCCTGTAGATCAACAGTGTGGGGGCACTGCCCGGGTGCTGCTGGTACCAGTACACATATTTGTCCCCAATGTTGCCACTGCTGCGGGTGCAGGAGATGGTGACCTTCTGCCCAGGAGACCCTGACACAGAGGAGGGCTGAGTGAACGTGACGTCAGCCCAAGATCCTGCAAGGAAAGACAGAGACAGAGACCAGTGAGGACTGAGCAGACCTGCTTCCCAGGGCAACAAGAGGGCTCATTATCCCAGTGTCATCTAGGTATCCTCCCAGAATCCCCTGCAGCGAGCCACCTGTGCAGTGGATGAGGACAGTGAGGAGGAGCAGAGGCCAGGCCATGATGGGGGTGTCCCAGGCTCCACTTTGTTACAGTCAGTAATGAGGCCACCAACCCTCCTTATCTGTCACCCTGATGAGGGAGTGAGGTCTCCATGCAAATATCTCCATTCTTAGAGGCTGCAAAGGCTTCTCCCTCTACCTCTGGGCTCCACCCAAAAAATGATAAACTGGGGGCGGGTGCTGTTTTCCACCCCGTGTGAGAACAAGCACACCTGCTGGCATGGAGAGAGCAGCTGAGAGCCGGGGCCGGTGATGAGGTCGCAGCGCCCTCTAGTGGATACAGGAGACACAACGCCCCTGGGCCAGGATGAGTTCAGAGCTGCTCTTGGAGTAGGTTCAAAATAGATATTACAGGGGACCAGCAGTTAGCGTAATGGCTATGTCGCTGGACTCCCACGGAGTCGACCA
>NW_006159817.1:1706006-1710150 GCF_000334495.1 Tupaia belangeri chinensis | reverse complement strand
CCTCCATTCTCTTCTTGGGATCTTGAGCATGCACACACATGCTCCTGGCGTGAGTTTTAAGTCACCAGGTCCAGGACTCAAGCCACGGTCGTCTACATGGGTGTCCAGAGACATAACTATTACGCCATCTGCTGGTCCCCTCATTTCCCTCTTTTACGGCCAATGACAACTATCGTGTTCCTTTATGATTCTATGAACTAGTTTGTTGGGGCTCTTTTTGATTTGTTTTTATATTTGCCATAGGGCAAGGGCACTCACCAGAGAAAGAGAAAGGGAAAGTAAGAAATCACCCACTGCAGGGAACGGCTACACCACAATCCCTCCTCTTCCATTCTCCTCTCAAGATTTTGGGCAAGTGTACACGCACGCCCAGAGTGATGTTTAAGCCACCAGGTCTGGGACGCAAACTATGGTTGGTCATGTGGGAATCCAGGGCCACCTGCAGTGGCAAGTGGTTGATCTGGGACTCAAACCATGTCGATCAGATGGGAGTCCACCGTGCCACCTGCTGGGCCTGAACTAGACTACTTTAGATACCTCATTTAAGCAGAATTGTACAGTGCTTCTATTTTTTAAATTAGTCTGTTTCACTTCATGTAATGTCCTCAGGTTCAGTTAAAAAGCATATAAACACAGGACCAGCAGGTGGTATGGTAGTTACTTCCCTGGGCTCCCACATGGCCGACAGGTTCGAGGCTTGGACCTGGAGGCTTGCCTTCTCACATTCTCTCTCTTTCTCTCACTATGTCCTTCTCTAGTCAAATTTGAATACACAAGTAAGTAAGTTAAAAAATAAATAAAAATAAAGTTCAATAGAATAATTGTTTTTTTTAATCCTTAAATAGGATTCAAAGCCAAAGGCTTTTAAATAACTAAGATCATGCTCTTTATTTTTTTTGGAGAGGTGTTTTTGCTATAGGGCATGTGCACTCGCCAGACAGACAGAGAGAGACAGAGAGATTTAAAGAGAGAAATCAGCCCCCAGGGGGGATGGCCATGCCGCAATCCCTTTTCCTCCATTCTCCTTTCGGGATCTTGAGCACACACGCACATGTGCCCGGCATGAGTTTAAGCCACCGGATCTGGGACTCAAACCACGGTCGACTACGTGGGAGTCCAGCGACATAGCCATTACGCTAACTGCTGGTCCCAAGACCATGCTCTTTTAACACAGTAATACTCACACTTGGATGACATCGTCCCCAGGGAATAGTTCACAAGACCTGGACAGTTTATTGGAGAAGGGTTGGCTTTGGTGTGTGGGCAAAGATGCTTCTCAACATCCTGCAATGCACAGAACAATGGTCCCATGAAGAATGACTGGAACCTCATTGTCAATAGTGCCAAGGTTCGAAACCCCTGTTTTAAACTAAATCTTCTCTGTGAATGATTGACAAGAGACCAGGAAATTTTCCATGAGGACATGGGAACATGAAATCAAGTTTGGGGAGAAAAACAGGAAACCTGTAGAGCAAAAAATGTCCAATGCTGGCATTCCAGCAACAGCCAAGACAGGGCAATCCTTCCTGGTGGGGTCTAGATGAGGCCGGGCCCAGGGTAGGACAGTCTGGGGAGGTTTTGTCTCACTTCCCCGTGGATCTGGAGCACTGTGTGTAGTCGTTACCATAACCAGACTGACAGTAGTAGTCGGCCTCGTCTTCAGGCTGCACGTCAGAGATGGTCAGGTAAGCTGAGTTGGAGGAGCCATCTATGGAGCCAGAGAACCGATTAGGAACCCCCGACGGTCTTTGGTTATCCCTGTAGATCAACAGTGTGGGGGCACTGCCCAGGCGCTGCTGGTACCAGTACACATAATTGTCCCCAATGTTGCCACTGCTGCGGGTGCAGGAGATGGTGACCTTCTGCCCAGGAGACCCTGACACAGAGGAGGGCTGAGTGAACGTGACGTCAGCCCAAGATCCTGCAAGGAAAGACAAAGACAGAGATCGGTGAGGACTGAGCAGACCTGCTTCCCAGGGCAACAAGAGTGGTCCTTAACCCAGTGACATCTAGGTATCCTCCCAGAATCCCCTGCAGCGAGCCACCTGTGCAGTGGATGAGGACAGTGAGGAGGAGCAGAGGCCAGGCCATGATGGGGGTGTCCCAGGCTCCTCTTTGTCAGCCCGACAGTCAATAATGGGGCCACCAAGCTTCCTTATCTGTCATCCTGCTGCTAAGGCTGTGAGGTCTCCATGCAAATCTCTCCCTTCTTAGGGGCTGCAAAGGCCTCTCCTTCAGCTCTGGGCTCCACCCAAAAAAATGATAAACGGAGTGAGTGCTATTTTCCACCCTGTGTGTGCACAAGAACACCTGCTTGAATAGAGAAAACAACAGGGTGGGGGGTGCGGTGTGGGTGCGGGAGGGGCCCAAAGCAGGGGATTAGCACCACAGCCCCCTCTGGTGGATACAGGAGACTCATCACTCCTTGGCCAGTACTGGAGCTCAGAATCACTGCTCTCCTCACCCTCTGACCATTCCAGCCCTGGGCCTGGGTGCGTCTACACAAAACCCTGTGCTCATTTTACATTCAACCTTCCTATCTATCTGGACAGGCCAAGGGCCACCACTCTGGTCGAGCCACCTTTTGTTGTATTGGCAATAATGACTATCACAAGAGAGTGGGCTCTGTCTAGAAGGAGGTGGCAGTGAGGCTTCCGCCTTCTCCAGAGTGACCACCTGTGAGCCCTTCACTGATGGGGCCCCAGACACTCCAGCAGGAAGAGGAAGGAGCCCTGAGATAGGAGACCAAATGTCACCATTAGAATGCACCATAGGACCAGAGACTAGCAGTTAGCATAACGTCTATGTCACTGGACTCCCATGTAGTCAAAGGCAGTTCGAGTCCTGGACCCAGTGACTTAAACTCATGTCAGGCGCGTATGCGTGTGTGCCTAAGATCCTGAGAGGAGAATGGAGGAGAAGGGATTGCGGCGTGGCCATCCCCCCTGGGGGTTGATTTCTCGCTTTCTGTCTCTCTGTCTCTCTCTGTCTTTCTGGCGAGCACACGCGCCCTGTAGCTAAAACCTCTCCCAAAAAAAAAAGAATGCACCACAGGACCATAAAGACCCTGACATGACAGGAAGGGGTGAGCCTGGGTGTGGATCAGAGGACAACTGAAACAGAGCCCGTAGTCAGTCAATTCCAAGGAGGTTCGAAATAGATATTAGAATGAAAATTCTACAGAGCCAGAAGAATTGGAAGAGTTTGGGACAATTTGCCTCGGTGAAAAATTGGGTTTTCTAGGTAGAGCAGAGACATGCGTAAGCTAAATCTAGATTTTTCATCTTTCATTGGGCCAGTCTTACTTTTATTTTTATAATACATTTGTTTTAAGCAAAATGTGAGCCTCTTTATTAAAGGCGTTACGTGATTAGGGCCAGTGATTCTGAAGTAGAATAAGAATAAATGGTGTTTGGAGAGTAGGTGACCGACACGAAACCCTGGTGCACCATCTTTACCGTTTTTAACATACCATTCAGTAGTGTTTACGGTAGTCACCTTGTTGTGCAACACATCTCTAAGATGTTTTTATCTTGCAGAATGAAACTATACCCATGAAACATCTCACCCTTCCCCTTTTACAGCCATCGACAGCCATCATTTTATTTTAAGATTTTAGGAACTCGACTACTTCTTGGTTTGTTTTGGTTTTGATTTTTGCCATAGGGCAAATACACTCACTGGAGAAAGAGAGAGGGAAAGTGAGAAACCACCCCACAAGGGAGAATGGCCACGCCGCAATCCCTCCTCCTCCATTCTCCTCTTGGGATTTTGGACAAGTGTGCACACATGCCCGGAGTGATTTTCAAGCCACTGGGTCTGGTCTGTGACTTGAACCATGGCTGGTCATGTGGGAGTCCACCGTGCCACCTGCTGGCCCTGAATTAGACCACTTTACATACCTCCTATAAGTGGAATCATACAGTGTTTATATATTTAAAAATCATTTATTGGTTTATTTTGTCTCTACTAAACACATTGGTCATTCAGCATGTAAATCTCTCTGACTTCATTAGAAGCCATTTTAACACTTTTTCTCCTTCTTGCCATAAAAATACAGTAAGTAATTTGCTTAAAAGGAAAATACTGTGAGCAAGTATTCTGGTTTCCTCTCACTCAGCTAGCTAAGTTTCTCAGTGATAAC
>NW_006159817.1:1701672-1705667 GCF_000334495.1 Tupaia belangeri chinensis | reverse complement strand
AAGCCACCGGGTCCAAGACTTGAACCATGGTCAGCTATGTGGGAGCCCAGTGACATAACTGTTACTTCCTCTGCTGGTCCCGACACCTGGCCTATTTTTAAGCTGCCATTTCCAAGACTTGAACAAGTAGTTGGTCATGTGTGATCCAGACACCTCAATGACCATGCCACCAGCTGTCTCAGCAGAGAAAATTCTATCAGGCACAGAAGCTGATTTCATGGCAGGGAAACAAGACAACTTGGTAAAACACGTGCTAATCTTAATCTGCTGCTCAGAGACTGCACGTTTCTCCTCTGCTCAAGTCTTTGGCCAGAGCCTGTTCCATGACCACTCCTGGGTTCAGTAGGGTAAGAGGTTCAATAAAGATCTCCCCCAGGTAGGGCCAGCAGGTGGCGTAGTGGTTAAGGTGCTGGATCATAGATAGCTAAATGCATAGTTTGAGTTCTGGGCCCAATAGCTCAAAATAAACTCTGGGCATGTAGGTGTGCATGCCCAAAAAACTCTGGGCATGTATGTGTGCATGGCCAAAATCCTGAGAGAAGAATGGAAGAGTAAGCACAGAGAAGTGGCCATTCCTCCATGTAGTTATTTCTCACTTTCCCTCTCCCCCCAGCTCTCTCTAGTGAGTGCACCCATCCTATAGCAAAAAACAAACAACATTTAAAAATGAGAATAAATAATAATAAACATCATCTGAAAAAAATTACGTGAAAAATATAAAAGAGACCCTGAAGAGCTTTCTCATCCCTTCCTCTGTGTAAGAACATGAACCAGGAAGCAGGTTTTCACCAGATTGCTAATATGCCAGCCTCTTAGTCTTGGACTTCCCAGCCTCCAGAACCGTGAGACAGCAAGTTCTGTTGTCTGGGTTGCTCACTCTATGGTACCTTGTTATAACAGCCCAAATGGACCAAAATGCTCAGCTAACTGCGATAGTAACTATCTGACCTGGAGAGCTCACATTTTCAACTCCCAAGAAGATTTAAAATTAAGTATAGAAATGTATTTAAGAGCATCAAAACTATGATATTAATATTTTTATGTTATAAAGGAGTCTGAATATATTTGGTATTTTTTGTGCTTGTGATGTTCTAAGAAATTTGGCCTACTAGAGTAACAGCCTTATGGCTCCAATTTAAAATGCATAATTGAAGGATTAACTTAGATCAATGATTTTAAGTTGATATATTAATGAGTTTATACAAAAAAACTGAACATCTAAGGTCACCACGTTTTTAAATTTAATTAGAATTTTGTTTAAAAAAAAAACAATGCTATTGGGGGCTGGCAAGTGCCGTGGTGGTTAAGGACTCTGGATTCCCACATGGCTGACCATGGTTCGAGTCCCTGACCTGGCAGCTTGCATTCTTGCTTTCCTTCTCTCTTACTTTGTCACTCTCTGGTCAAATTTTAATTAATTAATTAACTAATTAATTAATTAAAGAACAAAAGAACTGTAGGAGACAGTGAAAAGCATTGCAGTTTATTAGAGTGTTAGAAATCCGCGTTTTACCGATGAGGAAACAGAGGAAAAATGCTTCGTGAACTGGCTGAATCTGTTCTGTCCAGTAGAATCCTCTGCCGAGATGAAAATGTTCCTCATCTGCGCCCTCAAGTGGTCACTAGCAGTCAGTAATGACATGTAGTCACTATAAAAACCCACATGTCACTGGCAGGGACTACACTGTACAGTGAAGGTACAGGACAGGGTAGAGCCAAAATATAAACAGGACACTCTGGTGAAGGAGAGGACATTACTGTCTCCCCTGTTGTCTCATATCTGTCTTAAAATGTAAACCCCAAGGGACCAGTAGTTGGTGTAATGGCTATGTCACTGGGCTCCCATGTAGTCGACTGCGGTTCAAGTCCTGGACTTGGTGGCTTAAACTCACGCCGGGCACATGTGCGTGCGTGCCCCAGATCCCGAGAAGAGAATGGAGGAGAAGGGATTGCGGCCTGGCCATCCCCCTGCCGGGGGGGGGGGCGGTGATTTCTCACTTTCTGTCTCTCTGTCTCTCTCTGTCTGGCGAGTGCACGCGCCCTATGGCAAAAAAACCTCTCAAGAAAAAAAAAAAAAAGTAAACCCCAAGGGACCAGTAGTTGGTGTAATGGCTATGTCACTGGGCTCCCATGTAGTCGACTGCGGTTCAAGTCCTGGACTTGGTGGCTTAAACTCACGCCGGGCACATGTGCGTGCGTGCCCCAGATCCCGAGAAGAGAATGGAGGAGAAGGGATTGGGATGTAGCCATCCCCCTGAGGGGTGATTTCTCTCTTTCTGTCTCTCTGTCTCTCTCTGTCTTTATGGCGAGCGCACGCACCCTATAGCAAAAACCTCTCCAGAAAAAGAAAAAAAAATGTAAACCCCAAGATTCAAAGACCTCGTCATATTTTTGTTCATCTTTGTATCCCGTGTGTGAAACACACTCCCTGAGCAATAAATGAAGATGAATGTATTTTATTTTCATGAGCTTATATAAAGATTAAAATTTTCAGTACAGGGACCAGCAGGTTGCATAGTGGTTACAGCGCTGAGCTCCCACACGGCCAATCGTAGTTTGAGTCCCGGGCCCAGTGCTTTAAACTCATGCCAGGCATGTGTGTATGCACGCCCAAAATCCCAAGAGGAGAATGGAGGAGAAGGGACTACAGAATGGTCATTTTCTTGCAGGGGGTTGGGAGGGAGATTTCTCACTTTTTGCCTCTCTCTCTCTCTCTCCAGTGAGTGAACGCTCCCTGTAGCAAAAATGTCTCTCAAAAAAAAAAAAAAAAGATTTTCATTACAGGGCTGGCCTTGTAACTCAGTGGTCAAGCACTGTGAAAAAGAAACTAGATCCTTGTGTCCCTCCCTCCCTCTGTCCTTCCTTTTCCTTCCTTTTTTCCTTCTCCAATTAAATTCTTTTATTTTTCTACTTATGGTTTCTGTGTCATATCCAAGGAGTGATAGAAGTTCATTGTGGTGAAGCTTTTTCCTGATGTTTTCTTCTTGACGTTTATAGCTTTAGCTCTCACATGTTGGCCCTGGCTTCATTTGGTATTCTTTTTTTTTTTTTTTTTGAGAGATTTTCACTGTAGGGCACGTGCGCTCGCCAGACAGACAGAGAGAGACAGAGAGACAGAAAGCGAGAAATCACCCCCCGGGGGAGATGGTCACGCCGCAATCCCTTCTCCTCCATTCTCCTCTCGGGATCTTGGGCACGCACGCACACGCGCCCGGCGTGAGTTTTAAGCCACCGGGTCCGGGACGCGAACCGTGGTCGACTACGTGGGAGTCCAGCGACATAGCCATGACGCTAACTGCTGGTTCCCGGAAGAGAATATTCACTTTTCTCAATGGCATTTGTTGGAAATATTGGTTTTTTCCCCCATTGATGGTCTGGCCGTGGGTGTTGAAAACCCGACAGCCATGTATGTGGGTGTTGATTTACACAGCATCTACATGTCAGTACACCGTGTGTGTGTGTGTGTGTGTGTGTATGTTTAACCTTATTTATCTTATGTACTTATTTTAATTGGACCCGAGAGGGACAGAGTGAGGGAGAGAGCGGGGAGGGGTCCTTCCTGTCTTGTCTACACAGTGTCTTTACCCACACGGCCACCCCTGGAGCCTGGCACACAGCAGGTGCTCAGTAAATGGTGTGGACAGAGGCCCTCCAGACTGCAGCTCTCCTGGGTCAGACCCAGTTGGACTCTGTGCCCTCAATCTTCCCTGACCCATTAGAACTGATTTGTGGGCTCTCAAATCTACGTGTTTAAAGCCTTACCCCTAGTGTGTCTATATTTGGAAATTGAGTCATTAGGGTTACTACATCCTAATGGTTGGGGGCCCTAATTCCTGGGAACTGGTGTCTTAATAAGTGATCAAATTAAAATAAATTAATAAAATAAGGTTAAAAACACCCCCCCACACACACACAGGGTGGTGCTGACATGTA
Source organism: Tupaia belangeri chinensis (assembly GCF_000334495.1). Taxonomy (NCBI): domain Eukaryota; kingdom Metazoa; phylum Chordata; class Mammalia; order Scandentia; family Tupaiidae; genus Tupaia; species Tupaia belangeri. Next base: position 1,701,734 of record NW_006159817.1, on the reverse strand, counting down.
GGTACTGTGAATAAACACCATCGTACATGGCTGTGTGGTTTTCCATGCACCCAGACACCAAT
>NW_006159817.1:1701009-1701566 GCF_000334495.1 Tupaia belangeri chinensis | reverse complement strand
AGGAAGCAGGTGTTGACAAGTGGAACTGGACTTCCAGCCTCTAGACCTGAGAGGAAATGCCTGCTGTGTGTGTGAACTGTAGGACATGCAGACTCAGAGACGGGTCCTCTGCGTGTGGGGAAAATACACACTGTGTCATACTAAAGACAGGGTCTGGGGCAGAGTTTGCGTGAGTAAGGACAGGTTCCCCAGATGCATGTCACTGGACAGGAGCTCAGGCCCCAGCTGCAGGCCAGACAGACAAAGGAAGCAACTGACTTGGCCATGGTGGGTGCTGAGCAGAGGAGCCCCAGGGCTGGGCAGACAGTGGGTTCTTATCTCACTCACCCCTGCCCTGGAGCACTGTGCAAGCTCTGAAGCCACTGTTCTGTGTGAGCTCTGAGGCCACTGTTCCGTGTGAGCAGTGATCATCGGCCTTGTCCTCAGTTTGGAGCCTTGAGATGGATGGTCAGGGAGGCCGAGGTTCCAGACTTGGAGCCAGAGAATGAATCAGGGACCTCTGAGGGTTGATTGCTGTTTTATTTTTATTTATTTATTTATTTATTTATTTATTTATT
>NW_006159817.1:1697822-1700739 GCF_000334495.1 Tupaia belangeri chinensis | reverse complement strand
TTTTCGCTATAGGCAAGGTGCGCCCGCAAGACAGACAGAGAGAGACAGAGACAGAAAGCGAGAAACCACCCCCCTCCCAGGGGGAATGGCCATGCCGCAATCCCTTCTCCTCCATTCTCCTCTCAAGATCTTGGGCACGCACACACACGTGCCCGGCATGAGTTTTAAGCCACCAGGTCCGGGACGCGAACCGCAGTCGACTACGTGGGAGTCCAGCAACATAGCCATTATGCTAACTGCTTGTCCCCTGATTGCTGTTTTCATCGATGAGGCATCTCGGGGCCACCCCTGGGAGCTGTTGGAACCAGCGCACGTTCCTGCCACCCATGTTGTTGCTGCTTCCAGAGCAGGAGAGGGTGACCTTCTGGTCTAGGGTCCAAGACACCGAGGACAGCTGAGTCAGCACAGACTGGGCCTCAAATCCCAGAAGTGGGTAGACAGAGTGATTCTGGGTCTAGAGACAAGAGGACAAAGCACGGACCAGCAGTTGGCGTCATGGTTATGTTGCTGGACTCCCATGTAGTCGACCGCAGTTCAAATCCAGGACCTGGAGGCTTAAGCTCACGCTGGGCACACATGTGCGTGCATGCCCAAGGTCCCGAGAGAAGAATGGAGGAGAAGGGCCTGAGGGGTGGCTGTAAGGTCCAAAGATAGATTTATCCGGTGGTGACGCAGAGGAGACGACAGTGCAACTGCATAAGAGGCATTTATTTTTCCAGCTAGCTGGGGTCCGAGTTAACACCTGAAGCAGCAGGTTACAACAAGGACCCCGAACCTAGGAAAGAGGGGCTTTTTATAGGTCAGGAGGCAATACAGGATATTTTATTAGCAGCTTTTCATAGTATACAACACACAAAGGAGGGGCCATATGTAGTTAGGGACTAACTGTTAACGCCCACCTGAATTTAGATAAGAATTCTCAGTTAGGGTAGGTAAACCTTCTGGCGCCTTCAGGTTTGTTTATCCTGTCACCGTCAGACCCGACTGTCTTCTGTTAACTCACGAATTCCTGTGTCCTGTTTGCTGCAAATTCCTGTATCCTGTTAATTAGCGAATTCCTGTGCCCCATTTTTGAAACCTTGTCAGGGCGGTGAACACGCTAACTCGGCCTAACAGAAGCTAACTCGGCCTGCAGCCCTAGCAAGGGTGTTTTCGTTAAATCAGCCTAAACTAACTCAGCCTAACATATGCTAATTACGCTAAATTGGCTTATACTAACTCAGCCTGACATATGCTAATTTGGCCTAACAGTGGCCATCTGCCCTGGGGGGTGATTTCTCACTTTCTAGCGCTCTTTCTGGCAAGCGCATGCGCCCTATAGCAAAAAACCTTTCCAAAAAAAATAAAAAGGAGAAAGCAGGGCCCATGGTCTCCCCAGGCTCCTCCCCTGGCCATGTGTCTAGTCACTTGTGCCGTGAGCCAGAAGGGTGAGCAGGAAAGGGGACCAGGCCATGGAGGAGGTCTCCAATCCTGCCTTCTGAGCCCACAGTTAGGGCAGAGCTTCCCCCAATCTCTCCCTTCCGCTTTTCATGCTGGGGGTGGGAGACATTCATGTAAATGAGATCCCATCACCAGCTTGCTGATCCCACCTGGCCCTGGGTCAGGCCCCTCTGCCTGAGAATGGCAGCGGTGGGGGAGGGGAGGTTGTGTGGGCTCAGAGGGTGGGCGGTCCCAGCTGTGAGCCCTGAGCCTAGGGCACCAGGCAAAGCCTGTCGACTGCTCCCAACTCTAATCACCCTGGCCTTTCATGCATTGACCTTTGGCGCCCCCTGGTGTCCAAGTACAGACACAGCATCTTGTGAGCTGGTGAGCAGAGCTCCTCAGAGACTGCCCTGCCTCCCCCCTGCTCTGTCAGCTGCCCAGACCCAGCTGAGCCTGGCTGTGAGAACTGTTAGGACCAACCACTCAAACAGGGGCTTACGGAAAACGATGGCGCATACTTAAGTGTCTGATATTGTTCTGTTTTAAACTGACAACAAATTATTAATCTCTGATCTGAAGTACGCAGTGGATATTATTTCGTCGAATCAAATTTTGCAAAAAAGTAAAAATCTATTTACTAAAAGCACAGAACTAAATCTGTGCATGCGTGAAGTTGGCTCCACAGTAACGTGTTATGTGGAGTCACATGGGCTCAGAGAAAAACAGGAGGCTTCATGTCAAGTCTTTCTTGGCGTGTCACAGGGGATTCTATTACTATGAGGGAGCGCTGAGCACTAGGCACTCACAGCGGGCAGGTGGCTGGTTTCCAGCTAGGCGGTCCTACAGCGCCCCCTGCTGCCCAAGGACCAGTATCCCTCAGGTTTAGGATGCACAGCAGGGGACCCTGGAGAAAGAGTTGGCCTCTCCACCCTCTTGTCCCCTACCTACTCTTCAGACAGGGGGGGACCATTTCTCTTCCTGGGAACCTCCTTTTCAGGCTGTCGAGGCAAATCTGGCCCAAAAGCTGTTTTGTGTTTCTTATTGAGTTAAAATTCACCTACATCAAATGAACCATTTACAGTGTAAGAGTTAGTGGCATTTAATGTCTCCACAACGTTGTGAACCAACACTTCTACCTAGTTTCAAACACTGTCATGTCCTGAAAAAGGCCCCATGCCATTATGCCGTCATCCTGTCCTCACCCATCTATCCTGGGAACCAATCATTGTTTTGTTGCTGTGCGTTGATCCATTCTTGGTATTTCATAGGAATTCACTCATACACGGGACCAGCAGTTGGTGTAAAGGCTATGTCGCTGGACTCCCATGTAGTCGACCATGGGCGCGTGTGCGTGCATGCCCAGAATCCCGAGGGGAGAATGGAAGAGAAGGGATTGTGGCGTGACCATCCCCCTGGGGTGGGTGATTTCTCACTTTCTGTCTCTCTGTCTCTCTTTGTCTTTCTAGTGAGCGGATGCGCCTTATAGCAAAAAAAA
>NW_006159817.1:1689242-1697632 GCF_000334495.1 Tupaia belangeri chinensis | reverse complement strand
GTTTTTTGTTTTTAGGGGGAGGGGTGGGCTTTTAAAAAAAAAAAAAAAAAAAAAAAAAAAAGGAATTCACTCATACACAAGGTGACCTTTTGTGTTTGGGTTCCCTCTCTCACATTGAGCAGGATTTTCTCAGAGGGATCCACCTGTAATTGCTGAATGGAAGAATAACATTTGATTGCAAGGGTAGTTCATATCTTGTTTATCCACTAATTTATTGATGGATCTTTGATGTGTTTATCCATTTTGGCTACTATGCTGTTAGGAACATTTGTCTACATGTTTTTGTCTGAATACATATTCATTTTTAAGATTGATTTATTTTTATCTTTTAATTCAATCAGAGAGAGACAGAGAGAGAAAGTGAGAAAGCAAGCCACCAGGTCTAGAACTCAGACTCTGTTGGCCATGTGGGAGACCAGCACCTTAACCTCCATGCCACGTGCCAGTCTCATGAATGCAGATTTCTAATTATTTGGGGTACCTATATAGAAGTGAGGTTGCTGGTCATCTGATAATTCTTTGGTAATTTTGGAGGGAGTTGACTCTATTCCATGTTGGCTGTAACGGCTTACATTCTCACTAGCATTGTTTGGTATCAGGATAATTCTGGCTTAATAGAATGAGTCAGGGAATATTTCCACCCATCCTATTTTTTTTTTAAATAAAAAGTATTACAAAGAGTAGGTGACTTTTAAATTTTTTTTTCTTTCTTCGGTAACCAGAGAGACAGAGAAAGAAGAGTTAGGGGCACTCCCATTTGGCGAATGAGTGTTCTAGACAGAGTTGATTGACTTCTGTTCTTAACCCCATCTCAAAATAGACCTGTTAGTTAGGCCCACAGGTAGTGTGGAGGTTAGGGCAGCTGGATTTCGCATGGTCAACTTCATGGTTCGCATCCCAGACCCAGTGGGTTGAAAATCATGCCAGAAACATGTGCATGGATGCCCAAAATCCTGAGAGGTGGATGGAGAAGGGATTGTGGTGTGGCCATTCCCCTGGAGGGTGATTTCTCACTTTCTCTCTCTCTCTCTGTCTCTGTCTCTCTCAGAAAGTTCACACTCCCCACAACAACCCCAAAAAAAAAAAAAAAAAAAAAGGAAGAAAGAAAGAAAGAAAAAAGAAAAGAAAGAAAGGAAGAAAGAGTTAGACTCATTGTTAAAGCCCGGAAGACCTCCAGGACTGCCCCCCAGGAGCCCAGTCCATGTCCTCTCTCAAGTCTGATAGACGGGAGGAAGGTCACACGTTTCCACCTCATGTCCCTGAGGGCCTCTAGCATGGCATGGACAGCCTATCTCCTGTCCTGTAATAGTCACCATTGTCCCCAGGCTGAAGTCCCCAGGCTGAGGCCAGGAGCGTGGACCTGGAGCCAGAGCACTCCCTATGATCCCAAGGACTGTTTGTTCCTCCTGTGGGTCAGGGTCTGGGGACCTGGCCTGGGCACTACAAGAGTCAAGATACCTAGATACCTGCATGGAAAAAATATTCAGTACGTGTTGTTAATGTCTCAGAATAGTAGAGAGAGAGAGAGAGAGAGAGAGCGCCACTGTAACCTTCTGTCCCCACCTCGTGCATTTGGCTACATTGGGAGGGGACTGAGATTCCTCTCACGAGTTCTGGTCTGTTCCACTCGAGACATGCAATTGTCCCTCCCCTTTGCACCCAGGTATTTCTCATTTCGATGGGTTCATCTGCTGCTTCACTGACAATATCGACCCCATCTTTTCATGCACACAGCATGTGATGGGTATTTATTTTCTACAGTAAGTGTGGGGTGAGGCCTAGACACTCCGAGACCTACCGTCACTGCACGCATGCCCTGAGTGAAATGAAAAGCAAAGGATCAATGCCGTGAGAGGGGAGGACCAGAAGGAGAGCAACCCAGGCCATGGTGGACACAGCCCCTGGCCTCTCTTAGACCCTTCCCGCTGGCTTAGAGAAGGGGAGACTCATGCAAATATGTCCCCACCCCCAGCCTCTCCATCTTGCTCTTAACGCTGCAGGTAGCACGGGGAAGGTGGAGGACAAAGAGGCTCCTGTGGGCCTGCTGGGCAGGACCTGCAAGGAGGCAGGTGCCCGGATTGCACCCAGAGATCACCGCTGCTGAGTCTGCATCAGTGAACCCAGGCCCACTCCCTGCTGGGCCCCCCAGGCCTGCCGTCCTTTGAGGACTTCGCCTGTGAACACAGCCCAGAGGCCCTCCCATAGCGCCCCCTGCTGACCACACGTGGAATTCAGGCTCCTGGACCTTCCAGTCTTTCTGCTCTTTTCACCTCCTCACTGTGGATCCACAGGGGGACTGAGGGGGTGGCAGGACCAGCTCTGGGCTTAGCACGAAGTTGCTGATATTAGCAATTCTATATTTTTGAGGGGCTTGTGATTTCAAAGGGAATACTGCCAAGAACCAGTAATAACTCACGAATATAAAAAGTACCTCCATCAGACGTGTCACCCCTAGACGTGCTCAGGACTTGGGGCATGGAGGGCTCTCCGGGAACGCCTGGTGCTCAGGCACTGTGAGCAGGTCCATTTGCTCAGGAGGAAATATGCTGAGCAGGTGTCTCTGTCCGTCTGGGCGGCAATTATATATACACAGCCCTGGGACCCAGTGATGACGCAGTGGGGACGTGCCACTCTGCAGGGCTGGCCCCACGTGGGGTGGTCTGCGGTCCATGTCCTAAGGTCTCCCTGTGCACGCCAAGCACACGAACATGTGCCCATGGTCTGAGCTGGGTGAGGCTGAAGGTTGATCACCATGGGAAGACCCCGTTGGGGGTGCCTGTGGCCTTTTCTCTCTGTGTCTCTCTCCGACTCTGTCTCTATCATGGAATAAATAAATAAGTACAATTATTTTTATTTATTATTTACTAAATAATAAATATTATTTATTAAAACCCCACAGTTCTGGAGTCTCAAAAGGTAAAATCAAAGCACTGACAGTTTGGGACCAGCAGTTGGCATAATGGCTATGTTGCTGGACTCCTACATAATGGACCACGGTTCAAGTCTCGGACCCGGTGGCTTAAACTCATGCCAGGCATGTGTGCATGCATGCCCAAGATCCCGAGAGGAGAATGGAGGAGAAGGGATTGCGGTGTGGCCATCCCCCCCAGGGGGTGATTTCTTGCTTTCTGTCTCTCTGTCTCTCTCTGTCTTTCTGGTGAGTGCACACGCCCTATAGCAAAAACCTCTCCGGAAAAAAAAAGCACTGACAGGTCCGTGTCTGGTGGGGGCCTGGCCCTTGCACTGACAGTCTTCTCACTGTGACCCTCATGGACAACCACGGGGCAACAAGGAACTGGCCTTTGCCATTTCCCAGGCCCTCCTCTGGCCCTCCCTGAGAGGCCTGCACTGTCTCCTCTGCTAACACCAACCATCCTCACCTTCTCGGGGAAAAGCTCCACACATAAATGACAATAGAAATATCGGGTCGTCAGGAAAGTCCTGATGCATTTTTTGCATAGGAAAAATGCGTCAGGATTTTTCCAACAACCTCATGCTAACACTCGCGTGTGCAACCTCCCTGCTCGAGCTGGGGTGGTGGCTGCCGTCCTCGGGGGAGACAGCATTTCCCCAGGGGTTCATGTCGTCTTTCCATTATTTGCTGAACATTGCCTTGACCTCGGCTGGCTAAGGCAGGGGTGGATTGAAGCATCGAGACCCTAATGGGGGTACCTATCTCTCTGTCTCCCTCTCTCTTTTCCTCATGAAGAAAAGAAACTTAAAAATGAATGTATTCAAAGCAATGCATCAGCTGTAACGAATACACTAGGACAGTGTTAATCACAGAGAAAATTAGGGGTGGAAGGAGAAGGGACTTATGGGAACTGTGTGTATTTCCGGTCCAATTACTCTGTAAACCTACAACTGCTGTTAAGACATAAAAATCCATTAGGCTGGCAGGTGGCGTGGTGGTTGAGGCACTGCATTCCACATGGCCAACCATGGTTCAAGTCCTGAACCTGCCAACTTTCTCTCTCTCTCTCTCTCTCATCTTTCTCTGGTCAAAACTGAAGAATAATGATGATAAATAAAATTAAAAATTATTCTTTTTTAAAAGAAATAAAATCTATTAATTAAAAGGGCAAAAAATAGGGACCAGTAGGTGGCGTGGTGGTTAAGGCACTGGACTCCCACATGACCAACTGTGGTTCAAGTCCCGGACCTGGTGGCTTGCTTTCTCACTTTCTCTCTCTCTCTCTCTCTGTCTCTCTGGTCAAATTGAAACAATAACAATAATAAATAAAATAAAGTTTTAAAAAGGGCAAAAAATATAATGTGATGCCATTTTAAAAAAAGGAATTTTGTTTGTGTGCCTATGTTTGTATTTGCATTTTTTAAAAGTTGTTTTGCAATGGGGCACTTCGCTCATCAGAGAGAAACAGAGACAGAGAGAGAGGCAAAGTGAAAAATCAGCCCTATAGGGGGGTGGGGAGGTGGCCATGCCACAATCAATTCTTCTCCATTCTCCTCTAGGGGTTTGGGGTACACATGCACATACACCCCTGTGTTTTTCAAGCCACTGGATCTGAAACTCAAACCACACAGTCAGCCAAGTGGGATCGAGTCCTCTAATTGCTTTGCTCTCTGTTGGCCCTATTCACATTTTTTTAAATCTGCAAAGATCTATACCAAAATGTTTGCAGTGGTAGGTTTGGAGTTTTAGGATCATGGATGATCTTTACATTTTTTTGTTTTTCTGTTTTTTTTTTCTTTTTTGCAATATGCATGTATTACTGTTAAAATCATAAGAAACTATAAAACAATTTGTCCACAAGAAAAAAAAAAAAGAAAAGAAACCCCAAATCTCTTTTTAAGTGTGATTTTTTCATGCCTTAAAAAAAAAATGTTTGCCGAGTAGAATCACACGAAGGCGAGGCTGCTGTTCAAAGACAAAAGAGTGGGTTTCAAAAGCAGAGGAGCGAAGCAGAAGCGATTGTGTCATGGGATGGGAGGAGTGTTTGACTTGCCCTGGGGAAATACAAAGACCAGACTTCCTGCCTTTCACTTCCAAGGAAAAGAAACCGAAAGCAGCCGAGGCTTGCCAGCTAGAAGAATTCAGAGTTCCCTGAAGGCTGCTCTGCTGTCACCGGATCCCTGATCTCTGCCAGAGGGTGGTGATGGATCTCAGAAGTACCCCCGCCAGGAGCCTCGACAAGTTCATCGAAGACAACCTCCTGCCAGACACCGAGTTCCGCCTGCAGGTCAAGAAAGCCATCAACATCATTTCCGATTTCCTGAAGGAAAGGTGTTTCCAAGATGCCAGCTGCTTTGCTAAGAGGCCGAAGGTAGTGAAGGTGGTGAAGGTGAGCCCAGGCCTGCCTGGCTGTGGGAGGGGTGGCTCAGTGGGAAGGAGTCTGACAGGGAGGAAAAGACAAGACTCCAGAGTGCAAATGTGAGTTTGGAGAGCCAAGATCTTTGGGGCTGGTGATTTCTGATGTATCCATAGCAAAGACAGAACAGCTTGTTAAGGGACCAGCAGTTGGTGTAACGGCTATGTCACTGGACTCTCACGTAGTCAACTGCGGTTCGAGTCCCAGACCCAGTGGCTTAAACTCACATTGGACGTGTGTGCGTACATGCCCAAGATCCCGTGAGGAGAATGGAGGAGAAGGGATTGCAGCATGGCCATCCCCCCGCCCTCCCCAGGGGGTGATTTCTCGCTTTCTGTCTCTCTGTCTCTCTCTGTCTTTCTGGTGAGCACACGCATCCTATAGCAAAAACCTTTCCAAAAAAAAAAGAACAACTTGTTAAAATAGATTCCAGGTGGGGCCAGTCAGTGGTCAATAGCAGTTTTGAGTCCTAGACCCGGCAGCTTGAAACTCACACTCTCACTGTCTCTGTCTCTGTCTCTCTCTCTGGTGAGCACACATGCCCTAAAGCAAAAGCCTCTACTAAAAAAAAAAAAAAAAAAAGAAAAAGGACTGGTCTTGATCATGCCCATTACAGAAATAGGGAAATTGAAGCCCAGCTCTGGTAAGTATTTGCTGATTAGCAACCAGGCTGAGTACTAGTCATTTCTGCAGTCTGGTGCAGAAAGCAAGAATCCCCCCAGCGGGATGGCCACACTACAATCCCTTCTCCTGCATTCTCCTCTCAGGATCTTGAGTATGCACACCCATGCAACCAGCATGAGTTTTTACATCACTGGGTTCAGGACTCGAACCACGATCAACTACATGGGAGTCCAGTGACGTAACCATTACACCACCTGCTGGTCCCAAGAGTATAAACGTGAGCAGGTGACTTAGCTTTTTGTGTCCCAATTTCCTCAGCTATCATTCTCACTATCTCATAGAGCCTGGAGGTACAGAAAAACAATGTGTTGGAACCTCCTAACACCAGCCAGTCTGGGGCATGTACTATAAGGTGACAAATGACAAAGGGAAAAGAACACAGACCCGAAAATAAGGCACCCAGGGTTGGATCGCCACCTGCTATCTGAATGACGGGGGGCCCTCACTGACCGCGTCTACCCACCTCACAGATGAGAACTAACAGTGCCAGGGCCTAAGTCGTAGCGCCATCGTGAGCAGAACAGGAACTGAGACGTGTAACGCCCTCGGAACAGCGGCTGGGGCTCTCTAATGTTAGTGACCATTCTTGTCATTTTACTTAGGGAGGCTCTTCAGGTAAAGGCACCACCCTCAGGGGCCGCTCTGATGCCGACCTGGTCGTCTTCCTCAGTCCTCTCACAAGTTTTCAGGAGCAGCTAACGCGCCGGGGAGAGTTCATCCATGAAATTAGGAGACAGCTAGAAGCCTGTGAAAGACAACTATTATTCAACGTGAAGTTTGAGGTCAAGAGTCGACAGTGGGACAACCCGCGTGTGCTCAGCTTCAAGCTGAGCAACCCCCATCTCTGGCAGGAAGTGGAATTTGACGTGCTACCCGCCTTTGACGCCCTGGGTGAGGCTGCCACGCACAGGGGTTTCCTCCTCTGTCCTGCAACCCAGCTTCTCCTCCCCTCTTTTACTATTTCAGACATCTCCTGTGGTCTCAAAGTTCTACCCAAACAGGGTATCTCTTTATTTCAAACAGGGAGTGGGGTGGGGTTTGAACTCTCTCCTAAGGTCATAATGAATAAGGTCTTAAACCAACCATCATGAAAAAGACCTTCAATAGCAAGTTGGAGACAAAGACGTTTCTTACAGAACGTCTGCAAAGCTTCTTGGTTTTACGTGGGGTGAAGCGTGTGGATTTTCTCTTTCTAAAACTGGGGTAGCAGGGGCCAGCAGGTGGTGTAGTGGTTAAAGCACTGAACTCCCACATGGTCAATTGTGCTTCGAGTCCCAGACCCAGCAGCTGGAAAACACACCAGGTACGTGTGCGTGCATGCCCAAAATCCGAGAGGAGAATGGAGAAGGGATTGCAGCGTGGCCATCCCCCCAGGGGCGATTTCTCACTTTCTGTCTCTCTGTGTGTCCCCAGAGAACACACATACCCTATAGCAAAAATCTCTCAAAAGAAAAAGAAAAAAAGTAGCATAGATCTGGCTCAAAGTAACATGTTCATTTCCTCTTTCTTCCAAACCATGAGGAAACATCAAAGCTGAGGGTAGGATGAACAGGTTAGATTTTACGTTTTTCAAGGGAAACAGCGACATCTGTTGGACATCACAGAAAGTGCTACTGTTCAGTCATTGGAACTGAACTACTTACTAAATGAAATTGTTAAGAGATTTCTTTAGGCTCAGGGGAACTGTGAAAAAAATCCCAAAGCATCAGGGACTGAGAAACCACAGGATTCTCTCCTTTTTTGCTATTTCTCATCTTGGGTGCCAGAGTGCAATGGTTACCAAAAATAAAACAGAGAGAGGAGAATACTGTGCGTACAGGGAACTGCCCAGGCGAAGGCCTAGAGGTAACAAGATGACATAAAATACTGTGTTGAAACCTCCCAGCACCAGCCAGTCCAGGGTGCCTACTAGGACGTGTAATATAAAGTGAGCTGGGGAAACTGCAAGAAGTGAGGCTGAAGGGAGTGGAGAGGGCGAGGTGGAAGTAACTCAGAAATAAGCTGAGAGGGTGCGGTTCCCACAGAGCGTGTGATCTGGTAATGAACTTCTCCTGAGCAGAAGTTTTCCACGGGAAGCAACAGATCAGGTTTGTGTTTGAGAAGTGTTTGTGTTTGACCGCAGTGTGGGAAACAGATCCAGCCAGAGGTGAAACCGGAGAAGGGAGATAGCTCGTTAGCAACTGTAAGCAATTGATAATCCACTGAGCATTTCCGGTGTGCCTGGCCCTGTCCTAAGGCCGTGAATAAGCCAGGCAAGAAACCTGTCATCCTGGAGCCTGACAGTCAACATACAAACAAGAGGACGGGCAGATGGCTTAATGGTGACGTTGTTGGACTCCCATGTAGTCGCCCGTAGTTCAAGTCCCGGACCCGGCG
>NW_006159817.1:1667917-1689175 GCF_000334495.1 Tupaia belangeri chinensis | reverse complement strand
TAGCAACTGTAAGCAATTGATAATCCACTGAGCATTTCCGGTGTGCCTGGCCCTGTCCTAAGGCCGTGAATAAGCCAGGCAAGAAACCTGTCATCCTGGAGCCTGACAGTCAACATACAAACAAGAGGACGGGCAGATGGCTTAATGGTGACGTTGTTGGACTCCCATGTAGTCGACCGTAGTTCAAGTCCCGGACCCGGCGACTTAAACTCACGCTGGGCATGTGTGCGTGCGTGCCCAAGATCCCGAGAGGAGAATGGAGGAGAAGGGATTGCGGTGTGGCCATCCCCCCTGGGGGGTGATTTCTCGCTTTCTGTCTCTGTCTGTCTCTGTCTTTCTGACGAGCACACGCACCCTATAGCAAAAACCTCTCCAAAAAAAAACCCCCAAAATCTCTAAAAAATAAACATGTAAACAAGTTATGAAGGGACTTCAAAAAGTTCATGAAAACAAGAAGCAAGGATAGTCTATGGGCAAAGGAAGCATGGCAGGAGGCAAGATGGGAGGGCAAGGGAAGCCGGACCACACCAGACCTCCCTGATCACCGTGGGAACTTCAGATGCTTTCCTATTCCAGGTGTCATAGGAAACAGGAAGTGGCATGATTAGGTTTTAAAGGTCTCTCCAGGTGCCTGACTGAAAACGGGCTGAGGGGTCCACTCCTGTAGCCCAGGGGAGAAATGATGGTGGCTTGGATGGGCGACGCCAGTAGAGATGGGAGAAGGGAAGATTGGGGTGGACTGTGGCCCTTTTCTGTACCCCATGGCCATGAGCTTGTCCCCCCAGAGTGGCTGTAAGGAACGCAGAGAGGAGCCGACATGTGTGTTTGTGTGTGTATGACTGGAGGGTGCCTCAGAGAGAGAGAGAGAAAGGGAGAAGTGAAAACACCTGCCGTGGGAATGTCAGGCATGTACATGTACACACGCCTGGTGTGTTTCTCAAACTGCCGGGTCTGGGACTCGAACTGTATGGTTGACCATGTGGGATCCTACTACCTTAATCACCAGACCATGGAGCCACCTAGCTCCCCCAGGCACTTCCATAGCTTTTGCATTCACAATGAGGACACTCAGTTCCCACAGACTTCAAGTTTAGCTATTCTCTGTGGTTGAGGATAATGAAACCTCCCTATTTAAAAATATGTCTAGTTTTCTATGTAACACTTGGACGTGGTCCAGCTTTAAAAGATACGTAAGTTTTAATCATGAAAACTCTTCCTTCGTGGATTCCCTTCCTGAACAGCTACCATTGCTACCAAGTTCTTGTGAAGTCTTCCAGAAGATCAGCAAAAAAAAAAAAAGGTTTTGTTTATACAATTGCTACATACATTAATCTATCTAACACTGCATTTTCATTGTAATGTTCTAACACCACCTTAATATCAAATACATTTGACCTTCTTGCCAATGAAAAGGTTCGTGTTTAGATTTCAGCAAAAAAATAAAAACAGGTGGGGGGTGGGGTGGGGGGAGAACTGACATGTTTTTTCAGGTCAGTACAAACGCAGTAGACCTGACCCTGAAATCTATGTCCGGCTCATAAAGGAATGCACCTCCCTGAAGAGAGAGGGCGAGTTCTCCACCTGCTTCACGGAGCTGCAGCGAGACTTCCTGAGACAGCGTCCAACCAAACTGAAGAGCCTCATCCGCCTTGTCAAGTACTGGTACCAAAAGGTATAGCCCTCCCACCCAGCCACCTCATGGGACAGGAAGCAGGGGAAGGGAGGGACAGAAGGAGGGAGTGAAAGAAAGGAAATGGAGGGAAGAGGAGGAAGAGATGGGGGAGGAGAGAAATGAGGCAGCAGGAGAAGAAGGGGGAGAGGGAAAGGAGGGAAGTACGTGAAGGAAGGGATTTTTGGGTTTTGTTCACTGTCACTGAACTTCAAAGAGTGGCTGGAACATCCTAGGTGCTTGCTAAATCATTGTTGAACAATGCTCTGCCTGTGTGCACACACAGAGCCAACAACCCTCTTCAGCAGGCAGACAGGGCAAAATGCAGGCTTCAAACAAACGTGGATTTGGATAACCCTTCTTCCCATTTCCTGACTGCCTTAACACAAACAAAACCTCTCTGTTCTGTGTTCTCATTCCCAAAGAGTCAGCCAGCCTGACTGCAGTGGTGCATGCAGTAAGGCACAGCTGTGTGATACTGAAGCCACGTGGCAGGCCTGGGTTTGGTTCCCAGGCCAACCTGAACTCGCTGAGTGCAGTTCATGCACCTGTCATCCTAGCTAATTGGAAGGCTGGACCAAGTTCATGACATAGCAACACTCTGTTGGAAATACCTCCCTCCCTGACTCTCTCTCATAAAAAATAAAATGACATTAAAATATAAATAAATAAAGTAACATGGGAGCCATGGGTGGTATGGTGGTTAAGGTGCTGGATTCCCACATGCCAACTGTGGTTTGAATTCCCAGACCTAGGAGCTTGCTTTCTCAATTTCTCTCGCTCTCTCAATCTGGTCAGATTAAAAAATAAAAATAAATTAAATTAAATTATTAATTAAAAAAAGAAAAAGAAAAAGCGGAGCATGCCAAAACCATAGTAAAGCACATCACATGGGGCCTAGTATACAGCCAGGCCTATGAAATGCAGCTTCTTTTAGCCAGTTTGAGAATGTACATAATGAAAACTAACCCATTGTGTGCTGAGCTTAACTTACTCCTCTTTCTTTGGTGTGATATGCATTTCTATTCTCTTTTAAATGCCCCATAGCTTATTCAGTCTTCACGGTTCTTTCCGTGAGCTAGGTATGGGTAAGTATTATTATTAAACCCACCACACAGAAAGAAAAACTAAGGGCCAGGTAGCTCACTCAGCTAACAAGTAACAGAACTAAAACTTAATTTGAGTCTAACTGACTCGAGAATCTGCCTGATATACAGAAGTCTTTAAAACGCTGATGAAAGATGCATACCATGGGGACCAGCAGTTGGCGTAATGGCTATGTCGCTGGACTCCCACGAAGTCAACTGTGGTTCGCGTCCCGGACCCGGTAGCTTAAACTCACGCTAGGTGCATGTGCATGCGTGCCCAAGATCCCGAGAGGAGAATGGAGGAGAAAGGATTGCGGCATGGCCATCCCTCCTGGGGGGTGATTTCTCACTTTCTGTCTTTCTGTCTGTCTCTGTCTTTCTGGTGAGCGCACATGGCCTGTAGCAAAAACCTCTCGGAAAAAAAAATGCATACTATGAAAAAAAGGAAACCTCATATTTCAGGTTTTTGGGCACCAAAATAAACTCACACGGTAATTCTATTTTTCCACAAGTTTTTTGAAGTGCCCTCATGTAACCATTTGATATTCATTTGCTAGATAGATAAAAATAATTATCCTAATTTAAAAGTAACACCTCTAGAGGATCACTTCTTTTCTAAACTTCTCAGTGTTTGTTGTTTCAGGAATTTTAATCATGAAGCCTGGATATCATAGAACTTACAAAAGTGGTTTTTGATAAGAGCAGAACTGCCTTTAAGGACAGACTGAAAATTACTGAGGGCACTTTTGGTAACTATGGTGATGGGGGGGAACAATAGTGCTACTCATATTTATTAGAAAGAAACCAGAAATACTGGTTGTTTCACTATGACCGAGACAGTCCTGTATGACCAAGAATTACTATTTTTCTTTCTTTCTTGATCTCCTCTATCAATATAATGCAAATATCTTACACAACTTTAACCCCATTAACTGCCATCAAACGGCCTCTAATTTACATGCTCATTTTGTTATGTATTTCAAATTTCTCTGTGTTTTCAAGTGCCTCTAAGTATTATTATTATTGTTTTTAAACAACCCATATTTGTTTCATCTACCCTCATATTTATCACTTTCTTCACTGCTAATTCTTTTCTACCCCTCTAACCTTCTATCTGGGGTCATTTTCTTGAAGTATGCCCTTTGGGGTTTCTTTTGGTGACAGTCCATTGGTAGTGAATGCTCTCAATTTTTGTCTGTTAAAGGGTATTTTTGCTGGGTTGGTGGTCATTTCAATATGTTAAATATATCCTTCCATTTTCCAGTGTCTAGAAAAAAATTAGCTGTCAGTCTAACTGTGTCTCCTTTGTAAGTAATATGTCATATTTTCCTGGCTGTCTTTAAGATGTTTCTCTGTGCTTTTGATTAGTCTTAGGTTGTTTTTTTTTTTTCTTTTTTTAAGTTTTCTAAAAAAATCTTATCTCTCCCTCTCTCTCTCCTTGCCTCCCGAAACTCCAATTAAATGTATGTTAAACCCTTTAACCCTCTCTTCTGTATTTACATTTTTTGGTCTGTCTTTTCTTGCTTTATTCTGAACAGTTTCCTCTAATGTGCTCACAATTAACTAAATGTCTCTTTATCTGTGTCTAACTTGCTGTTGAGTTACTAATTGCAGTTATTGTCATTTTTAACCTAGGATTTCTGTTTCATTTTTTTCAAATCTGTCATGCTATTTTTTTTATGGCTTCTAGTTATCTATTTCTTTTATTTATTTATTTATTTTTAACTGAGAAACCACCTCCCGGAGGAATGCCAGGCCAGGCTGCAATCCCTTCTCCATTCTCCTCTCAGGATTTTTTTTTTTTTTTTTGGCACACACACACATGCACTTGGCATGACCCTCAAACCACCAAGTTCAGGATTTGAACCATGGTCAACCATGTCCAGCATTTTCACCACCATGCCATCTGCTGGCCCCTAATTCTCTATTTTATTTTTTGAACATAATATTCATAGTTCATCTAAAGTCTGTGTTCCATCCCTGCATATTTAAAGATTTGTAGATTCACTATTTCTCTTTTTTTCTGGCTATTACTCTTGGTGTCTTGGTCCCTTGTGTGCTTGGTTATCTATGTACTGGTCATTGTATTTGAAAATTGTGAAACAGTTTGAGGCATTGGGTGATCTATATTCCTTCAGGGAGAAATTTCTTGCTTATGTAAGGCCTTTAGGAATTCTTCAAGCCTTTTCTTTGGCTTTCAGGGTCCTTATAAGGTGAATTCTATTATTACTACTCACTTCACAGATGAAAATACGGAACTCTGAGAGTATAAGCCATCAGCTCAGAACCAGACAATGAGTCAGAATTAGTAAGCCACATCAGGAAGAACTCAGAGCTCAAGCTCTTAATCAGGAGTCAAACATTTTCACTCAAGAGCTAGGTAGTAAATACTGGGTTGTTAGAAAAGTCATGATGTCTTTTTCTGTTTTTCTACGCAAAATATGCATCATGACTTTTCCTACAACCCAGTACTTTAGGCCGTGAGGGCCACGCAATCTCTGTCACAACTATTCAACTCTGCATTGATGACATGAAAGGAACCCTAAACTAGACCTAGAAAAATGGGCATGGCTTTGTTACAAGAAAACTCGATTTACGGAAACAGGTGGCAGGCTAGATTTGGCCCAAAAGAAATGTCCTTTACACAAAACGTTGGACAAACCTATTTTCTAATGTTTTTTCCTGCCCGCAGTGTAAGGAGAAGCTTGGGAAGCCACTGCCACCACAGTACGCCATGGAGCTCCTGACAGTCCACGCCTGGGAGTACGGAAGCATGGAAACAGAGTTCAGTACTGCCCAGGGGTTTCAGACTGTCTTGAAATTAGTCATAAACTACCAGCAACTTTGCATCTTCTGGACAGTGTATTATGACTTTAAAGATCCCTATATTGGCTATTACCTGACCCAGCAGCTTAGGAAGCCCAGGTACCGTATCTCCATGTGGGTTAGCTCCCAGCATAAAGGAACCCGGGACTGGAGGGTTGAAACGTGCTTTGGAAATGGGTGGGGGGTGAGGGAGGAGTCTACACTGCCACTTGATTGAAATAACCACCTCCAGGGGCCAGCAGGTGGCATAATGGTTAACGTACTGGAGTCCCACATGGCCAACTGAGATTCTAGTCCCAGTGGTTTGAAAATCACACCAGGTGCATGTGTGTGCATGCCCAAAACCCTGAGAAGAGAATGGAGGAGAAGGGATGGCGACATGACCATCTGAGGGCCTGAGAAGTAAGGAGGGTTATCCAAACCCTAACAAGCAAATGAGTAAAATGGATGGGATTTGAATGGAAATAGCAGCAGCAGCAGCCGTAACAGTAATGGCTTTTGGGAACTGAAAACTTCGGGACCAGCAAATGGCATAATAGTTACATCACTGGACTCCCACATAGTCAACCGTAGTTTGAGTCCTGGACCCAGTGACTTAAAACTCACACTGGGCACCTGTGCATGTATACCCAAAATCCCAAGAGGAGAATGGAGGAGAAGGGATTATGGCATGGTCATTCCCCCCAGGGGGTGATTTCTTGCTGTCTGTCTTTCTCTCTGTGTCTCTGGTGAGCACATGCGCCCTATAGCAAATAAATAAATAAATAAATAAATAAATAGGAATTGAAAACTTCCAGTCAGACTAACACATCATAGTAAGAATTAGGATCACTATGACAACTTATATTGGTCCCTTGTTAGTGTGCTAGTCACTGCGCTAAACATGGCGCACGCCCTGGCTCCCACCACCCTCATACTGCAGCCTGTCTTTCCATTCCACAGATGAGGAGACCAAGGCTCATGGAGGTCAAGGGACATACCCAAAGGCACACCACTCCTAAAGGGCAGAGGTGCAATTAGAACCCAGGTCTGTCAAGCCCAAAGGCATGGCTCTTTCTTCTCACGCTCACTGCTCGCTGTGGCAGGGTATTCAGGATGCACCACAGGGACTGGTGCCCGCTGGGCTCTCTTCATGCCCTGAGTCCCAGCCTGCTCCAGGCTGGTGTTTTGCTTGGCCAGGAGCACCCAGCCTTCCTGGACAGAGTCCCCGCTCCTCACTTGCCCCTCCCTAAATGTTTCTCTTCAGGCCTGTGATCCTGGACCCAGCGGACCCTACGGGAAACGTAGCGGGTGGAGACCTAGAGCGCTGGCGGCGGCTGGCACGGGAGGCTGAAGACTGGCTGGGCGCCTCATGCTTTAGGAACTGGGATGGATCTCGGGTCAACTTCTGGGATGTACCGGTGAGAACTGCTTTCCCCTATTCCCTACTGCCTCTCCCCCTTGTACACACCTTGAGACAAGTAGCTGGGGAGATTCTCTACAGAAGAGATTTTTTAAATTTTCCCCAAAGAAATGATCTCTTGTGAAAGGTCACCCATAGACATAATAACATCACAGGCTGTGCTCATTTTATTCCCAGCGAGGTCCTAGAACTTGCGTGTTCCTTGTCTAGAGTTCATTCCACTAAGAATAACAGTAAACTGCCACCACCCCCGCTTGGGGAGAACAGATCTTGGGGCCCAGGTTCTGTTCTGAGATCTCTTACATACATTATCTCATTAAATCCTCCCAACGGCCCTGTAAGGTAGGTGATCTATTGTCCCCACCACACAGATGAGAGAAAAAAAAAAACAGAGGCTCAGAGAAATGAAGTCCCTTGCCCAAGGACACACGACTAAGGAGTGACAGAGCCTGGGAGTTAACCCCAGTGGGCTGCAAAGCCAGTGTGTGTTCACCGTGCTAAGCAGCCTGCCTTGTGTCCTCTCCTCTTAGCCTGACACAGAGGGGGCACAGAGCCACCAAGCCCCTTGGGCTGGGCCACACAGCTAAGGGCAGAGAGACCCACCCTCGGCTCTTTCTACCCCCCAGAAAGGGGTCTTTCTTAAGCCAGGGGATCAATGAACCTACAGGAAGCAGACTTGGAATTGGAGTTTGGGGTGCAGGATGTTTGGGGAAGGGGTACCACCAGAACCAACACCTGGGGAAAGGAGGGGAAGGATGCAGGAGAAGGCGTAGATGCAGAGGAGGTGACAAACTCAGCCAACGCCATGGACAGACCTGGAGGAGGACGGCCTTTCAAGCTGTCCCACAGCAGACAGAAGTGGCTAGGCCTCCCTAGCCACGTGTGAATCAGTCGCTGAAAATGGGCCATGCAGGAAGGGGTGTGGCCTTGAGGGAAAGGTTCTCTCTGCAGCTGCAAAGGGGCCGACAGCTGATGTCTGTTTCCCGGCCGCATTCTCCAGGAAGAACTTCCTAGACCTTCCCCAAAGGGGTCCAGGTGACATGACACAGTGCCACCATAAATGCCCACTGAGATGCAGTTCCAAGGTGGAAGGACCAGTTACCCAGTGTCATTGTATATTTGGCCCTTTCAAACGGAAAAAGGGAGGACCACGGGCCCTGTCGTCTCAAGACTTAGCAGCACCCTGATTTTCACACTCCAGGAAAAATCCACTTCACATCCGGATGACAACTGGGCCTGCGCCATCCTCTGAACGCCAGTGCATCTTACAAGAAAGGGCTCCAGGGTCACCTAGACCTGCCCTGATCCAGAGGGCCCCCAAGGTCCTCAGCGAACTGGGCCCTCATCTAGGCCCAGAACCCAGGTCTGACCCCGCCCCTTCCCCTCCCACCTGCTGTTCTGTGCATGTTTTCTCACCTATCCCAGATAGCATCTCCCCCTGCAGTCCCATCTCCAGACTGCGTTCTCTGAGAGATGAGAGATTTAGACAAAAAAGTGCAATCTCAGCCTTGTACCTGGTTACAATTCAATGTAATATCAGTAACAATAAAAATGACAGCAGATACCATGCGTTGGGAGTTTATTATATCGAGCCACAGAATCAAGGTGTATAGATACATATGTGTGTGTGTGTGTGTGTGTGTGTGTGTTCATGTTTCTTTCTTTTTTTTTTTTTTTTTGTAGAGGTTTTTGCTATAGGGCACGTGCACTCACCAGACAGACAGAGAGAGACAGAGAGATAGAAAGCGAGAAATCACCCCCCAGGGAGGATGGCCACGCCCAATCCCTTCTCCTCCATTCTCCTCTTGGGATCTTGGGCACGCACGCACACGCGCCCGGCATGAGTTTAAGCCACCGGGTCCAGGACTCGAACTGCGGTCGACTACGTGGGAGTCCAGCGACATAGCCATTACGCTAACTGCTAGTCCCTGTCCATGTTTCTTGATTGACCTACAAATGTTTATTGAGCACCTACTATGTGCCAAGCACTGTCCTAGGCCTGCAAACACAGCAAGGAACAATGTCAACCAAAATCCCTATCATCCCAGATTCAATATTAGTGTGGATTTTAGTATCAAATGGTTCGCATAGTTCTGATTTTCCTAGTAAGGATAATCCTGAGACCAGCATCCATGACTTGTCCTTTACCCACAACTAATGGGGCAAAGGACAAGCCAATTTCTAAGAAAATTGCAGAACATCTAATACAGTAGCCACTCGTCCCATGTGACTGTGGAGTACTTGACACGAATCGAATCTAAACTGAGATGTTCTGCGATGTCAAACAATATCCTCCTGGGCTTCAAAGACTTTGAACCCCCCCAAAAAAAAGAAAAAATAAAAAGAATGTTAAATTCTTTAATAACTGATCTTTTTAAATAAAAATTGTTTAAAGTTTATTTATTTTTAGTTTATTTAATTTTGTTTATTTATTATTATTCTTCAATTTGACCAGAGAGAGAGGGAGAGTGAGGCACCAGGTCTGGTACTCAAACCACAGTTGGTCATGTGGGAGTCCAGCAGCTTAAACCACCACGCCACCTGCTTGCCCCAACAACTGATCATTTTTTTAAATTATGTGTTGAGTGGCTGGTAGGTAGCATGACAGGGGGCTGGCCAACCACAGTTTGAGTCCCAGGCCTGGTGGTTTCCTTTCTTGATTCTCCTCTCTGTCTGTCTCTCTGTCTTTCTCTCTCTCATCAAATTAAAAAAATAATAATAGCAAATTGAATTAAATAAATCATCTTTTTAAAAAAAATACATGTTGAAATGACAATTTTTGATGTATCGAGTTAAATCAAAATGAACTTTGTCTGTTATCCATTTATCTGTCAAGGTATTGCTGGTGCAATACCCACGTCTCAGCCTTCCAAGTAGCTAGAATCACAGGCTTTTTAGGTTGCTCTGGGAATTGAACCCAGAGCTTCCCATGTGGCCTCAGCCTCTGGGGTAGCAATGTCTACTAGTGCATGCCACTGGGCCTGGGTGTCTTTTCACTTTTTTAACGTGGCCACTAGCAAATGTGAAAATGACACATGTGCTTTGTATTTTATTTCTATTAGACAGCTCTACCCTAGGAGGTGAATCACTGGGTGGAAGGACAGGCAGGGTGGCTCCAGAGCCTAGCAGCTAAGCACTGTGCAGGAGGGGGGACTGGGGCCCACACAACTGCCTGCAGCGTAAGTCCTAGCCCCAGTGGCTTAGAAATCATGCTGGGCGTGTGTGCACATGCTAGGATCCTAGAGGAATGGGGACGTGGAAGGAAAGGAGGTTGCAGTATAATCAGGCCCTGTTTCTGTCTGTCTCTCGAATGTGCACAGGCTCCTGACGGCATAAAAGAGAAGCTATACCAGTTTATATCGCCACGCCATCACACCATCTTTGGTAACTTTTGTAAGATGTCAAAACAGAAAAGTCCTATAAATACCAGAAAAGAACCAAGCATGCTCTTGTCACCTGAGTCACTGGTCACCCTTGGCTGGTGAGCAGTCTTGGGCTTGTCCATGTTTACTTTTTCTCTTTTTTTTTTTTTTAAGAGAGGTTTTTGTTATAGGGCACATGCGCTCGCCAGAGAGAGAGAGAGACAGAAAGCGAGAAATCACCCCCCAGAGGGGATGGCCACGCTGTAATCCCTTCTCCTCCATTCTCCTCTTGGGATTTTGGGCACACATGCACATGTGCCTGGCGTGAGTTTAAGCTACCGGGTCCAGGACTCGAACTACAGTCGACTACATGGGAGTCCAGCGACATAGCCATTACGCCAGCTGCTGGTCCCGCATGTTTCTATCTCTCCATCTGATCCCCAGCACCGCTGTGAGCTGAGTTTCCCTATTATTCTCATAATAAGTTGAGGACTTGAGTTTCTGAGGGCTGAGAGCAGGCACCCAGGGCCGTCTGGCGAGAAGGAGTCAGAGTCTGGACTTGAATCCCAACCCTTCTCACCCTGAAGTTGTCTCCATCAGTTTTTGTGGTGCTGACAAACACCTGAGGCTGGGTGATTGATAAAGAAAATAGCGATTGAGACCAGCAGGTGGCATCGTGGTCAAGGCACTGCACTCCCACGTGGGTGAATGCAGTTCAAGTTCCGGCTTAACACTCATGCTGGGTGCATGTGTGTGTGTCCCAAATAGCCAGAATTACAGGCCACCATTTTTTGGCTATTCTGAAGGCTTGGTCATCAACTGGATAACCTGGGAGGGAGGAAGCGTGTGTGTGTCTGTGTGTGTATGTGTGTGTGAGAGAGAGAGAGACAGACAGACAGAGACAGAGACAGAGAGCCACCCAAATGAATGTGGGTGTCAACAAGTGTGCTTGTGATGTCAATGTGGGCCAACCTTAAGAGGGCCTAAGATTTGGGACCAGCAGTCGGTGTAATGGCTATGTCGCTGGACTCCCATGTAGTCAATTGCAGTTCGAGTCCTGGACCCGGTAGCTTAAACTCACGCTGGGCTCATGTGTGTGCATGCCCAAGATCCTGAGAGGAGAATGGAGGAGAAGGGATTGCAGCGTGGCCATCCCCCATGGGGGGTGATTTCTCACTTTTTGTCTCTCTGTCTCTCTCTGTCTCTCTGATGAGCGCACATGCCCTATAGCAAAAACCTCTCCCAAAAAAAAGGGAAAAAAAAAAAGGGCCTAAAATTTGAATGAACCTGGTTTGCTGGGGCAGTTGATGTCAACATGCTCCTTCTGCCTCGGAATCCTGAGAAGAGAATGGAAAGGGCATTGTGGCGTGGCCATCCTCCCAGGGAGTGATTTCTTGCTTCCTGTCTCTGTCTCTCTCTGTCTCTCCAGCGAGCACACGTGCCCTATAGCAAAAATCTCTTCAAAACAAAAATGAAAATTGAAGCTCCCAAGCTGTCCATGTCTGAGTCTCCAGAGATCAAGTCCCATGTGGGGGACTTGGTCTTCCTCCTTTCTGAGGAAAAGAGCCAAGAAGAGTGAATATTTAGCCAAGAGAAGAGAGGGTCAAGTTTCAGGAGGAAACCAGGGCACAACTGGAAGCTGTCCAGGAGTAAATATTTGGCATGAAGTTGAAGGTCCAGGGTTGATGGGCGGACCCCACACACACTCAGGGGCATCCTCTCAGCTCAAAGGAGAAGAATGCTGATGCCCTGCTGTCTTTGATACCTCCTCACACAAAGCCCTCCTAGCAAAAGCTTTGCCCCTGTTTATGAGGTGCCAGGGCCTCTCCCCAGCCATTGACTGGTCAGTAATGCCCCTCCAAACCTTCCTTCATGGGGGTCACAGACCAGGGCTCTGGAGTCGATCTGGTGTTTTACTCTTCCAGGGGTACCTAGGCTTCCGGAACAGAGCCCTCGCCCCTCGCCTGTCCTTTGCTAAGTGTTCCTCTCTAGGCTTATGATTTCGAATCCCGCTGACCCTATAGGAAATGTGGGCAGTAGAGACCCAGAGGGCTGACAGCAGCTGGCACAGGAGGTGAAGCCTGGCTCGATTTCCTGTGCTTTAGGAAATGGGATGGGTCTTTGGATGGCTCCTGGGATGTGCTGGTGAGACCATCTGATTTCCCGCCATTCACCCCCCGCCCCTCCACATAGCTCTGCAACTACTCTTGACTCAAACTCAAGTCCACCTGACTCCAAAACTCTTGCCCTTTTTGTTGTTTGTTATTGTTGTTATTTGTTATAGGCCATGCACACTCACCAGACAGAGACAGACAGGAATGAAAGCATCCCATAGTGTTTTGCCCATGCTACAACCTTTTCCTCATTCTCCTCAGGATTTGGGCATGCGCACACACACGCCCAGCATGTTTTCCAAGTTGCCGGGTCCAGGACTCGAACTATGCAGGTCAGCCACATGGGATCCAGCCACCTTAACCACCACGCCACCAGCTGACCCTTCCTTGACCCTATTTAACATAGACCCCTTCCCTGGTTACAGTGACGTCAGTTCTCCTAGGTTCAGGGGAGGATTGAGGTCCCCACCGATCTGTACTTCACCTCTATGTGACCCTCAGGAGCCTGATTCTGGCCTTTTACAGAGTCAGAGCAAAATCAGGGTACATTATAACTACCAGACAGGTACATGCCAGCCCATCAAACCGGATTCATTCCAATTTACGCCCTCTTCAGGATGATCTGCACTCTGACATCACACTCGTCAACACACACATTCATTTGTGTTGGTCTCTGTCTCTTTCTTTTTTAAAAAATTAATTTATTTATTTAATGCCATTTGTTAGTATTACTTTTTAATTTGATCAGAGAGAGAGAGAGAGAGAGAAAGGGAAAGTGAGAAAGCAAGCCACCAGGTCTGGGACTCAAACCGTGGTCTACCGTGTGGAATCCAGTGCCTTAACCACCACGCCACCTGCCAGCCCCTTCGCTGTCTCTTTCTAACACACACACACACACATACACACACACACACAGAGACACACACGCTCCCTCCCAGGTTAGCCAGCTGATGACCGACACTTCAGGACAACCAATGAAATGATGACGGTTGGCTCCCAATTCCAGCCTCAGGCCTGGGGTTTTGACTGCATGGTTCCATATTTTCTGCCTTGGCCAATGTCTTTGCCTTAGCATTTCTACACGTACCCACGCACTGGGAACAGGCAGTAGAACTGCCCCCTGCTTGCTCCTCATCTTCTGCTCAGGCAACCTCGAATTGCATCCAGTCTTGTTTCTGGCAGTAGGACAGCTCATCCCACTGATAGTATAACCCTAACCATTACACATTATGACCTCTATTCATTCCAAATCACATGGCAGGCGCATGCTAAGGACCGAACATTCCTTATCTCATGTCGTCCTCACTTAAAGACCTTGTGAGGTGGCCCAGCAGGCTCGGAGGAGAAAGGAGTCCTGACATATTTTTCTATGTTTTTTCCAATGCAAAAAGGCATCATGTCTTTCCTGACGACCCAATAGATAGGGCTTCCTATTCTGGCCCCTGCCACTGACTTTGCTGTGTGACCTGGACACACTTCTAGCCTTCTCTGGGCCTTGGTTTCTTTTCTTTTCTTTTCTTTCTTTTTTTTCTTTTTTTGAGAGGTTTTTGCTACAGGGCACGTGAGCTCTTCAGAAAGGCAGAGAGAGACACAGAGACAGAAAGCAAGAAATCACCCCCCAGGGGGGATGGCCACGCCACAATCCCTTCTCCTCCATTCTCCTCTCGGGATCTTGGACACGCACGCACACGCGCCCAGCGTGAGTTTTAAGCCACCGGGTCCGGGACTTGAACCGTGGTCCACTACATGGGAGTCCAGTGACATAGCCATTACGCTAACTGCTGATCTGTGGGCCTTGATTTCTTGACTAAATATAATAGGTTTGGATCAGACAAGGGCTATGGCATCTTAGTTCCTCCTGGATTCATGGTCCTGACGTCAGGGGCTTGGCCCTCCACCAAGCCACTGTCTAGCTTTGCACTGCTCAGCCTTTTCCACGGTACCCCAAAGGTGAAGGTGAATGAACGCATGCCAACGAGACCGGAACCCTGCACGATCTTGTATTTTACCTTGAAAACATTAAGGTGATTTTTTGCATCTCCTTCATAATAGACCTAAGCTTCAGTTCGTATAAGAATGTGCTCTGTGTCCTCATCTTAATAATGGAGATAGTTAGGGGCCAGCAGATGGTGTAGCAATGACATCACTGGACTCTCAGATGACCAACCATGGTTCAAATCCCAAACCCGGTACCTTGAAGATTACACCAGGTGCATGTGTTTGCATGCCCACGATCTCAGGAGGAGAATGGAGAAGGGATTGGGCATGGCCATTCCCACTGGAGGGGTGATTTCTCACCCCTCCTCCCACTGTCTCTGTCTCTTTCTCTGGTGAGCGCATGCACCCTAAGGCAAACACCTCTAAAAAATAAATAAAATAATGGAGATAGTTATCCATCTTTGGATTTTTTGCAAGCATGAATACATGTAATGATCTTAGAAAGTTTGCCTAGTACAGCTCTCTGTAAGAGTTATGTGAGTATTTGCTAGTATTAATTCTGTTCTTATTTACCCTGGCGCTCTGGGGATAGCGCCATCATTTAGGCAGACCGCCACATCCCCCATGCTCAGTGTATTCACCTTCCGAGTATACATAATCATAATAGTGACTGCCTATTAAACACGGCACTATTCTGAGCACTTGCTCTTTTTTTTTTTTTTGGAGAGGTTTTTGCTATAGGGCCCATGCACTCGCCAGAAAGACAGAGACAGAAAGTGAGAAATCATGCCCCAGGGGGGAACGGCCACGCTGCAATCCTTTCTCCTCCATTCTCCTCTCGTGATCTTGGGCACGCACGCACACGCGCCTGGCGTGAGTTTTAAGCCACCGGGTCTGGGACTCGAACCGTGGTCGACTACATGGGAGTCCAGTGACATAGCCGTTATGCCAACTGCTGGTCCCCTAACTACTTGCTATGCTTAATTTAAAAAAAAAAAATTTTATTTAACTTTTTTTTTTTTTTAATTTTTATTTTACAAGAAAGGGACAGAGTGAGAGAGAGAGGAAGTGAGAAAGCAAGCCACCAGGTCCAGGTCTGGGACTCAAACTGCAGTCGGCCATGTGGGAATCCAGCACTCTAAACCACCACACCACTTGTGGGTCCCTATTTTTATTATTATTTTTATTTTTTAGTTTACTATAGGATGTGTGCATTCACAGAGACAGAGAGAAAAAGTGAGAAAGCATTCCCCCTCACCCAGGGGGAGGTCACACTGCAATCCCTTCTCCTCCATTCTCCTCTCAGGATCATGGCACATTCCCGAAACTGCCAGGCCCAGGATTCAAACCACACAGTCAGCCATGTGGGACCTAGCTGCCCTCACCCCACCACCACCAGCAGACCCCATGCCTCATTTCATTGATTCTTTACGACAAGCCTATGAGACCTGAACCGTTTCATTTTCCATTTTACTAACGAAAAAAATGAGTTATGGAGATATCCAGTAACTGGCCCAGAGCCACCCAAGTGGCAGCAGCAACATAGTGAACTGCGGAGAGAGCTCACTTTTCCGAGCAATGTCCTTGGGAGTGTGAAGAAAAGCAATAAAGTCAGCTCGTTCTGAGCTGGAATCCCGGCTCCATGGCTTGCCAGCTATATAATCTGGGGCAGAGCCCAGGACTTCTGTGCCTCAGTTTTCTCAGCTATAAAATAGGATGAAGACTTATACTCGTCCCAGGACCAGCAGTTAGCATAATGGCTATGTCACTGGACTCCCACGTAGTCGACTGCAGTTCGCGTCCTGGACCCGGTGGCTTAAAACTCACGCCGGGCGCGTGTGCGTGCGTGCCCAAGATCACGAGAGGAGAATGGAGGAGAAGGGATTGCGGCATGACCATCCCCCCGGGGGGTGATTTCTCGCTTTCTGTCTCTCTGTCTCGGTGTGTCTGGCGAGCGCACATGCCCTATAGCAAAAAACCTCTCCAAAGAAAAAGAAAAATAATTATACTAGCCTCGTAGAGTCATGGCGAGGATACAAGGAGGGAATATATGGGCCGCCAGGTGGTATGGTGGTTAAGGGTGCTGGACTCCCACATGGCTGACCATGGTTTGAGTCCCAGACCTGGTGGCTTGCTCTCTCACTTTCTCTCTCTCTCCCCCTCTCTCTTCCTCTCTGGTCAAATTAAAATAAACAAATAAATGGGACCAGCAGTTAGTGTAATGGCTATGGGACTCCCGCGTAGTCGACTGCGGTTCGCGTCCCGGACCCGGTGACTTAAAACTCATGCCGGGCGTGTGTGCGTGCATGCCCAAGATCCCGAGAGGCGAATGGAGGAGAAGGGATTGCGGCGTGACCATCGCCCCGGAGGGTGATTTCCTGCTTTCTGTCTCTCTGTCTCTCTCTGTCTGTCTGGCGATCGCACGTGCCCTATAGCAAAAAGCTCTCCAAAAAAAAAAAAATTAAAAGGAGGGAATACAACTTTCAGCCCAAGGTCCAGCATGCAGTAAAGGCTCACAAAATGAATGCTAAGGAGTCAGGACAGTACCTCGGACCATACAGTTAACCCTCAGTACCTTCAGGAAACAGATTGCAGGACACTGTGAAACTGAGATCTGCAGATGCTCCAGTCCCTTATATAAATGGCACAGTATTTGCATGTAACCTACGCACATCCTCCTGTTACTGGCAACCTTGGGCCAGCTGCCACTTCTCACAGCCACTGAGAAGAGAGACAGAGACTGGAGAAGGGAGTTTATGTCTGCAGCTGAGTTCTAGGGAGACAACAAGCACCACCGAACTGTCTCCACAGCTCAACATGTCTTCGGTGTTTATGGACACAAGATACGAACCCGTGCAAGTCATTCTCACGACGACCAAGTCCACCGCTTTCCCCTGAGTAAATATCTGATTCCTGCTTTTACTTCAAAGACCACTCCTGGTTTCTCATCCGACCACTCCTCAAACACGTCTCCCTCTGGCTCAGCACTTGGTCAGATTAAGGGGGACCCCCTGCGCCCCATAAATCTCTGAGTTCTAGTGAAAATTTCCTAGTACGGTGCAGTGCTCAGTCTCCATAGAGTTATAGATTGAAAAATCTTAGGCACTACCATCCCAAGCCAGCCCAGGGTTACAGAGTAGAATAATCTAGAATAATCAAGAGGCTGGGATTCCCAGGTGTCTCAGGTGGATGTGGTTTCACTTTGATGTGATGAAGCCGGGACATGATTCCCCTCTGACAGTAGTACTCAGAGCTTACCATTCAGAAGGTCTCAGGCAAGGACTGCACCAATTTTCGTGCAAAAACCACAGCAATTTTCAGGCAAAAACTGTGATAGGCAGTTAGCTAGAAATGAGCAGGCAGTCCTAAGAAAATACCAGAAAGACAGCAGCACTCAAACACAGTTTATCAGGAGTTACAACAGACCCTCTGCAAGAATGGCCTCCTCCCACCCAGCTCCTGGCACCGGGAAGGCGAGGCAGATCTCGTTTTCCTTCTTTAGTACCTGAGACAGGGAGGGTTGTTCATTTCTTTTATCATTCCTCATAAATACGAAGGGACTCAACAAGACATTTTGGTCAACCTCCTGATTCCCACTGGCAATAAACTGATTGGGCAGTTCATCCGAATAAGGATGCTCAGACCTTCTAAGTCCACACTGAGCATGTGCAACTAGGTCATTGAATTCTTCACCTCTGAGAGATACACAAATGCAGGGGAAAGCCTGTGAACTCAAACAAAGGAGCCGGATATTCTGACAGACCGCCCCCTGCTAAATATTTATTCTCAACTCTTGGAATAAATGTAACACCTAACCCTATGCCCGGTGCAACTGTCCACTGGCAGCTGCCTGCCTGCATGCCTTTCAGACATGTAGGTTTACTTCTTTCGTAAAAAAATTTCCTAAAAATCTTCACCTCTGGGACAGCAGATGGCATAGTGGTTACATCACTGGACTCCCACATGGCCAACCACAGTTCGAGTACCAGACCTGGCAGCTTGAAACTCACGCCAGGCTCATGCGCATGTGTGCCCAAAATCCTGAGAAGAGAATGGAGGAGAAGGGATTGTGGCATGGCCATCCTCCCGGGGGATGATTTCTCACTTTCTGTCTCTCTGTCTCTCCAGCGAGCACACACATCCTATAGCAAAAATTCAAAAAAAAAAAAAATCTTTACTTTCCTATTAAAACTTCCCTTTTCCAACTTTACACACATTTATGGTTTTTCATTTTGCATCTTAGGATGGGTCTCTCATCTTAGAGATTTGGACCCAAAGAACTAAGGATTTACACAATGCAGCTCAACCCTCTCCCATCCTTTGATGAAACTACTCAGAGAATAGCTCAGAGGAGCAGAACTTCCAAACACGCTTACCAAAGTGTTATCACTGACAGAGTTTTCTAAACAACAGTCCTTGTTAACAGGCGCGCTCGTGTGTGCAAAACCTCCACAGCTTTCCTGACTGATTTAGTCAGGGCTCATACAAACAACTCTATTCTGACTGAAATGTTCACATTCCCTCCCCCCTTTTTTTTTGGAGAGGTTTTTGCTATAGGGCGCATGCGCTCACCAGACAGACAGAGAGAGACAGAGAGACAGAAAGCGAGAAATCACCCCCCAGGGGGGATGGCCATGCCTCAATCCCTTCTCCTCCAATCTCCTCTCGGGATCTTGGGCACACATGCACACACACCTGGCGTGAGTTTAAGCCGCTGGGTCTGGGACTTGAACTGCAGCCGACTACATGGGAGTCCAGCGACATAGCCATGATGCCAACTGCTGGTCCCTTCCCCTCTTGACCAAGAACTCTGTCTGTAAGAGTCATTGATCACTTACGTTATGATCTTGCAGTAATTGTCCCTTGGTGCTGGGATGGACCTGCCCTGGTTGTTGGTCAAGTTGTCCCACACCAGAGGGGAGTGACCAGAGACTCAATCAATCAATCAATCAGTAACAGAAACAAAAGCCCGAAGTGGAAAATGTTATCATTCATATTAATCAGAGTACGTTCACTTTACTTAACAATGACTCAAACATCCCATGAATATCCATTAGTCCATTTCTCATAACATGACGGTAAGGTCTACAAGTCATCTAAAAATGATTATTTATAAGCATCCCATTTCCAATCACTTCATTTTAAAAACCACATGCCTCAGCTGTGTAAACCGAGATGCCAGAAGGAAACCAGTTCAAAGCATCCCCACACACACACACAGGATCACGCGCGCGAACACACATACACACACACACACACACACACACACGATCACACAAGACGTTCATAGCACATTGATTTTTCAAAAACCTCTTTAACCTTTTTCCTTTTGTTCCAAATGAGTTTCTGAGTTAAATCTGAGATGTTTACCGTTGAGTCAGAACTGGCTGAACCTGAGAAAACAAATTCTCCAAGAGACTGAATCCTCCTCTCTTATCCTAAAACCCTAAGAGGGAAAAAGGGAAAAAGCAACAGATTCGAAGTACACAGAGGAAAGAGGAAACACACACACACACACACACACACACACACACACACACGAAATACGCAGAGAACTAAGGTTTGAAATCCACCAGAAAGGATACGAATTTCTCTGAGGCTCACCCTAGAACAGGAGCAGGGGCCAGAACCTCCAAAGATGACCCCTGTCCCTGTGAAGGTTTATGTACTCAGCGCTTGCGTAACCTCGTGCCAAGGGCAGCTCCTGTTTTTAGAACTTTGCAGGTAGGACGGAATCCACACATTCACCCCATGCAAGCTCTCTACAGCTGGGGATGCTGAGGCACAAAGAGGCCAGGGGACGTGCTTGAGGACACACGCCTAGGTGTCAAGCTCTGACATTGGGGTTCTAGGGCAGGCGCCTTGAATCCAGAGCTGCTAGCGGAGCTGCGGGGGCAGGGCAGAGAAGCGGCGGAACTTGAATTTGGCTTTCCCAGCCCTGGATTTGCAGGGGCGGAGCAGAGGGCCTGAGCTTGAGTTTTGGTTTCCCTGCTGCGGTGGGGCGGGACAGAGGCTGGTGAACTTAAGTTTCACTTCCCAGCTCTGCGTGGCCGGCCAAGGAAGCTCTCAGCTTCTCACTCTGCCGTTAGCTACAGTGCAGCAAGCAGCTGGGAGCAATGGGGAACCTGGTGTCCGATTTGTTCTCAGGGCAGCCTGATCTGCGCTCGGTGCCGGCTCAGCAGCTGAGCGACTTTGTCAGAAATTCCCTGGAGCCCTCTGAAGAGTGTCAGAAGGCAATCAAGTGGACCGTGGACGCCATCTGTTGCATCCTGAAAAGAGACCAGCAGCAGCCCCTGATCCAGGATGTAGCCAGAGTGAGTCTAGGGATGGGGCTAGGGATGTGGGAACCAGGGAGGCCGGGAGTCTGGTGCTGGGCCCCTCGGATGCGACTTCCCCACCCTGGATGAGATGACGGGATCGGGCATAGAGGGACAGGCACTCCCTTGACTTGTACCACTCTGGACAGGAGGCATAACACCCATGTTAGAAGGGCCCAAGGCTTACATGGATCATGTTCTTAGCCCAAGGCCTGGAAGTACCCAGTACCTTAGCTGTGGTTGTTTGCAGTAGTGTCTGTTCTTCCTCAGAAGGAAACTGAGGCTAGAGGACATTGCTGAAACTACTCAATGTGGCTCTGTGGTTTCTCGAGAGAGTTTGGCGCTGGACCAGACAGCGGTGTGTGGTGGTGAAGGCAGCTGGATCCCACATGGCCAGCTTTGAGGGCTGAGTTCCTGAGACCTGGCAGCTTGGAAAACACACTGGGTACATGGTCACACGTGCCCAAAATCCTGACAGGAGGGAGACATGGAGAAGAGAGCACAGCATGACCATGCCTCATCTGAGTTTCTCTCTTTACCTT
>NW_006159817.1:1644512-1667886 GCF_000334495.1 Tupaia belangeri chinensis | reverse complement strand
CCCTTTCTCTTTCTCTCTCTTTAAAAAATAATAATAATAATAAATTTGGTGCTATGGAAATCCCAGACCTGAGGCTGAAGATTCAGGACCTTAGGGAAGGAGGGAAACAGGGAAGGTCCCTAACACCACTCCTGCCCTCCAATACTGCTGATGTCCCACTTCTCTGTAGACACATTTCCGGGCCTCTGCCCTTCCATGCACCCACTAGCCTTAGCAGGAAAGGACTCGGGGCCAGAGAGTGGCACAGTGGTGCCACTAGACCCACAGGGGAACGTCCTGGGTTTGCATCCTGGAGCCTGCCTACACATACCAGGTACATCTGTGTGTGACTGTGATCCTGGCTGGCTGGGCATGGAGGTGTGAAGACCCCTTTGGGAATGTCTTTTTGTCTGTCTGTCTCTGTCTCTCTCGTGGAAGAAATCAAGTTAAAAATCTAGCTACCAAGTCTCTCTTCTCTGAACTGCTTGGGACCAGAAGTATTTCAGATGTCAGATGTTTTCAGATTTTGAAATATTTGCATGTACGTAATGAGACATCCTGGGGAGGGGACCCAAGTTTAAACATGAAGTTCATTGGTGTTTTGTAAACTCCTTATGCACATAGACTGAAAATAATTTTGTACAACATTTTTCAAGGTTTATTCTAGGAGAGAGAGAAAACCCCCCACAGGGTCCTGACCCCATGATCCACCCGCAGCCTCAGTCATTCTGGATCATGGGCACACACACGACTGCTGTCCTCAGGGAGGTCACTGGATGTGAACCCGCAACCTTCTCACATGAGTCTGCCTCACACAATGCCATGTTTTACCACTGAGCCACCACCTGGCCCCTGAGTAAGATCACAACCTCATGAGGTCAGGCATGGCATTTTCCACCTGAGACGTCACATTGGCTCTCAGACAGTTTCAGATTTGGGAGCATTTTGACTTTGGGAGTGTTAGGTTAGGGATGTTCAACCTGCAGCTAGTGTCAGAGGTGGGAGTCAAACCCAAGTAATCCACTTGAGGGCATGCGTATGTAGCCATCACGCCTTCCTGCCTCATGACATCATTAACATTTTTCCCCATCAAAATAAAACAGAGAAAAAGATCATACAGCATTCCCATAGTGTGATCCACACTCAAGAAATCAGACGTTTTCCATCCCTGAGAGCCCTGGGCCTTCTCTCCACTACTCTCAGCCCCTGGCAGCCACTCTTCTGATTTCCAACAGTATAGATTCATTTTGCCAGTCTTTTTGAAATATTATTTATTTCTTTCTTCCATGAGAGAGACAGAGAGACTCTGTGTGTGTGTGTGTGTGTGTGTGTGTGTGTCTGTGTGTGTGTGTGTGTGTGTGTGTGAGAGAGATTGACATGATCCACCCCCAGCTTCATCCCCTCTTTGGATCCTTATGCCACAGCCACTCTGGGCCTCAGCCAGCATGGATCACAAGCACATATTTATGCCTGGCATGTTTATGGAGGTCCCAGGATGCAAACCCATGACCTTCCCCATATGAGTCCAGCTGCCTTACCACTGTGCCACCATTGTCCTCAAGTTTTGCCTGATTTTTAACTTTATATACATGTAGGGTGACCACGCATCACAGTTCAACTGGAACGGAAGTGTTTCAGGGGATGTAGGACTTTCAGGACTAAAACTGGAATTGTCCCAGGTAGAGGAGTCCCTCACCTTCATAGGTGACATCTGGCACTCTGTTGCTTTAGTGTGTGGCTTCTTTGACCTACCACGTCTGTGAGCTTGGTGTTGTTTCACATGGTTCTCCATGATCATTTTCACTGTGAGGGCTAGTGGACTTGTGTCACAGTCCATCGTGTGGCTATCCACGTGTTTCTGTTCTGTTGTTGATGGCCATTTGAATTGCCTCTGGTTTGGGGCTGGCAGGAGAAGTGTTGATTAGACATCCCAACCAGATCTCTGGTTGGACAAATGGACACCTGCCATTCAGTGATAAGACTGCAGTGACATTTTAGGTTTTCTCTTGAGTTGAGAAACACTCAATTGCTAGAGTTCTCTGGGACCAAAGATGGATGCTTACATCTGTTTTCCTGTTGCTGGCAGGGTGGCTCCTATGGCAGGAAAACAGTCTTCAGAGGCAAGTCCGATGGTACCCTCGTCCTCTTCCTCAGTCATTTCACACAATTCCAGGATCAGAAGAAAAGCCAAAGGGAAATCCTCGATCAAATCGAGCATCGGCTAAAGGTCCAGCCGCTCTTGAAGGAGCTGGCAGACATCGTGGAGATCCAGCGGCTCCGTGGTGCACTCATCATCCAGGTGTCCACAAAGTGGCATAGTGTCTCCTTTGAGGTGGTACCTGCCTTCAATGCTCTGGGTGAGTCCCCCTGGGTGTGGAAGGGAGAAAGTTTGAGGGGGTGTCCAACAGTCCTGCAGGTTCTCTAGGCTGGAGGTAGGAAAGATACCACTGGTACTTTCCAAAATGAGAGACTCTCAACCCTCCAGAGAGAAGGGTTCTACCTACCCTAGACTCTCTGGAGCGTCTCTCTTATCTGCTAACTCAGACCCATACCAGCGAGCAGGTGGGTGAAGTTTCATCTGTATTTACAGCCGCTCCCCATTGTTTGCAGTACAGTCTGAGCTCCGCTTCCTATCCCATAGCAATGGCTTAGATTCCCATAGGAGCATGAACTGTATTGCAACTGTTCATGCAAGCAATCTAGGTCATGCATGCTCAAAAACCATCCCCCACCTCCCCATTCTCTTCCATGATACTGGTCCCTAGTGTCAAAAAGGTTGGGGGCCACTGTCCTAACTGACATTGGAGAAAATGTTCTAGATTCTAGGATCTAAAGCAGAGCTTTTCAACCTGTAAGTGCACCAAGATCACCTAGAACTTTGTTAAAATGCAGAGTCCAAATCAGATCTGAGTCAGAGCCCAACATCCATGTCTTTCTTTTCTTTTTTAAAATGTTATTTCTTTATTTCTCCCACAAATGAAAGAGACAGCACTCTCAACAGGGTCTTGATGCCATGATCCACCCCCAGCTTCAGCCAACCCTGGATCATGGGCATGCAAGTGACCGGTATCTCAGGGAGGTTTCCAGATACGAACTCAGAACCTTCTCATGTGGATCAGCCTCACAAAGCATTGTATTACAACCAAGCCACCATCCAACCCCCAAACTATATATATATTTTTAAAGTTTTTGCTGTAAGGTGTGTTTGATCGCCAGAGAGAGACAGACAGATACAATGAAAGGGAAAGGGAAAAAAAGAAATCACCTCTGAGAGCAGATGCCCACACCACAATGCCTTCTCCTCCACTCTCCTCCTGGGATTTTGGGCATGCACGTACACACACCTGGTGTGATTTTCAAGCCACCAGGTCCTTAACTCAAACCACCGTCAGCTATGTGGAAGTCCAGCACCTTAACCACCATGCCACCTGCAGACCCCAAGATCCTGCATTTCTAACCAACTCCATGATAATGTTGCTGGCTCACAAACCACACCTGGGGTAGACTAGAGCCAAGTTTGTAGGAGGAAGAAAATAGGGCAAATATCTGGGGAAAGTCCAGCCGAGGTGAGGATTTGAAGTCTGCCTTCCTACCAAGTCAGCCTCAAGGCAACCACTTTCCATGGGCAGCTACCTACCAGAGGTTAAAGGGTGCCTCAAGCCCAATTTCTATCTCCCCAAGACCTGCCTACCTTCTGGATGTCCACAGTCCTGCCTCTCACCTAGGCCGGAGTTGTACCTCTGTTCCTCTCATCTCCTTACCCGCAGCCCACCACTAGGTCTTGCCAGCTCCACTCACTTGCTCTTCAATCTGCTTCATTTCTCTCTTCCTTAGTCAGGCTGCCATTGGGGCTGGTCCAGATTCAGTAATGGCCTCAGTTGTCTCCTTGGGTGGACAAATGGAGGCCGGCCACTCAATTATAAGACTATGGTCTTATAATTCTGGCTTTTACTTGAGAAATACTCAACTGCTGTCTTATTTCACACACAACTAGATGCTCTCTTTTCAAGTGCGAATATGATTTTGCATTAAATGCTTCCCATTGCATTTACGATCAAGAGCAAACTCCTCAATGGGACAGGACTTTGATGATCTGGTGGATGCTCTTTGCTTACCTCTCTAGCTCTACCACTTACTACCAACTACTGCTCTGTGCTCCAGCCACTCTGTGCTTCACTGAGCTCCTCAAACTCCCCCCAAGCTCACTTGACTTGAGACTTTGGCCCATGCAGTTCCTTTGTCTGGAACATTCTTCCTTCAATCTTTTATTTTTGGGTAATCCCAACTCATCATTTTAATTCTTCTGGCGCCCTAAATCTGGGTTGGATCCACTTCCTAGGTGCTTCAATAGCAATGTGTGCTTTCTTTTGGGTCGTCAGAAAAGTCACGATGTATTTTTCTATATTTTCCTATGTAAGAATCCATCACAACTTTCCCGATGACCCAGTAAATCTTGAGAGTTTTCACTAATACAGAAATAATTTGTGTAGTTTTCTCCTCTCCTAACTGTAAGCTCCATGAGGATAGATACTGTGAGAGTCTTTTTCTACGGTCTCAAGTAAAATGTTCATTATCAGTAATACTCGTTGGAGGAATAGCTGGGTGGATGATGAATGTATGGATGGCTGGGTGAATGGATGGGTGGATGGATGATTGGGTCATAAGTGGAAAAATAAGCAAGAGAATGGACAGATATATGTGTATAGATAGACTGATGATTTATTGGATGGATGGATGAATGGATTGATGTGGATGGATAAGTAAGACTCACATACTTACAGCTTAGTCTCGAGCACATATGTACATATAATCACAAATTTCAAGAGTAGAAGAGCTGAAATTTAACCCCTCACTGGACAAGAAGGAAAGAGTTATGCCCAGAGCCATGCAGTCAATTTCTGACAGAACAGAATACAACCCAGGTCTTCTAAGCCCCAGGCCCAAGTACCATCCATCACCCATAGATGTTATTTATTTTTTTAAAGATTTTTAAAAAAACTATATTTACTTATTTTCATTTGACCAGAGAGGGACAGAGTGAGTGAGAGAGAGAGAGAAAGCTGCCAGGTTCAGGGCTCAAACCATGGTCAGCCATGTGGGAGTCCAGAGCCCCCCAACCACCATGCCACCTGCCGGCCCCCATCGCCCATAGTTTTATGGAATTTCTCAAAGAACAATTCATCCAACTATCATCTAGTAAGGTGGAAACACACTCGCATCCCAATGATTCACATTCACAGAAAGGTGGCCTGTATAAAACCAGCTACCAGGGCTATCAGGATGCGAGAGGTTGTGCGTGCATGTCTGCCTCAGACAAAGGGCTGGAGTCAGGTGTGGAGACATGTGTGTCTCAGTACTGCTAAAGAAAATTCCGTGTACCATCTCCTTATTCAGAAGATAGTGGCAGGAGACCAGGCTAGAATGCCCTCTGCTGGTTCACCCTGTGTTGCAAAGATGGTGTGCGAATGGAAATACTGTTAGCTCTCCTTCATGTGTGATACTCAGAAGCCTCCACCAGGTGGGGATAGAGCAGCACAGTCCAAACTAAACTCCCTTTTCTACAAGGAAACAGCAAAGCTCGCTTCGTGAAAACGATAATCAACAGAGAAATTCGTGAATTGTTTGCTTTTGGGTTTGGGTTGCTTTTTTTGTTTTGTTTTGTTTTGTTTCGTTTTGTTTTGTTTTACTACATATTATCCTAGCTAATCTGGTTTATGTTTTATAGTAGGTCTAGGAAGGTTTTTTTTCAATTTTGCGTTTCTTTCCACTGCTGTCTGTCCCCACTCTCCCCAGGCCTTTGAGCCCAAACAGGAAGTATCTATTTACTACTTCTCAGAGTTTCAGTTTCCCCGTCTGTCAATTAGCACTCACCACCCGCCTTTTGTGTGCCTCTCTGTACATGAAGGGCCTAACTCGAGCTCTCAGTAAATGTCAGCTCTGTGATGGCCGTCATAGAGCATGGACTTGTGCCCCAGTTGCGAAATTCCCAAAAGGCCACCAAGGAGCCAATTCTGATGCAAGCACACAAGGGTTGCTTTTATTCGAGCTAGAGCCAGGACTCCAAACCATCACCAACACAGTGGGTCAGAGTTGAGAGCCCTGGTCTTAGTTGGACTGGGTTTTTATTTGACTGTTGAGGGGTGCTGAGGAATGCACTCAGGCGGCTACACATTGGTTGTAGATTTCAAGAAGCATAGTTGTCTTGGGAACCAGCAGTTAGCGTAATGGCTATGTTACTGGACTCCCACGTAGTCGACCACAGTTCGCGACCCAGACCTGGTGGCTTAAAACTCACACCGGGCGCGTGTGTGTGCGTGCCCAAGATCCCGAGAGGAGAATGGAGGAGAAGGGATTGCGGCGTGAGCATCCCCTCCAGGGGGGGATTTCTGGCTTCCTGTCTCTCTGTCTCTCTCTCTCTGTCTAGCGAGCGAACGCACCCTATAGCAAAAACATCTCCAAAGGGAAAAAAAAAAAGAGGAAGAAGAAGAAGCATAGTTGTCCTTTACTGTTTGGCAAGAAAGTTACTTCAGGTCTCTGGGATTTCCTTTGTGTCTTCTCACTGGCCAGCCCCGTGGGGTGATGGTCTTATGGCCTTCTCCTCCTTGATCGGCTCGCCTCCTTGAAATGGTGTCGATTCTCAGCAAGGTGGGCTTAACAAGATGAATTTGCCCTGTAAAAAAAGGGAGTCACTCTGGTCCTTAAGAATGTTCTTTCCGTCAACCTCTCTGCATGCTCAAGGCCCAGAACCATGCCTAGAGAGGCAGTAAATAGTCTTGGCGGGGGGGGGGGGGGGGGGGGGAAAGGAACAAGTCCACTGCTTTCTCTGGTTATTTATCTAAATGTGTGTGTAGGCAGTGGAGCTCAGCTAGCAAGGATGGGAAACCACTGATTAAACTGGATCCCACTCCCAGACTCTGGGGTGGAGGACTCAGGGCCTCTACAAAGACCCTGCAGCCTCGACTCTCAAAAAGCATATGCTCTGGGTGGGCTCAAGAGGGGAATATACAATACAGCGTTTATACGGCATAAAAACTTTATTTGCTTCCAGGTTTATGCCAGTGGTGCCAACAGGTTTTATTCTTTTTCTTTCTTTCTTTCTTTCTTTCTTTTTTTTTTTTTTTAATTTGCTATAAGGTACGTGCACTCACTGGTGAGAGACAGAGGAGAAAAAGAAACCATCCCTCCAGGGGAGATGACCATGCCCCAATCCATTCTCCTTCATTCTCCTCTTGGGATTCTGGGCACACATGCACACACGCCCTGTGTGTTTCCAAGCCACTAGCTGGGTCCAGAACTTGAACCGTGTGGGATCCAGAGGCCTCAAGCACCATTCCAGCAGCTGGTCCAATGCCAACAGTTTTTTCCATGAAGCCACCTTTTTTCCTACTGATTTGAAGTACTCTCTTTCTTATTTATAATTGTGTTTCTCATTCTTCTACTTGAGTCCTTGACTCTGCTGATCTTGAATCAACGCCATACCATTTTTGTGCCCATAGTTTTAGATGCTATTCTACGACCTAGGACAACAAGTCACCCTTCACCGTTACATGTATGTAAATAAGTAGTCCTCCTACAGATCTGTCGGTGAACATGTGTTATCAAACCACCTTGACCTCCGTTACCGAGCAGTCCTGACCCTGAGCCATGCTGCATGAAGACCAGGTGTTTCTGTGTCCCTTTGACATCAGGCACAAGGGAAACGCCCAGGCCCTGCATATATCGTGATCTCAAAAGAGCCTTGGATGAGACAAAATCCAGTGCTGGCGAGTTCTCAGTCTGCTTCACAGAACTCCAGCAGAAGTTTTTCAACAACCGACCTAGAAAGCTGAAGGATTTGATCCTCCTGGTGAAGTACTGGTATCGACAGGTAATTTGAAAATTGTGTTTATACAATCTGTTTCCTTTTCATAGGGATCATTTCCTTTTCTTTCTTTTTTTTCTTTTTTATTTTTTTTGGAGAGGTTTTTGCTATAGAGCGTGCGCCCTCGCCAGACAGAGAGACATAGAGACAGAAAGCGAGAAATCACTCCCCAGGGGGGGATGACCACGCTGCAATCCCTTCTCTTCCATTCTTCTCTTGGGATCTTGGGCACGCACACACATGCGTCTGGTGTGAGTTTAAGCCACCGGGTCCGGGACTCGAACCATGGTCGACTACGTGGAAGTCCAGCGACATAGCCATTACGCTAACTGCTGGTCCTGGGATCATTTCCTTTTCATGGGGATCATTTACATTCAGTAGGGTATAACAATCTTAGGAGGACAGTTTAATCGGTATCCTTGCAGACAACACCCACATCAAAATAAGCAGTACTCAGGGAACCAACAGTTAGCGTAATGGCTATGTCGCTGGACTCCCACGTAGTCGACCGCGGTTCATGTCTCAGACCCGGTGGCTTAAATCTCACGCCGGGCGCATGTGCGTGTGTGCCCAAGATCCCGAGAGGAGAATGGAGGAGAAGGGATTGCAGCGTGACCATCCCCCCTGGGGGGTGATTTCTCGCTTTCTGTCTCTCTGTCTCTGTATGTCTGGCGAGCGCACGCGCCCTATAGCGAAAACCTCTCCAAAAAAAAAAAAAAATAAGCAGTACTTTCTGCTCCTCAAATATGCAAGTCCACCCTTTCAATAATCCCCCAAAACAAACCCCTATTGTGATATTCATTCATATAGGCCCATGTAATATTCATTTTTCATTGCATTATAGTATCCTATTGTATCAGTGTGCCCCATAATTATCTACTAGTGGTGAACTTTAGGGTCCCTGCCAAATAGGTTCAATTTTTTTTTTTTTAAGTTTTTACCATAGAGCACATGCACTCACTGTAGAGAGAAAGAGGCAGAGAGGAGAAGTAAGAAACCACCTCCAAGGGGAAATGGCCATGCCACAGTCCCTTCTTCTCCATTCTCCTCCTGGGGTTTTGGGGCACTCATGCATGTGCATCTAAAGTGATTTTTTTAAATAATTATTTTATTTAACTATTTATTCACTTATTTTCATTTGACCAGAGAAGGACAGAGTAAGAGACAAAGA
Source organism: Tupaia belangeri chinensis (assembly GCF_000334495.1). Lineage (NCBI taxonomy): Eukaryota > Metazoa > Chordata > Mammalia > Scandentia > Tupaiidae > Tupaia > Tupaia belangeri. The sequence continues at coordinate 1,658,875 of NW_006159817.1, read as the reverse complement.
GAGAAAGCGAGAAAGTAAGACACCAGGTCTGGGACTCAAACCCAGGTTGACCATGAGGGATTCCAGCGCTCTTAACCACCGTGCCACCTGCTGACCACCACACCCAGAGTGATTTTCAAGCTACCAGGTCTGGGACTCGAACCATAGTTGTTGATGTGGGAGTCCAATGCCTTAACTACCAGACCATCTGCTGGCACTTTGTTTTGCTTATTTTTAAATTATATAAATGGGATCATATTGCATATGCTTTGCAATTGCTTTTTTTTTTTTTTTTTTTTTTTGTCAGAGGGTGCATTGTTCACCAGAGAGAAAAAGGGGGGTGGGGGAAAGGATCTCTCATGGAGAATGGTCATGCTGCAGTTCTTCTCCATCTTCCCCTCATTTTGGAATTATGGGCATGGATGCACATAGGCCCAACGTGTTTTTCTAGCCACTGGGTCTAGAACTCAAACCACACAGTCAGCCATGTGGGATCCAGCTCCTTTAGCCATCAGGCCACAGAGCTAGCCCCATGTCTGCCTCCTTTTGCTTCACATCCTCTGATTCATTCACAGAGGTGCATGTAATATACATCTTTCATTGTGCTGTCATATTCTGTTGTATTAATATGCCCCGTATCTGGCAGGGACCCCAATGGGGTCCCTGCCAAATAGGGGTTATGAACCAAGTTATTATGGACATTCTCCAACATGTCTTTTTGTGACTCAAAGTATTCATTTCTCAGGGCCAGCTGGTGGCATGGTGGTTAAGGCAGCTGGGCTCCCACATGGCTAACCACAGTTCGAGTCCCAGATGTGGTAGCTTGCTTTCTCACTTTCCCCCTTCTCTCGCTCGCTCTCACTGTCCCTTTGGTCAAATTAAAAAATAATTAATAATAACAAATACAATTAAATAAAGAAATATGTTTTAAAAGCATTCATTTCTCTTAAGCAAATATGCAAGAGTGAATTACTGGGTTCTAAGGTGTATGCATATCTGTGTGTGTGTACATAGCCATGTGGCATATATTTGTGTGTACATATGAGGGGATTTCAAAAAGTTCATAAGAAAATTAGATTAAAATATGAGTTTATTTTGGAGCAGAAATAAACGTGTTTTGAATTGCCAGAAGGCACATGTGCAAGAGAAAAAGAATCCCCCCTCCAATGAAGTGTGGTCTCACCATAATCATTTTCCCTCCATTTTGTCATCCCACCAGGATTTGAGTAACACACATACATAAGCCTGGTGTGTCTGTCAAGCCACCTGGGGCTGTATTCTAACTGCATTTGGCTCTCTAGGATCCAACTCTTAATTGCTATGCTCTGGGGCAAAGCCTGGCTCAAAAATTTCTTGAAATCCATAGTTTTCCATAGTACATATAATTTATTCATAATATACATTGCTCATGAGTTTTTTGATGACTCATCATATGTGTATATATGTAAAATTATATATGGGGAATATTTATTGACTTATTTTTCTGACGTTTACAAATAATTCCAAACAGCTGTGCAAGATTATACCCCCATCAGCCATATGTGAGTTTCAGTTGCTCCACATCCTTGTCAACACTTGATGTTGTCAGTCTGTTGAATTTGAGGCATTCTGGTGGGGGACAGTGACTTATAGTCTTCTAGTTTATTTTAGATTCCTAACATAGGAGAAACTGTATCCTCCAAATTAGCCTCTACCCCTTTATTTTTCCACAGTGCCAAATAAAACTGAAGGGCTCATCCTCGCTGCCTCCATATGCCCTGGAGCTGCTTACGGTATATGCCTGGGAACAGGGGTGTGGAGCAGAAGACTTTGACCTCGCTGAAGGCATCAGGACCGTTCTGAGGCTGATCTGCCAGTACAACCAGCTTTGCGTCTATTGGACGATCAACTACGACTTTGAGGATGAGACTGTCAGAAATATCCTACTGCACCAGATCCGATCACCAAGGTACCAGCAACCCAGGGCCCTGTCCCTGCATCTCCCTACCCAAACACCCAGGTGCTCTGCAGGATGAGGTCTCAGCCCTGTGCTGCCCAGCCAGTGACACAGCAAAAGGACAGCAGCCATTGTAACTGGGGAGGCAGAGAGACTATCTGAAAGGGGAGGCCTGGCCAATACGCCCTTCTAAACCACAGTCAAATTTTGTCCCAAAAATAAACACTAGAAAGGTGCTTCCCCTTATAGCAGGAAGGGGCTGAGAACAAAGGGGTTGGAAGGAAGAGGATTGTGGTTTTGTGAATGGAACATCTCTGCAAAGCAGAGAGCACAGGGCCAAAGAGACTAGATGCTTAGACATGGAGCTCAAAGGAACCTCAGGAATCAACATCCCAGTGACCAGATGCCCATTCCAAGCCTCTTTCCCCAAAACCCATTTCCTCTCCCACAAGCAGCTCAACTAATTTGTTTCTTCATCCAATCCAATCCAAAGGCCAGTCATCTTGGATCCAACTGACCCAACCAACAACGTGGGCCAAGACATGATCTGCTGGCCAGAGCTGAAGAAAGAAGCACAAGCTTGGTTGTCTTCCTCCACCTTGAGTGAAGAGTTACCTGCACCATCATGGACTGTCCTGGTGAGAGGGTTTTCCAAATACAGCCTGCTTTTTGTTGTAGGGAGGGTCCTCCAGGTACCTGGACTGAGTCTTATTTATCTGACTTTTACAAATACTTCCAAATAGTTTTTTGAAACAGCTGTGTCAGATTACACCCCCATCAGCCCTATGTGAGCATTTCAGTTGCTCCACATCCTTGTCAACACTTGGTGGTGTCAGTCTGTTGAATCATCCAAGCGGTCAATGAATCACTTTCTGGGGACAGCTGTAACCCAGTACCACAAACGGGGTGACTTCAAACAACAGAAATTTATTCTTTCATGTGTCAGGATGCTAGAGTCCAAAGTTCAGGCATGGGTGGGGCTGTGCTCTGTGATGCCTCTGACGTCCTCCCAGCCTTGTCTAGCTTCTACTAGTTGCCTGCAGTCCTTGGTGGCCCTTGGCTTGTGGCTGCTTCCCTAGTCACTGCCTCCCTCCCTTGGCTGTCACTGGCCATCTTCTTCCTGTGTGTCTTCACATCATTTTCCCTCTGTGCATGTCTGTCTTGGTGTTTCGCTCCTCTTCTTACCAGGATTAGGGCTCTCCCTAATGACCTCATCTATACTAGATTCCATCTGTAAAGACCCTGTTTCCAAATACAGTCACATTCCCAGGCAGTGTAGAATAGCAGATGTGGGTTCAAGTCCCAGCCCCTTGGGCTTCAGATTAGTCACACAGGGGCATGTCTAAGATCCTGACAGGATGGAGAATTGGAGGAAAGGTATTACAGCATGACTGGACCCCAGGGAGGGCTCTCCCTCTCATTTTCTCTCATGTAAATACACACACACACACACACACACACACACACACTGGCATTAGTAAAAAAAAAAAAAAAAAAGGGCCTGAACTTAGTGAGGTCAAACAACACAGATTTATCTTACAGTTCTGGATGTGAGCAATCCAAATAGGTGTCTTTAAGGGGGACACAATTCAACCCCCTGAGGACCTTCTTTCTTACTAGAAGTACAAAAAGGAAGAGAAAGAGAGTACCCACAGATGAGAGATTTCACTTCATTTCTGCAAAGGCGAAAGCAGGTGAGAAGGCGGGATGGAGCAGAGCCCAGAAGAGGTGGGCAGTAGTCGTACCTGCAGGTGCAGAGACAGGCTCAGGGCTCCATTCAGGTGGGAATGGGAGGGCAAAGAGAAGCAGGGCCAAACAGGAGAGCTAATTACAACTGGGGCCGAGAGACAGATGCCAGCTCTACTACGCCCTCCCAAAAGGAGAAATCATCCTGTCAGCATGAATTCCTGGCACTCGACGCTTATTAGAGAAGGGCAAGCCCAGAAGGATGTTCCCAAGTGAGTCCAGTGAGTCATTTTGCTTTTCTTAGGGACCACAGCAGGGACAGATATGCCAAGTGAGGCCAAATGGGTCAACAACCGAAGTCCACATTCCCAGGCACATGGCTAATTTAGAGCCACATTATAGGAGGCAGATACACTTTCTATTTGTGCAGAGACTCAAGGACTCAGTGAACAAAACTCCGGGACAGAAATGAAGGTATGGGTGAGCTCCCTGACCTCAGGGGGCCCTGGAATGAAAGACTGTGACCAGGGAAGTTCCCTCACTGGGTCCAGGAGGGCTGATGGTCTGAGCAGTTGCCTCCAATCTCCCACCCCTATTTTTATTTTTATTTTTATTTTTATTTTTTTGAGAGGTTTTTGCTAGAGGGCGTGTGCACTCACCAGAAAGACAGAGAAAGACAGAGAGATAGAAAGCGAGAAATCACCCCTCAGGGGGGATGGTCACGCCACAATCCCTTCTCCTCCATTCTCCTCTCGGGATCTTGGGCTCGCACGCACACATTCTTGATGTGAGTTTAAGCCACCCAGGTCCGGGACTTGAACCGCAGTCAACTACATGGGAGTCTGGCGACATAGCCATTACGCCAACTGCTGGCCCCCTCTGCTTGTATTTGCACTGGGCTCCTGGTCTTTGCTCCTTCACCCCAATTTTCCTAGTTCCTGGACAGTTTCATTAATTCCCCCATGTGCACACCATTTGGTTCTGAGAAGCTTCGAAACATATAGAAAAGCTGCAAAAATGGCCTCAACTATTGTGTGCCCTTCCTGCGCATGCGCAAATGCTGCCAGGGTGCCTAGATTTCTTAGTCCCTTCCTCCATCCTCAGAGCCAACAGCAGAACCTCTTTCAGTCTCTCTCTCTCTGTGTCCCTTGTCACATCACCTTTCCCAACTTTTACCCTCCTCCCTGCCTCTTATAACATGATCACATTGGGCTAGTCTGGGGGTGATCTGAGCTAATGTCCCCGTCTCCAGAGCCTTAGTCACATGTGCTTTGGGAGGAAGCCCAGCTCCAACAAAACCTGGACTTTGGGCATTTGGCTTCCAGAGCTGTGAGAAAACATTTCTGCTGTCTTACGCCACCCAGTGGTGATACCCTGTAACTGCGGCCCTTGGAAGTAATCTACCCGGGCAGTTTAACAACAAAGGCTGATACCACCTTACCAAAAACTATAATAATGATGATTATGAATGTGTTGGCTCAGACGTGGTAGCACAAGTGGGAGAGCACTGCGGTGCAATGGCTGAGGCCACACGGGAGGCTCAAGTTCAGTTCCCAGTCCAGTCTACACAGGCCACGTGACTGGTGCCCACCTGGGGTCCTAGCTACCTAAAGGGCTAGGGACACGGGATTATAGCATAGCAAGACCCTGCCAAAAATACCTAACTCCCATGGGTACTAGCAGGTTGTGTGGTGATTAAAGGGCTGGATTCAAACATGGCTAGCTACCGTTCAAGTACCGGATCTGGCAACTTAAAAATCACACCAGGCAGGGACCAGTAGTTGGCGTAATGGCTATGTCACTGGACTCCCATTTTGAGTCATTTTGAGTCATTTTTGAGTCATTAGTTGATCGTGGTTCAAGTCCCAGACCCGGTGGCTTAAACTCATGCCAGCGTGTATGCATGCGTGCTCAAGATCCTGAGAGGAGAATGGAGGAGAAGGGATTGCGGCGTAGCCATTTCCCCCCTGGGGGTGATTTCTCACTTTCTGTCTCTCTGTCTCTCTCTCTGTCTTTCTGGCAAGCACACACGCCCTATAGCAAAAACCTCTCGAAAAAGAAAAGAAAAAAATCACACCAGGCACATGTGTGTACATGCCCAAAATTCCAGGAGGAGAATGGAGGAGAAGGGATTGCAGCGGGGCCATCCCCTGATGGGGCAATTTCTCACTTTCTCCCTCTTTGTCTTTTCTCCAGTGAGCACATGAGTCCTATGGCCAGAACGAAACGAAAAGCTATCCATCCTCCTCCTCCTTTTTGCTCTCTCACTTAAAAAAAAAGGGGGGGAGGGTCCAACTGGTGGCATGGAGATTAAGGTGCTGGACTCCCACATGGTCAACCATGGTTCAAGTCTCAGACCTGGTGGCTTTCTTTCTTACTTTCTCTTTCCTTTTTTCTTTCTTACTTTCCCTTTCCCTCTTTCTGTCTCTCTCTGGTGAGCATGCATGCCCTATAACAAATAAAATAATAATGATGATACATAACATTAAATCATTCTGGGACCAGCAGTTGGCATAATGGCTATGTCACTGAACTCCCGTGTAGTCGACTGTGGTTCGAGTCCCAGATCCAGTGGCTTAAACTCACGCCTGGTGCGCGTGTGCGTGCGTGCGAGAGGAGAATGGAGGAGAAGGGATTGTGGCATGGCCATCTCCCCTGGGGGGTGGGGGGTGTGATTTCTTACTTTCTGTCTCTCTGTCTCTCTCACTTTCTGGCAAGCGCACGCACCCTATAGCAAAAAATCTCTCAAAAAATATTAAATAATTCTTTAAAAAACAAAAGAACACATTCATCAGAAATCTACAATTCCTGCAGTGGATGGGAAACAAGGAGGGAACAGATGAGAAGTTAGCACTGGCCGTGAGCAGGCAAGGATGCAGTGTCAGGTGGAAACCCAAGAGCAGTCTGGGATAGGGACACTAAACCTGTCTGGAGAAGGACCACATCTGCCCTAGGGGGTAAGGAAGGGTGGCTATGAGGAACTTGGTGTCTGGGGGATCCTGGGCACCACCCTAGATGCTCAGCCATGTTCTCGGTGTATGTCAGTGTAAGGATCAAAGGTGGGGAATGGTGAGGTTGGAGAGGGAAAAGGAGAGGCAGGGCAAAGGGCCCAGAGAGGAAGAGAAGCGAGCCCGGTGGGCTTGCAGGGGCCACTCACGCCTGGGGCTTTCTGTTTTCCCCAGCCAGCACCGCTCTCCTCGACCCCAGGCCAACTTCTGGATAAGTTCATCAAAGACTTTCTCCAGCCTGACCAGCATTTCCTAAATGAGATCAGTACAGCCCTGGACACCATCTGTACCTTCCTGCAAGAAAACTGCTTCCAACATTCAACCACCAAGATCCAGAAGGTTGTCAAGGTGAGCCCTGGCCCTTCTCTTAAGGAAACTATGGTGGGGGAGCTCAGTGGTCATGGCCAGCCTCCTGGGCTCGTCCATCCTCCGATACTGGAGGAGGGGAAGCTGGGAGTTCAGGACACCAGTTTTCAGTGGGGGCTGTTGATAGATGACCTGTGTCATCAGCTACACATCTGCTTCTATAATCATGTCCTAGGGCTGCTGACATGCTCAGTGTTCTTGGGCTCGTAGACCCACACGTCTGCTTCTATAATCATGTCCTAGGGCCGCTGACATCCTCAGTGTTCTTGGGCTCGTAGACACATAATTCCAGCCTCTGCCTCTGCCTCCACACCTCCTTCTCCTCTGCATTTCTTTCCCCCTTCTCTTCTAAGCACACCTGTCCCTGGATTTAGGACCCACCCTAATCTAGAACAATCTTATCTCTAGAATCTTAATTATACCCATAAAGACTCTTCCAAATCAAGTCACACTCATGGGTTCCCAGTGGACGTATTTTTGTGGGGGGGGGGGTGCCATGTGACCCCCTGCAGATTCTAAGCTCAGTATATACTAAGCCAGAAAAAGGCTCCTTTCATGTTTCAACAACTGCATCCCATCTCACCCCCTCAGCTCAGCTAGAGACTGAGGACTGAGCGGCTCTCGTCTGTGGTGTAAAGACCATCGCTGGTCACATGGCCAGGTACCGTGGGCCCAGAGTCACAGAAGGGAGGGAAGGAATGTTTATATCCACGCAAAGGCATCCGTAGCGACGCAGAACCAGATCTGTGTGCACGCTGCACAGAGAGGGCCCTGGGGGATGGCACCGCATCCCATGAGCAGTGAGTCAGCTGTCTCACTGAGGTTCCTCCCAGTGAAAGTCAGGCTGGGTCCATGGCCTGAGTTCGACCACCCAAAGCACACATTTTTTTGTCTCCCGCAGACCCCATTGACACAATAGTAAATGAATAAAGAAAGATCTACAGCACATTAAGGAGAGCATAGAAGGTCATCTGCTGATAAGAAGTAGTTTTCGATCTTCCTAAAGAAGTTATTTGTGGAGCCAGCACATGGCATAGGGGTTATGTTGCTAAACTCCCACATGACTGACTGCAGTTCGAGTCCTGGGCCCAGTGGCTTGAAAATCACACCAGGCATGTGTGTGGGCATGCCCAAGATCCCAAGAGGTGAAGGGATGGTAGCATGACCATCCACCCTAGGGGATGATTTCTCACTTTCTCTCTCACTGTCTCTGTCTCTCTCCAGCGAGCGTGCATGCACCCTAAGGCAAAAAAAACTCTACAAAAAAGTTGTTTGCAAGTTGGAAATGTTTCCTTGCAGAGAAGAGGAAGGTGGCACCCTAGACATTGTGAGGAGGGGCCCACAGCCACAGAGGAGCCACTGAAGGCCATGAGGGGCCCACATGAATGAAGTGGGCTGGAACAGGGGTGGGTGGACTGAGGCTCTGTATACAAGAAATGGAACCCAACCCGTCCTCACAACCACAGAGCTGGGTGCATACTACTCATGGGTAAAACAAAGTTTCTCTACAGAAACAGAGGAGGAGTAAGAAGAGGAAGCAGAGATGCCTATCGTAGAGATATAAGTAGACTGCAAAGCCTAGAATGTTTACCGAGGCCAGCAGGGGGCATGGTGGTTAAAGATGCTGGACTTCCACATGGCTGGCCGCAGTTTGAATCCCAGACCTGGCAGCTTGCTTTCTCACTTTCCCTCTCTCTCTCTCTCACTCTGTCCCTCTGTGGTCAAATTTAAATAAATAAATTTAAATAAAATAATTATTAAAAAAAGTTTATGGGACCAGCAGTTAGTGTAATGGCTATGTCGCTGGACTCCCATGTAGTTGACCACAGTTCGAGTCCTGGACCCGGTGGCTTAAACTCACACCGGGCGCGTGTGCGTGTGTGCCCAAGATCCCGAGAGGAGAATGGAGGAGAAGGGATTGCGGCGTGGCCATCCCCCCTGGGGGGTGATTTCTCGCTTTCTGTCTCTCTGTCTCTCTCTGTCTTTCTGGCGAGCGCATGCTCCCTATAGCAAAAACCTCTCCATCTAACCTTTTGCCAACCCCATGCCTCAAATTAAGGAACAGATGAGAACTTTCAATGTATGGATGACATCCCACTTGATTACTTCCGGGCCATGGGAAATATTCCTTTGGAGAAATCTTTAGGAAATTGACATAAGAACTGGATATTTCTAACTAGCCTGTCCATTGTGGGTGTGTAAAGGGCGTGAGAATAACCATCTAGGGCATCATTTGATCTATCGGTTTGTAAAATGAAAAGCTCTGCTTTGGACTCAGCCTGTCTAGACCCTTCTCAGAACCTGCCTCTGGCGCCAGCTGGTCCCAGCTCACGGGGGCCCCAGCCAAGGCAAGCTGTATCTCCACCCTCCTCTCTTCCCCAGGGAGGCTCGGCCGCCAAAGGCACCGCTCTGAAGACAGGCTCTGATGCCGACATCATCGTATTCCCCAACTCGTTCAAAAGCTACACTTCCCAGAGAGCCGAGCGGTCCAAGGTCGTGGAGGAAATCCACACGCAGCTGGATGCCTGTCAGCAGCAGAAGCAGTTTGAAGTGAAGTTTGAGATTTCCAACAGGAAGGCTCCCTGGGGGCTGAGCTTCACGCTGAAATCCAAAATGCTCAACCAGAGTGTCGACTTTGACGTGATGCCTGCCTTCAACGCTCTAGGTGAGACTCCCAGCTCGGTTCTGATTCCGGGAGTGCCGGTGGGCAGGGTGGAAGGACACCATGGGACTTAGAAATGCACCATGGGACCAGCAGATGGCATAATGGTTACGTCACTGGACTCTCACATGGCTGACCGTGGTTGGAGTCCCAGATCCAGTGACTTCAAGCTCACACAGGGTGCGCATGCATGTGCGCCCAAAATCCCTAGAGGAAAATGGAGGAGAAGAGATTGCAGTGTGGCCATCCTCCCCAGGGGATGATTTCTCACTGTCTCTTTCTGGTGAGCACATGCACACGCCCTATAGCAAAAATCTCTCTTAAAAAAAGAAAAGGGACCAGCAGTTGGCATAATGGCTATGTTGCTAGAGTCCCATGTAGTTGACCATGGTTCAAGTTCCGGACCCGGTGGCTTAAAACTCACGCCGGGCACGTGTGCGTGCGTGCCCAAGATCCCGAGAGGAGAATGGAGGAGAAGGGATTGCGGCGTGACCATCCCCCGTGGGCGGTGATTTCTCGCTCTCTGTCTCTCTTCTCTCTCTGCCTGGCAAGTGCATGTGCCCTATAGCAAAAACCTCTCCCTAAAAAAAGAAGAAAATCCTGGCAGACTTCTGAGGTGAAGACACAGGAAATCTAGGTTGTTTGCCTTCAATCTTAGGCAAAAATCTTCTTTAAAAATTCAATTCACGGATGACAGGTACATGATGGTATTTTAAAAGAAATCAAGACTATTTCAGGCGTTTTTTTCAAGTAAAAATCATGACGATGCTAGTGCACTCCCTCTGAACGATTCTTAGCGTCTCTCAGAAACGAAACATTACAGAATGGGAGTGCATAACATTTTCGTAAAAGGCAAGATAACAAATATTATTGGCTTTGAAGAGCCCCCAGAACCTGTCACCAACTACTCAATTCTCCCATTGCATTTAGCTTGAAAGCAGCCATTTTCCATACAGTCGTAAATAGGGCTGGTGGTGTTTCAATAAAACTTTATTTATAATACAAGCATTTGTATTCAGCCCAGGGTCCTGGTTTGCAAACCCTAGACCAGTGCTGTCCAAAAAGTCTTTCTATAGTAATGAAAATGTTCTATATCTGGGGCCGGAGGGTGGTGTGGTGGTTGAGGGCGCTGGACTTTCACGTGGCTGACCACGGTTCGGGTCCTGGACCTGGTAGCTTGCTTTCTCACTTTCCCTCTCTCTCTTTCTGTCCCTCTCTGGTCAAATTAAAATAGATAAGTTAAATTAAATAATTCTTTTTTAAAAAAAAGAAAAAACATGTTCTATATCTACTGAGAGCTTGAAATAAACCTAGTACAAATGAACTAAATTTTTATTTCTTTTTAATTCATTTGATGCACAAGGCCACATTGGCTGGTGGCCTACTATGTTGGACAGTACAGGGCTAGATAACACTTCTTTTTAAATTTTTTTATTAAACTTTATTTCTTTATTTAAATCTGACCAGAGAGGGACAGAAAGAGAGAGAGGGAAAGTGAGAAAGCAAGCCCCCAGGTCCAGGACTTGAACCATGATCAGCCACGTGGGAATCCAATGCCCCTAACCACCACGCCATCTGCCAGCCCCTAGATAATACTTTAATCATATCACCTGTGTGCACGTAGGCCCATCTAATTCATTTTATTATCTCATTTTGGGGGAGTTGTTCCCTATATCTTAATACAAATATCATTCAAAGTGATTTCCCTGCATCAAATTAAATTTGCCAAACATGTTTTGAAATCTGTTACTTAAGAAATACTATATTTAGTAAGGCGTAATAAACGTAAATATTTCCCTCATGCTAGGCCAATGCAATTCCGGCTCCTCGCCCAACCCTAAGGTCTATGCCGACCTCATAGATCTGTACAAGTCCCAAGACGTTCTCGGGGGAGAGTTTCATTCCTGTTTCACCGAGCTGCAGCGCAACTTCATCGAATCCCGACCCCCCAAACTGAAGGATTTAATCCGTCTGGTAAAGCACTGGTACACGCAGGTACGACCGTCTCGTCCTGGCCATCCGGCTGTTATTTTCACCAGGTAGCATGACCATTAAGCCAGCACTACCCAAGTACCTGGTGCCAGCTCTCCCATCCTGAAGGCTGACCTTCTTTGGGAAATGAACCTGTCCACTCCTTACACCTGGTGTCTTTGCAGAGTTCCTGCCACTAACCCCATTCATTTGGGCCAGGTATAGAGCAGCTCCGATCATCAAAGTTGCTACACGTGGTCTACTTGGCCCTCACACCGACCAGGGCGTTCTGCAGGGATCCGTGTTATCCTGCCTACGAAGGCTGGGTGGAGGTTGGGATTCACACGCTTACATGGCGCTGGTGTGGTTCCTCTCCTGTTCAGTGCCTAGATTAACACCATGGCTGCTGCCTCTGGGGGCAGGGTGAAGCTACAGGGGGAGCTAGGGCTGTGTTGTCCGTACGGTGAGCCTCCCTGAGCTTGGCATCAGCTGTCTCGCTCCAAGGTAGTTTCTGAGCGTTCGTGATGGCAAATGTCAAGCACGACACCGGCTCCTCCTGCAATGTCACCTTTCCATGGCCAGCTCTTGGAAGTCTAATATAGAGAGCAGTGGCATGGCGCGACTGCTCAGAGGGCTCAAGGTTTGAGCCCTTGAGTGACCTTGAGCATGTCATTTCACTTCCCCAAGCCTCGTATCTTTGTCTCGAATAAAACTCAGGAGCTGGGCGGGTGGCAGGCACAGCAGTAAAACCCAGTGCTCTGTGAGACGGTCCCACTTGGGAAGGTTCTGGGTTTGCAGGATCCAAACTTGCCCAGGATCCAAGGCTAAGGGTGCATCACAGGGTCAGGACCCTGTTGGAAGGGGCCAGCAAGTGACATGGTGGTTAAGGCCCTAGACTCCCACATGGCCTACAATGGTTCCAGTTCCAGATCTGGCAGCTTGCTTTCTCTCTGTGTCTCTCTGTGAGCTCATGTGCTCTATAGCAAATTTTTAAATGATAATAATAAATAATTTTCAAAAAAACCCTCTTGGGGTTCTTCCTCTCTGTCTCTCTCTGTTTCTCTCAGTGATAAAAAGACATAAATACATGGGCACAGCAGATGGCACAGTGGTTACATTGCTCAACTCCCACGTAGTCTACCAGTTCAAGTCCCAGAATCAGTGGCTTAAAATTCACACCGAGTACGTGTGCTTGTATTCCCAAAATTGTGAGAGGAGAATGGAGGAGAAGGGACTGCATCATGGCCAATGCCCCTGGGGGGTGATTTTTCACTTTCTGTCTCTCTGCCTCTCTGTCTCTCTGGCGAGCACGCACACCCTAAAGCAAAAAAATCTACCTCTTAAAAAAGGTAAAATTCCTGGGTTTGTAAATAGCAAGCAATGGATTTCCAGCAAACCACCGCTAGCTGATTATTTCAGGAGGGCACACATGGCCAAAAAAAAAAACCCACGAGCTGCTTATCAGCTGCTGGGCAAACTGCAAACCTGTCGTGTTTAGAGTTCCACGCTGCGAAACACTGTCACCAGCTTTGTGTTGTGACTCAGCTGCCCTGTGCGGCCCCAGCAGACCCTCCCTGGGCTCCTCGGGCTTCTCTGTCTTCCCGCATCATCTGACGTTTCCACTCTTCCCCCAGTGTCGGAGGAAAGTGAAGACAAAGAGCTCTTTGCCCCCAAAGTACGCCTTGGAGCTGCTCACCGTCTACGCCTGGGAGAAAGGCAGCAATTCGCCGGATTTTGACACAGCGGAAGGTTTCCGGACGGTTCTGGAGTTGATCATAAACTATCAACAGCTCTGCATCTTCTGGACGGTCAATTACAGCTTAGAAGACGAGACGATGAGGAAGTTCCTGCTGTCTCAGATTCAGAAAACCAGGTGCCTAGACCTCAGCCCCTCCTATTCTTAACCTCACTCCCTTCAACACTCTTCCAGTGACCTGGATTCTCTGCCTTCGGGGCCATGAGTCACTCCATATGAAACTGGGGCGCATGCTTACCAGCAGCACCCTGCAGAATCTCCAGGGACAAGGAGAAGGCTTTGAGCCTTTGAATGACCTTGAACAAGTCATTGCAATTCTCCAAGCCTTAAACCCAATGCTCCCTCCTGGGAGGCAGGAGAAGATGTCCAGAGAAAACAGAGAAGGAGGCACTGAGGTCTAACGTGCCTGAGTTGTTTTCATCTTCCTAGATCAGAAGGGAAAAATGTGGACCCTTTAGCAGGTCTAAGAGGGTGCAGGAGTTGGCGGGACCAGCAGTTGGCGTAATGGCTATGTCATAGACTCCCATGTAGTCTACCACGGTTCAAGTCCCAGACCCGGTGGCTTACACTCATGCTGGGCGCATGTGCATGATCCCGAGAGGAGAATGGAGGAGAAGGGATTGCGGCGTGACCATCCCCCCTGGGGGGTGATTTCTGTTTCTCTGTCTCTCTCTGTCTTTCTGGTGAGTGCACGCACCCTATAGCAAAAACCTCTAAAAAAAAAAAAAAGGTGCAGAAGTTGGAATTGTGTCCCCAGGAATGAATGCTACCATCTAGGGGACAACCCTACAGGTTTTTTGTGTGTTTTTTGTTTTTGTTTTTGTTTTGGAGAGGTTTTTGCTACATAGAGTTCAGCGACATAGCTGTTATGCTAACTGCTGGTCCCAACCCTACAGGTTTTTTTTTTTTTTTTTTTAATTTTATTCATTCATTTATTTTAATTTGACAAGAGAGAGAGAAAGTGAGAAAGCAAGCCACCAGATCCGGGACTTGAACCGT
>NW_006159817.1:1639816-1640028 GCF_000334495.1 Tupaia belangeri chinensis | reverse complement strand
CTACCACGGTTCAAGTCCCAGACCCGGTGGCTTACACTCATGCTGGGCGCATGTGCATGATCCCGAGAGGAGAATGGAGGAGAAGGGATTGCGGCGTGACCATCCCCCCTGGGGGGTGATTTCTGTTTCTCTGTCTCTCTCTGTCTTTCTGGTGAGTGCACGCACCCTATAGCAAAAACCTCTAAAAAAAAAAAAAGGGGGAGGAGGTGGAA
>NW_006159817.1:1638434-1639694 GCF_000334495.1 Tupaia belangeri chinensis | reverse complement strand
TCCGCCTTGTGTGCCTTTCCCTGTCTTCTTTTTTTTTTTTAATTATTTTTTTTAATTTTATTCATTCATTTATTTTAATTTGACAAGAGAGAGAGAAAGTGAGAAAGCAAGCCACCAGATCCGGGACTTGAACCGTGGTTGACCATGTGGGAGTGTTCAGCACCTTCACCACCATGCCATGTGCTGGTCCCCCAACCCTACAGGTTTTTAACTAGATCTGGCTGTAGCTACCTTTCCAGATCTTCAAGCTGCTAAGGCATCTCAGTGCATCCACCCTGCATCACCAGCAAAGGTCAAAAACCATGGTGGCCAGAGGAAAGAAAAGAGAAAAACCAGAGGAGGCATGAGAGAGAACAGGGTACTGGGGATGGCCTACCATGGTTCCCGCCTACTCGACCGCATTGTATTCAACTAAATGATACATCGTGTTTCAGGTCAGCTAACATGGAGGATATATTTATTATATCTTCACATGGGTGGGAATTAACAGCTTTCCACACATTCTTCACAAACTTGAATTTGAGGCCATTAGTTCGGACTACGGGAGTCAGTTTGAATTTCTGACATCTGAACTAGGAGGATAGGCTATTTGATTGCTGAAAGGAGGACAAGCGCTACGTCTGAAACCTCAGATTTGGGAAGGAACCTTCTAACGCTTTCTCCCTCCTTTAGGCCTGTGATCTTGGACCCGGCGGAACCTACGAGCGACCTGGGTGGAGGGGACCGCTGGTGCTGGCATTTGCTGGCAAGGGAGGCGAAGAAATGGTTGTCCTCTCTCTGCTTCAACGCTGGAGTTGGGTACTCAGTAGAGCCATGGAAAGTACCAGAAAAAGTGATCTAACGGAGGTTCAGCTACTGTAGCACACACTGAGAAGATACTGCCAGGGGGACCCGGGGTTCAATTCCTGGCCCAACCTACTAAACAGGTCACCACTCCAGGGGGTGCACACCTGTAGTCCCAGCCAGCTGGGGGGCTGGGCAGGAGAACCCCAATATGGCATACCTTGTCAAAAATCTGTCTCTCATAAACAAAGCCTTTAAATAAATATGAATAAATAAATAAATAAGGGGAACCAGCAGTTAGTGTAATGGCTATGTCGCTGGACTCCCACATAGTTGACCGCGGTTCGCATCCCGGACCCGGTGGCTTAAAACTCACGCCGGGCGCGTGTGTGTGTGTGCCCAGGATCCCGAGAGGAGAATGGAGGAGAAGGGATTGTGGCGTGACCACCCCCCCGGGGGGTGATTTCTCGCTTTCTA
>NW_006159817.1:1624291-1633758 GCF_000334495.1 Tupaia belangeri chinensis | reverse complement strand
AAAAAAAACCTCTTCAAATAAATAAATAAATAAATAAATAAATAAATAAATAAATAAATAAAAGTTGGGGATGGCTCTACAGCTTGGTAGTTACGGCAGTCAGATCCCACTTGGCTGACCACACAGTTCAAATCCCAAACACAGTAGCTTAGGAAACACTGGGCACATGGTGTCGTAAGTGGCATAGTGGTTAAGCCTCTGGACTCTCACGTGGCCAACACACCTTTGAGTCCTGGACACGGCAGTTTGACACTCTCACCAGTCACATGTACGGATGTGCCCAAACTCCTGACAGGAGAATGGAGAAGGAATTATAGAGTGGCCACTCCCCCTGGGGGGTGATTTCTCTCTTTCTGTCTTTCTATCTCTCTGTCTCTGTCTCTACAGCAAGTACATGTGCCCTATAGCAAAAAAAATCTCTCAAAAGAACAACAACAACAACAACAACAACAAAAGGCAAAAAAATCACTGGCCACATGTGCATGCATGCCCAAAATCCCAAAAGAAGGGAGAGATGGAGGAGAAGGGATTGTGGCAGGATCATTCTCCAGGGGAGCTGCTTTCTCCTCTCCCTGTCTCTGTCCCTCTCTGGTGAGCGCACACACTAATAAAGAAAAAGAAAACACTCCAATAATCTAAAGGAGCTGTCGTCTGGAGAGAGAGCCCTGTACCAGGCTTGAATCAAAGAAATTCTGCTGCTGCAGCAACTTGGAATTGATCCAGCCACGCAGAACAGAAAAGCCAGCCCCCGGCAGTTTGGTTCCCTAACCTGACCAGCAATACTGGGTGGGCAGGCAACCCAAGACACAGGAATAAGCTCAGGGTTGCTTTCTCCCTCTGCCGACTTCTCGGCCCCAGCTCCACTGACACTGGGGCTTGATAGTTCTTTGTTGGGGTGGGGAGCATCCTGTGCACTGAGCAGTGTTACTGGCCTCTGCCCACCGTAGTGCCCTCCTCCCACTGTACTGTGACAACCAGTAATGTCTCCAGACATTGCCACATCCCCCAGGGTTGGGAGGGCACAGACATCCCCAGTTCTTTCTGGCTTCAGCACCGTCTCTTTTGCTGTTGATTCTGGGGCTCGGGAACTGAAAGTGCTACCCCACCCACAGCAGGCAGGTTCCCAAGTAAACGGTATCGAAACATCTGAATACTGTTAGGGTCAGAATAGTCCTCAATTCCCACTGAATCTGACACACAAAGAGTGAAAACGGAGTGGAAGAGAGATTGCAGATCACCTCCTCCTGCACGCCTCTGAACGCTCAGACTGAACTTCAAGAATTAGATGACCAGAAATCCCCTCAGGGTCACAAGAAACATGAGAAAGCAAGGAAATACCTCTCCAACAAGGGAAAAGAATAACTCTTCTTTGCACCTACAGTGAGACCTTGGGATGCGAACCTGGGATTTTCAAAGAGTTGTGTTACTTCTGTGCTGCTGCAGCTGGCCCTATTTCCCAACCTTCAAAAATATTATGTTACAGGAGTTAATATTGAAGGTGGATGTCCTCAGACAGTACAATGGAACTCACAGAAATGTCAGATAAAGAATTTAGAATATTCATAGTGACAAAGCTAACAGAGATGGAAGAGAAGAGAGACAATGAACTGCAGAAGAGGCAGGAGAAAGGAGTTGACAAGTTCCAGAAGGTGAGGAAATTCTTGCAAGATCTAAAAGAGGAAATATACATCATAATAAATAATCAGGGACCAGCCGTTAGCATAATGGCTATGTCGCTGGACTCTCATGTAGTTGACCGTGGGTCGAGTCCCGGAGCCAGTGGCTTAAACTCATGCCGGGTGCATGTGCGTGCATGCCCAAGATCCTGAGAGGAGAATGGAGGAGAAGGGATTGCGGCATGGCCATCCTCCCTGGGGATGACTTTTGGCTTTCTGTCTCTCTGTCTCTCTGTGTCTTTCTGACGAGCGCACGCGCCCTATAGCAAAAACCTCTAAAATAAAAAGAAGAATCAGATGGAACCTGTTAGAGATGAAGGCTATAATACAGGATGTCAAAACCTCCCTTGAAAGTGTTAAAAGCAGACTGGATCATACAGAAAATCGAATCTCAGATGTAGAAGATAGAATCACTGGCCTAGAAAAACCCATCACAAAAACTGAGAAAATTGCCCCGAAATATAAAAATAATATACAAGAAATACTAAATATCGCTTCCTCCGCTCACGCGTGGTGGCGGCAGCAGGAGCGGCCTCTGAGATGCGGAACGACGCCAGCGAGTTCGTGGACCTCTCTGCCAGCAACCGCATCATCGGCGCCAAGGACCACGCGTCCATCCAGATGAACGTGGCCGAGGTGGACAAGGTCACCGGCAGGTTTAACGGCCACTTCAAGACCTATGCCATCTGCGGGGCCATTTGCAGGATGGGGGAATCCGACAACTCCGTTCTCGGGCTGGCCAAGGCTGACTGCATCGTCTCCAAGAATTTCTGAGGGAGGTGACCCTGGGGAGACGACCCTGGATCAGCGGGTCTGAGACTTATCATAAATAAACAGTAAAAACTTAAAAAAAAAAAAAAGAAAAAAAGAAATACTAAATACCATCAAATGTCCAAATATCCAGATAATTAGTATCTCAGAAGGCAAAGAGACTCATAAGGGCATTGATAATCTAGTCCATGAAATCCTGCAAGAAAACTTTCCAAACCTAATGAGGCATTCAAAGATCCAATCCCAAGAAATACAGAAGACACCAAGTAAAATCAACCCAAGAAGATCTTCTCCAAGACACATTATAGCCAGATTGACCAAAATCACAGACAAAGGCAAGATACTCAGATTAGCAAGAGAGAAACATCAAGTTACCTACAAAGGATATCCCATCAGGCTAACAGCAGATCTCTCATCAGAAACAATGCAAACAAGGAAAGTGTTATTACTGAGGCATATACCAACCGTAATACAGTAAAGAGTATATCTGGCTTTTGTGCCTAGTTCCTGGTACAGAGCTTCAAGAAGCCTTGGAATTTCCTGGTAAAAGTCTTTTGTATTCGTGGGAAACCCCTGCCAATCTTCCTTAAGTTGACACTAAAAAAAAGTGGCTTTTGATAACCCTTCAGTAGTTTAAAGATAGGCGTTGGTCATGCCAGAAAGACCAAGCATGGGATTAGAGAGATGGAAATTTTAGTCCCACCACCCCCCCAATCATCAAAGAGAAGGAGCTAGAGATTAAGTTCAGTCATATGGCCAATGATTTAACCAATCATACCTATGTAATAAAAGCCTGGTTTAAAACTCTGGACAAGGAGGCTCTGAACCTTCCAATGTTCAGAAAGGTAGAACTTCCTTATTTCACAGGAACAGAAGCTCCAGAGCTCTGAATCATTCCAGACCTTACCTCTCTGTGTATCTCCTTATCCATCCATTCATTTATATTTTGTATAATAAAATTATTGCAAATATAGTGTTTTCCTAACTTCTGTGAGTCATTCTTGCAAATTATTGACCCTAGAAGGGAGATCATGGGAACCCCCACATTTATAGCCAAGTCAGACAGAGCTACAGATGGTCTGGGAAATGCCACCTGTCTGAAGTAAGGATAGACTCATTGGGAACCTTGCTCTTTAACTTGTAGGGTCTACACTAACTCCAACCAGTAACTGTCAAAATGGAATCAAGTTGCAAGACGGTCACTGAGTGTCAGAGACTTGGTGTTTGGATGTACCGCTACTTTTGTCCAGGACAAAGACAAGAAAGTAAATATGATGTTGAAAAAGGAAAGAATACCATTCTAAGTGTACACCTACTCAATCTACAACTAATTCCCAGAACTTTCTGGATACCCGAACTTGTACTAGATACACAGACAGGAAACCAGGAAAAGAAGACTATATGACACTGCCTTGGGTTCATGGAGTTTATGGTAAAATTTTAATAGGAATGAAAACAGATCACCCTAAATCTTCCAAAGAATGATTAAGGGAAGTGTTCAGCTACGTGCTGAGTGATATGATGTGATGACCTCATAAGACCAGTAGGAATAACGTGACTGACTCAAATCCATACAGATCCAGAAAGAGACCACTGTGGTCTTTCTTACAATGTCTTCTTAGCATTCAATGGTCATTTAAACCCACCAAGAACAAAGACAGCAGGGCAGGCCCTGTAGCCTAGCAGTTAAGGGAAGCTGAATCCAACATGGCTGACTATGGTTTGAGTCCTGGCCCTGGCAGCTTGAAAAACATACCAGGTACATGTGTGTGCATGCCCCAAATCCTGACAGACTGGAAAAATGGAGAAGGGATTGTGACATGACCACACTCTAATAGGGAGTGCTTTCTCCCTCCCTCTATGACTACCTCTGATGAGTGCATGTGCCCTCTGGCAATTTGGAAAAAAAAAAAAAAGGAGCAAAGTAACAAAAAATTCATAGTGATGAAGAAACATGTAGCCATTGGTCATTACTGGAAAAATAGCGGACCAACCTTTTCTCGGAAAATTGGCAGCTATGAGGCTGGAAAGTAGAGTACTGGTTAAGGCACTGGACTCCCACATGGTCAACTGTGGTTTGAGTTCCAGACCCAGTGGCTTGACACTCATGCTGGGCATGTGTGCACGTGTGCCCAAAATCCCCAAGAGGAGAATGGATGAGAGGAGATCGTGGCGTGGTCATCTCCCTTTAGAGTGATTTCTCACTTTCTGTCTCTCTCTCTCTGTCTCTCTGACAAGTGCATGCACCCTATAGCAAAAATCTCTCAAAAAAAAAAATTGGTGGGAACCCAGCAGTTAGCGTAGTGGCTATGTCGCTGGACTCCCATGTAGTCGACCATGGTTCGCATCCCGGACCCAGTGGCTTAAAACTCACGCCAGGCGCGTGTGCGTGCGTGCCCAAGATCCCGAGAGGAGAATAGAGGAGAAGGGATTGTGGCATGACCATCCCCCCTGGGGGGTGATTTCTCGCTTTCTGTCTCTCTCTGTCTGTCTGGCAAGCGCACATGCCCTATAGCAAAAAACCTCTCAAAAAAAAAAAAATTGGCAGCTAACATCAATGAATAGGAAATTGTTAAGCCCAGTTAGTCTTGTGCAAACTGTATTTCTGAATAAACAAGCAGTCATAACCAATGAGGAGAATATATTATTTTACAGAAGAATTACTTATTTTTAAAATTTTTTAGATTTATTTATTTTTAAAATTTATTCTTTGTTTGTTTTTATTTTTTAATTTGACCAGAGTGAGACATACAGAGAGAGAAAGAGGGGGAAAGTGTGAAAGCAAGCCACCAGGTCCAGGACTCGAACTATGGTTGATCCTTAACCACCATGCCACCTGCTGGTCTCACTATTTTCATGTCCAAAGAGAAACAGAGAGAGAGGGGCCTGGGGGAGAAGCACCTATCAATGGGATATGGTTATCCTGCAATTCTTTTTCCATCCAATCAGGATTTGGGAGCCTGGTGTGTCTTTCAAGTCAGGGCTGGGATTGGAACTGCAATTAGCAATGTAGGATTCAGCTTCCTTAACCACTAGGCTATGGGGATGGCTCAGTATTATATGTGATAAATATTAAAAAAGATGACAAGATTAGAAACATCACCGTTTTGCAGCCTCTGATGAAATAAACAACTCAGGCAGAGATTATCAAAGGCTGAAACCATTAGATGAAATGCCGACAGAAAGTGCTGACAGGAATAGGAGGAGGCGTGAAGTGTCACTTCCCAAATCCACAGTTTAATCATCGCATCAATAGAGACAGGCAGACAAGGTGTGCCTCCCAGGGTAGGGCAGTACAGAGCCCACAGCACTATCTATGAGGTTTTTTTTTTTTGGAGAGGTTTTCACTATAGGACGTGTGTGCTTGCCAGACAGACAGAGACAGACATAGAGACAGAAAGCGAGAAATCGCCCCCCAGGGAGGATGGTCACGCCGCAATCCCTTCTCCTCCATTCTCCTCTTGGGATCTTGGTCACGCACGCACACGCGCCCGGCGTGAGTTTTAAGCCACCGGGTCCAGGATGCGAACCGCGGTCGACTACGTGGGAGTCCAGCGACATAGCCATTATGCTAACTGCTGGTTCCCTATGAGGTATTCTTGCCAAAGTGGAGAAAATAATTTTTTATTTTATCACTGAGACCAGCAGATGGTGTAAAGGTTATGTCGCTGGACTCCCATGTAGTCGACTGCAGTTTGAATCCCAGTAGTTTAAACCTCACATGAGTGAGCGCATGTGCGTGTGTGCCCAAAATCTCAAGAAGAGAATGGAGGAGAAGGGATTGCAGCGTGGCTATCCCCCATGGGGGTTGATTTATCTCTTTCTGTCTCTCTTTCTATCTCTGTCTCCCCAGTGAGTGCACACACCCTATAGCAAAAATCTCTCAAAAAAAAAAAAAAAAAAGTAGCACCAAGGTTGGTTACAAGAAGCAAAAGGAATTGGGTTAACAAATTCCGGAAAAAAAATATATATATAGGCCAGACAGACTTCAAAGAAAGAGAACCACAAAATAAGAGGAAATTAGGACAGAATCGTGGAAGGGTGTGTGCTCTCACAACCACCAAAGGGAGATGAGCCGAGAACATAGCAAGAGTCCAATTAAGTAGAGTTAAAGGTCAAGTTCCCAGACCTACATTCCACTCCTCGTTACCATAGTAACCAGCTGCACACTTACATCAAAGGAAGTAAGCAATGATTGGAAGCCGGCCACACAGTGGCTAGTGGCCAAGGGCTCAGGAGGAGTTTGGAAAGAGTCTGAGTGATGGCTCACAAATGAGGTCACCAATGGGGAGAGTTTGTGGATAAAAGGACAAGCTAGAGCCTGCAGACTAGAGGGTTTCAGCAGCTCTAACCTAAGGCTTGTCCAGTTGCGCTTGGCCCAAATCTGAGCAGGTAAGATAATATTGCTTATTGGTTCTCTTCATAGGCATCAGCGCCTGTTTTTTGGATAAACTCAGACCAGAAAAAAGGTGGGGATGCTTTCTATCTTACACTGTCATGTGTGAATTGGCTTGGGCCCATCAGAGTAGGGTGTAGACCTAGAGGGAAAAATCTGGCAGGGAGAGCAGGGTGTGAGGATCCCAACAACTCAATGCAGCCAGGAGGGTTCCATCTGAGCACAGCCATGTCTGGGATGCTTGCCTGGGATGGACTTCCCCAGAGAGCTGTGAAATCCAAGCCACTATGCCTTGATTGAAAGGCATGGCTGGGACCAACCCAAATGTCCACAAAGAGATGGATGAATAGAAAAAATGTGGCACATATACACTATGGAATACTATTCAGCCATAAAAAAGCAATGAGACCCTGGTATCTGATAGAAAGTAGATAAATATAGAAGATTTACTGCTAAGCAAAGCAAGCCAGACTATAAAAGAGAGGCATGAATAACCCCACTTAATATATACTAAATGTCTGCACTCTATGGCAGAAACTGAAAGATCAGAAGATATAAAAACATGGAGAACAATTGATACTAGAGACAGTGTGGGAGGAGGGTGGGAAATGCGGGAGGGTGAAAGAGAGGGAATCAAGGAAGAAAGAAGTAAAACATTTAAGGAACACAGAAATGGAAATTATCTGTTGATGAAAATGTGTATGATAATATCTTTTACCTGTACAAAACAAATATATAAAGGCATAGCTGGAAATTACAGAAGGAGCTTCTCATGTTCCTGAAGGAACAAGTTTCCAAGGTTTCAAAATCCTGATAGGAGACTGCAGAAAAAAAGATTGCACTGTGTCCATCTCCCCAGGGGGTGATTTCTCACTTTCCCTTTTTCTGTCTGTCTGTCTGTCTTTGGCACACACACACCCTGTACCAAAAACTAAAAAACAAATAAACAACAACAAAAAAAGGGCCAACCTATGGTTTAAATCAGACTGAAGTAGAGACAAGACTATGTAGCCCTGCCTTTTGGCCAGAACCGCCATCTTCCAGTAATTAACTAAAATGACGAACACAAAGGGGAAGAGGAGAGGCACCCAATATATGTTCTCTAGGCCTTTTAGAAAACAGAGTTGTTCCTTTGGCGACATATATGCGAATCTACAAGAAAGGTGACATTGTAGACATCAAGGGAATGGGTACTGTTCAAAAAGGAATGCCCCACAAATGTTACCATGGCAAAACTGGAAGAGTCTACAGTGTTACCCAGCATGCCATTGGCACTGTTGTAAACAAACAAGTTAAGGGCAAGATTCTTGCCAAGAGAATTAATGTGTACGTACTGAGTATATTAAGCATTCTAAGAGCAGAGATAGCTTCCTAAAACATGTGAAGGAAAATGACCAGAAAAAAAGGAAGCCAAAGAGAAAAGAACCTGGGTCCAGCTTGCTCCACCCAAAGAAGCCGCTTTGTGAGAACCAATGGAAAGGAGCCTGAGCTACTGCAACCTATTCCCTATGAATTCATGGCATGATGGGTGTTAAAAATAAACTAATCTATGGTCTATAAACATGTTTGCCTTAATTGAGTAGAATTGTGTTCCCTTCCCAAAGCTAATTTTTATTGGGCTCTAATTCATTTTGTAATATCTTTACTCAAATTTAGTATTTTTTTACCTGAAAGATGTTAGGTAGTTTAGGCAACAAATAAAACTCAGTTGGTTAGAGGAAAAAAAAAAAAAGACTATGTATCCCTTATACTAGTTCCTCTTCCTGGGCAGACAGGAAGTCAGCCATTCTTTGGTCTTTCTTCCAATTAAATTGCAGCCATGTGACTCACGTGATTAGTTCTGACCAATGAAATGCAAGAAGTGAGTTGGAACTTTGGGACTGAGGTAGTTCAGGACCAGTGTGTCTCCTCTGTCAGTCTTTCCTGCTACAGTGACCTAGGAGAAAACAGAGAGGGACCTCCTAACCTGTGCTACATTTGGCATGAGTACGAAATCTCTTTGTTGAGTCCAGTTGCTCAGGTTTGGGGAGTGTTCACATCTATAGCCTAGGCTATTCTATCCTAATAGATACCTGTAGTAAATTTGCATGTTGCAACATGGACAGACCTTGCACACGTGATACAGAATCATGAGGAGGTCTATAAACATGGTCTATAAACATGTTTGCCTTAATTGAGTAGAATTGTGTTCCCTCCCCAAACCTAATTGGTTATAGGAGAACATAATGACGTTTTTTTCCTCCGCAAATCTGAGCGTAGGATGAGAACATCTCCTTCTCATCCTACACTTCTGCTAAAGATGCACAATCTCCCTTCTCACCACACCCTGGGAATTGTCCAAATTTCCGGCTGAAGAAACTGGACTGAGAAAGATTGTTACTTATTCAAGGACACAAGCTAATCGGGGGCAGAGCTGGGGGGCAGGATAATGACTGCCCCGGACATGTCAGAGTCCTGCCTGTGTGTGACCATGCATGGCAAAAGGGACTTTGCAGCTGTGATGAAGTTCAGGCTCTTGAGATTATCCTAATTCTCCAAGTGAACCCACAAATGTATTCTTTTACAGTTCTGGAGGTCAGAAGTCCGAAAACAGGCTCTGTGGGTTACAGTGAAGGTGTCAGTAA
>NW_006159817.1:1616492-1624216 GCF_000334495.1 Tupaia belangeri chinensis | reverse complement strand
TCTTTCTTTCTTTCTTTCTTTCTTTCTTTCTTTCTTTCTTCTTTCTTTTTCTTTGTTTCTTTCTTCTTTCTTTTTCTTCCTTCCTTCCTTCCTTTCTTTCTCTTTCTTCTTCCTCTTTCTTTTTCTTTCTTTCTTTCTTTTTTTGTTATTTTTGAGAGATGTTTGCTATAGGGTGCATGTGCTCACTGGAGAAATGGAAAGCGAGAAATCACCCCCCAGGGGAATAGCACACCACAATCCCTTCTCCTCCATTCTCCTCTCAAGATTTTGGGCGTGTATGCATGAATTTCGAGTCTCCAGGTCTGGGACTTGAACCACAGTCAACCATATGGGAGGTCAGCTCCTTCGCCACTATGCCACCTGCTGGCCCCTGGCTTGCTGCCTAAGCTCCCAGAGGCTGCCCACATGCCTTAGCTCATGACCCCTTCCTTGCATCATGCCAGGGTCTCACGTCCACCCTCACCTCTTCTACAACTGACTCAGCATTCTTGCTGCCCTCTCACAAGGGCCCTTGAGATTAACACCAGCCCATCCGGAGGATCCAGAACAACCTCCCCACAGCAAAATCCCCCATCGCGTTTACAAAGTCTCCTTGGCCACATAAGGTATCATACTCACAGGCCTGAGGATTAGGAAGTGAACACTGAGGGGGCCATTGCTCGGCCTCCCATAGAGGGCATTTGCAGGCAGTTGGTACGTGATCCATGACACCAGAGAACTGAAGACAACGGGCGTAAACAGAAAAAAGAACAGGCCCGACTACTACTCCCGAGGCTTCTCACAGAGCTCAGCCCTCTTCTGTCCCTGAGCCGCCTCAAGCCCTCCAGGGACCAAGTCCCTCTTCTTTCTCCTTGACTCTCTTTCTTCCTGTCCAGGTGACCTCCGTGTCCTGGAGAGGGAGAGGAGGAAAAGGGAAGCCAGACCTGGACCTTCCGATTCCTCAAGCCACAGTCCACCTGGCACTCGGATATGGGAATCCTTGGACGCGCTGCCAGCCATGGTCCCCAGCACAAACGGATCCCCCTTTGACTGCACTCACTGCTGCGTAGTGCACTGCAGTGAGGTCACACCTTCATCTCTGCTTCATCAAAATCCCTCCAGAAGGGCCGGCCTCACAGCACAGTGGTTACGTGCTGTACAGACGGAAGCTGAATCCCCCGTGGTTGACCAGGGTTCAAGTCCTGGTCCTGGAGACTTGAAAACTAGGCTGGGCATATGCTTTCATGTCCAGAATCCTGCTGGGATGGAGGATTGGGGTGAAAAGGACTGAGAGGTGACCAGGCCCTGTTGGGAAGGCGGGTGATTTCTCTTTCTTTCTTTTTTACATGTGCAGACACCCTTTGGTATTTAAAAAAAAAAAAAATGAGTTAAGTAAGAAATATGTATTCTTTTTTTTTTAAGAGGTTTTTGCTATAGGGCATGTTCGATCACCAGAAAGACAGAGAGAGAGACAGAGAGACAGAAAGCAAGAAACCACCCCTCAGGGGAGATGGCCACGCCACAATCCCTTCTCCTCCATTCTCCTCTTGGGATCTTGGGCATCTTAGGCATGCACGCACACGCGCCCAGCGTGAGTTTTAAGCCACCGGGTCCGGGACTCGAACCACAGTCGACTACATGGGAGTCCAGCGACATAGCCATTACGCTAACTGCTAGTCCCGGTAAGAAATATGTATTCTTGTTCCTTCTTGCTCTGCCTCTTCCCCACTGAGCAGCTTTTCTCCTGCAAAGCCAAGACTCATGTCAGAAAGGAGAGACAGAATCACATTACCCACATTACTCACAGCACCTCCTGAGTCCACAGCAACTCCTAAACACTGACATCAGATGCTGCTGACATGCTCCCGATAGAGTCACATTTTACAGAGTGGAAATGCGACTTGGCTGTTGCAGACCTGAGCCAAGGCAGTACTCCTAAGAGCCTGAAATTTGATCCCAGCCGTATTCATTTCTTACTGTTGTTGTAACAAGTGGACCACAAACTTGGTGGCTTAAAGCAACAAAAGCATATTGTGTTTCAGTCTGGAGTCAGGAGTTGGAAACGGATCTTGCCAGACTAACACCAAAGTGTCAGAGGGTAGGTTCTTTCTGGAGGAATCTGTGCCTTGCTGGTTCAGCCTCTAGGGTCTCCCGGAAGTCCTCGGGAGGACTAGAGGCTGGTCCCTACTCCCATGGCCTCATCACCTCTCCCCTCTATGGCCTCCTTGACTCCTATTATAAGGACTTTTGTGATTAGATTATGTCACCGGAAGCACCAAGATAATCCAGGATAACGTCTCCGTTTTAAATCCATTAACTGAATTCCCAGAACCTGCAACAAAATTAAAATAAAGTAGGAAGACCAGCAGGTGGCATGGTGGTTAAGGTGCTGGATTCCCACATGGCCCAGCTGTGGTTTCAGTTCCAGACCTAGAGACTTGAAAATCACAACAAATAAATAGATAAATCAATTCATGTTTTTTTATTTTTTTGAGAGGTTATTTTTTCACTATAGGGCGTGTACGCTCGCCAGATAGACAGAGAGAGACATAGAGACAGAAAGCAAGAAATCACCCCCCAGGGGGGATGGTCACGCCGCAATCCCTTCTCTTCCATTCTCCTCCCGGAATCTTGGGCACACACGCACACGCGCCCGGCGTGAGTTTTAAGCCACCAGGTCCGGGACACGAACCGCCGTCGACTACGTGGGAGTCCAGCGACATAGCCATTACACTAACTGCTGGTTCCCAATTCATGTTTTTTAAAAATGGAAGAAATGGACCAGCAGGTGGCGTGGCGGTTAAGGCACTGGACACTCCCACATGGCTGACCACAGTTCGAGTCCTGGACCTGGTGGCTTGCTTTCTCACTTTCCTCCTCTTTCTCTCTGTGTCTCTCTCTGGTCAAATCAAAACAAAATGAATGAATGAATAAAAGTAAATAAATAATTTTAAAAATAAATAAATAAAAATGGAAGAAAAAGAGGAACAGACAGTGGCGTGGTAGTTAAGGAAGTTGGGTCCCACATGGCCAATTCCACAGTTCAAGTCCCAGACCTGGCGGCTTGAATAACACGCCAGGGACATGTGTGGATATGCCTGAAATCCCAAGAGAATAAAGGAGAACTCTCTGACTCTCTCCAGCAAGCATGCATCACCTATTGCCATTTTTAAAAAAATAAACAAATACAATAAAAAGCAAAGAAAAGCATGCCTTATTTCTAAGACCCTGAGTTTATGGATTGTGAAGCCTTCCTGCCCTCATTGTACAAGCACCCCTACCCCCCGGGTTTGTCTTGGTTGCCAGCAGGGCTTGCTCAAATCCCTCACTTCGAAGAGCCTGTTCCACAAGGATAGAAGAATGATGGATTATTTCATCCAATCTTCATTTCACTGACAAGTAAACTGAGGTCCAGAGAGGTAAAGCCATTTGCCCAGGGTCACCCAGCAAGGAGGTAGCTGGGCTAGGGCTTGAACGTGGGCTTCCCATTCCAGGAAGATGTTAGCCTCTTGGACTCCTGTCTCCCTCGGTTTCTAACCTGTCTCCATAGCAACTTACACCAATGAGTCAGTGGATTTTGCTGTTCAAGGTACCAGCTGTAAATCCATGGCGCTTTCCAAAGGACCTTTCTGGACAGCCTGGGACATTTCACTATCGGGAGGGTTTTCATGGACAGGACACCACCGGTGTTGACGTTGCTACCACGCAAAATCGTCTTCCACGAACGTATATAGAAAGAGGACGTTCTTTGCTATACCCGAAATTCCCCTCGCTTCCTCTATTCCCACGATTAAAGGAAAATGCTGGTTTCCAATAGTTTGTTTCCAATAGTTTACCATCTCAACTCCCAGCACATCCGCCCAGTTGGACAGGCGTACACATGGGAGTCCAGCAACATAACTGTTAGGCCTTCTGCTGGCCCCTGGTCAGTTGGTCTTTGACAAGAGTGTGTGCCAAGACCAGCCATTGGGAAATAAATGATCTCTTAAAAAACAAAAATCATGCTGGGAAAATTGGATATCTGCATAAATAAGACTGAAGTTGGATTTGTTTTACTTTCTTTCTTTCTTTTTTTTTTTTTTACTTTGCTATAAGTGAGAAATCACTCCCCCACCCGGGTGAAACCCACACCACAATTTATTTTCTCCCGTTCTTTTCGAGATTTTGGACATGCATGCACATGAACCATCATGATTTTCTTTTTCTTTTTTTTTTTCCCTTTTTTTTTTTTGGAGAGGTTTTTGCTATAGGGCGCATGCGCTCGCCAGCCAGACAGAGAGGGACAGAGAGACAGAAAACGAGAAATCACCCCCCAGGGGGGATGGTCACGCCGCAATCCCTTCTCCTCCATTCTCCTCTCGGGATCTTGGGCACGCACACACATGCGCCCGGCATGAGTTTAAGCCACGGGGTCCGGGATGCAAACCGCGGTCGACTACATGGGAGTCCAGCGACATAGCCATTATGCTAACTGCTGGTCCCAAACCATCATGATTTTCAAACCATCAGGTCCAGGACTCAAACCACACAATCGTCCATGTTGAATCCAGCCACTTTAACCTCCATGCCACTTGCTGGCCCCTGAAGGTGGATTTTTTTTTTCCTTTCTCTCTCTCCATCTCTCTGTCTCTCCAGCATGCACCCTGGAGTATAAAGCTCTCCAAAAAGAAAAAAAGAGAGATCCGACATAGGCACAGATGTTTTCACCCTCAAGCATTCTCGCCATGTAATCCTCTGCACCCCCTCAGTCTCCACCAAGAAGACCCTCACTAGATGTGGCCTCTCACCCTTGGACCTCCAAAACAGATGGAATAAAGCTATTCTTTCTAAATGACTCAATGCATTGCATTCACTTATTAAGCAACGGAGGAAAGACTAAAACACAAGCTCAAAATGGATCAAAGATCTCATCATAAGAGCCAAAACTGGTGTGGTGTACCTCCTTTATGGGGCTCCTATAAACACCAAAGGCTCAGAGTTTTTCTTCTCTTTTTTCTTTCAGAGAGGTTTTTGCTACAGGGCGCGTGCGCTCGCCAGAAAGACAGAGAGAGTCAGAGAGACAGAAAGCAAAAAATCACCCCCCAGGGGGAATGGCCACACCACAATCCCTTCTCCTCCCATTCTCCTCTCGGGATCTGGGGCACGCATGTATACGCGCCTGGCATGAGTTTAAGCCACTGGGTCCGGGACTCAAACCACGTTCCACTACATGGAAGTCCAGCGACATAGCCATTACACCAATTGCTGGTCCCAGGCTCAGAGTTTTTCTACCTCTTCCCCAATGCCTGTGTCCTCCAAGTCTCCTGCAGTGAACAGCCAGGACAGGCCCCCTGCCAAGGCAGAAACTTTATTAGCAAACCTCATTCTAGGGGCTGACTGGCCCTGCTATTTCGAAGCTGCTCTGAGTCCAAAGGTCCCTGCTAATGGGCAATGTACGCCTCACTGCCCTGCTTGATTCAGAGGACTGGGCGTGCTTCCCCAGGAATCCTCCACTGCTGCAGTAAGCTGAGCGAGGGACCAGCAGATGGCATAACAGTTACGTTGTTGGACTCCCACTTCGTCGACCACAGTTCGAGTCCTAGACCTGATGACTTAAAACTCATACCAGGCACATTGTGTGCGTGCCCAAAATCCCAAGAAGAGAATGGAGGAGAAGGGATTGTGGCAAGGCCACCCCTGCCCAAGGGGTGATTTCTCGCTTTCTGTCTCTCTGTCTCTCTCTGTCTCTCTGGCGAGCATGTAGCAAAAAAAGGAGAGAGAAGTGGGGCTGGCAGGTGGCTTAGTGGTTAAGGGCTCTGGACTCCCACCTGGTCAACCATGGTTTAAGTCCCAGACCTGGTGGCTTGCTTTCTCACTTTCCATATCTCTCTCTCTCTCACACACACACACATACACACACCTTCGAATTAAAATAAATAAGTAAGTAAATGAAGTTAAATAAAATAATTGTTAAAAAAGGAAAATAAACCATTTTTTAAAAAATGAATAAAAAGAAAGAAAGAAAATTTTTTTTAAAAAAGGAGAGAGAGAGAAGCCGGATCCTGGCCACAAGTCCTGAACCTAGAGGCTTAAAACTCATGCTGGGCATGTGCGTGTGCATGCCTAAAAAAACCCTCAGAGGAGAATGGAGGAGAAGGGATTGCGGTATGACCATCCCCCTTGGGGAGAGATTTCTCACCTTCTCTCTTTAAAATTAATAAAGAGGGAAGCCAGATGCCCAGCACGATGACCGTGGTTGGAATCCCTGGCCCAGCCAGCCTACCACACACTGGGCTCGTGCACGCATGCTCAAGACCAGACGGCCGGAGGGTTGAAGGAAGGGGATGGCAAGGTGGCAGACCCTGGGGGGTGCTCCCCTCTCTTCCTGGAGGTAAAGGGGCAGAGTGAGGACAGGGGAGGGGGCAAAGGGAGCAGAGAGCCTGCAGATGCTATGCTAGTGGCTTTGAAGCTGGAGACAGGGGCTAGAAGCCGGTGCAGGTGCACAGCATCGAATTTCTTAGGCCATTTCACATATCCATGACTTTCTTGGGACATTAACCTCAGAGTCAAGAGTCCCTCCCCCTCAGTGTCTCCCCACAATCTCCTGCATGCTGGGGGAACCTCCTGGTATGTCCTCCAAGGTCCCCCTGCAGACTCAGCTTCTAGGTGAACAGCAGATGGCTAGCCAGGTGTCAGAGGCTTGGCCAGAGCCCAGGCTGGGAGGCCATGGCAGAGAACCAGATGGTCACAGCAGGGAGGACAGCGGCTGGTGATAGCCGCTCCCTTCTCTGTACTTGGGTCACCCCGGTACTTAACCAGGAGACGTCCCCCAGAGAGCCTGTTAGCCATCAAGGGCACTGGGCAAGCCGACCGTGAAAGCCAGTCCTACCGGAGACGGCCAGCCCAACCTTACACACCGCCTCCCTTCGTGGGACTCCAGTCCCCACTGAAGTTCACTGAACCACATGTGCCCTCGTGGAGGGTTTAACCCACCAATCATTGCCCCCTTTTGCCTTGCTCCCTGAATTCCACCCAGTCCCAGGGGATGAGCTGTGATTGGCCTAAACCATTCCTGACGGCCTGTGCCCCTAGCCAATGAGTGGTCTCCAGGTGAGCAGGTGACCCAGTGTGGCTGATTAAACATAAAGGAGAGCTACTTAGGGATTCTGGGAAGACCGTCTCCTGCTAGGAGAGAGGTGCGCTGGAAAAGACTCTTTCGATCTTCTTTCTTCCCTCTTGCTTGGGACACTGTCGTCTGAAATTGTGATTTCTGGAGCCTCAGCAGCCATTTTATGACCCTGAGGTGACATTAAGATCCTTGTCTTTAGGTCCTGCTTGGGGCGCGGGGGTTAAGGTGGCTGGATCCCACAGAGCTGACTGCATGATTCAAGTCTTGGACCTGGTGGCTTGAAAAACACAACAGGCCCATGTGTGTGCCCAAAATCCCAAGAGGAGAATGGAGGAAAAGGAATTGTGGTGTGGCCATCCCCCCTGGGGGATACGGGAGCTCTCCCCACGCCCAGCAAGCACACTATAGCAGGTTTTTTGGGTTGTTTGTTCGTTTGTTTGTTTTTAAATAAGATCCTCAGGACCAGTAGATGGCGTGATGGTAATGTCATTGGACTCCCAAGTGATCAACCACAGTTTGAGTCCCGGGGCCCAACGACTTAAAATTCTCACCAGCCATGTATGCGTGTATGCCCAAGATCCTGAGAGGAGAATGGGGGAGAAGGGGTTGCAGCGTGGACATTCCCCAGGGCGGGGGG